>NC_142502.1:1815000-2122500 GCF_057876585.1 Rhinolophus sinicus | reverse complement strand
TGGACCACTAACCGTGTCCTCACCTCTGTGGTGACCGCACTGACCTGTCACAACAGGCTTTGTGAGCACAGGCTTCACTACCACGCATCAAACGACACATTGCAGCGTCTCACGCTGCTGAAGACGAAAGCGGAATGTTCCTGAACGTGCCCATTCCACAGTGTCTTGTGTGTGGAAGGAGTGATGTCTGGAAGCCCACGTGCTTCTCGCCACTGAGGCAGGGAGGGGGCTGCCACCCCTACTCCCTGCCAGGCAGGGTCTCGGGGAATCACAGCCAGCGGAGGCAGAAGGGGAGCGAGTCACGTGTCAGGAAAGTTGCAGAAGATACGGTTTTCGGATCCAAAGGAAGAAACGTGAGTACAGGAGTGGAATCTACCTGCAGAGCTAGAAAACATGAACCATCGCAAGGCGTGACAGTGGCTGTTTAGACAAGAAGAGGGACTGCTCCTGGCCTCCCAGAGGCACACAGCAAAGAACCTGGTGACCAGCCTTGTTTGCCGAGAAAAGCTGCGTGAGGGTCCACAGCACCAGAACACGATGTGGGCTTTCTTCCTTCCTTCAACACAGTGTCTGTGTGACACCCCACGACCATGCTCTGAAAGGGACAAGGGCTGACCAGGGCTGAGGGCTGTGTGGGAGAGGACAGGTGATCTAATGCAAAACAACGCCCAAAGTGTTCTCCAGTCCCAAACTGGCCCCTTCCGCAGCGGAGCGGCCAGGTCTGCCACAGGCACACCTAGGTTCTGGTGCCTCCGACGCGTCTTGTGTCTCGAGTGACCTAGAGTCTCCTGAGTGAAGCAAGGGCCACACACAGTGCAGCAGAGAGAAGCTCCGCCCACTGCCTGGCCAGGAGCAGAAGCAGAAACGCTGAGAGCAGCAGCAGCATGCACTCCAGGATCTCAGTCCAGGCCCTAAAACGGGGTATCTGGCAAAGTCTCCGAGACCCATGAAACCAGCAAAAGCGGGCTGTCCAGGCAGCATACTGTGGTGGGTTGAGCTCTGCCCCCAAAGAGAAGCTGAAGTCCATAGTCCAGAACCTCCGAATGGGACCTTACTTGGAAATGGGGTCATTACAGATGTAACTAGTTAGGAGGAAGTCACTGGGGGCGGGGAGGGGGGGCAGACTGCCATGTGACTGGTGTCTTTATAAGAAGACAGCCGTGTGAAGACAGGAGAATGCCATGGGGAGATGGAGGCAGAGACTGGGTGCTGCGTCCACAGCCAAGGGACACCAAGGATCGCCAGCCACCCCCAGAGGCCAGGGGACAGGCGTGGGCACTCTCCCCATGGCCTCAGAAGGACCAACCTCCATCTCAGACATCCAGACTCCAGAGCTGCAAGGGAACCGACTTTGGCTGTTTGAGCCCCAGTTGCGGGACTATTTCTGCAGCCTAGTGGGGAGCCCAGTGTATTGAAGCCAGAGGTGCCATCGCAACAACTGACAGACCGGCTGGCCTTGCCTTCCAACCACAGCCTCTTGCCTGGACGCCTGCAGCAGCCTCCAAACCAGTCTCTCCGATCTAACTGTTTCTCCATTAACCCAACACCCAGAATGACTGTGCTTGAAAATATCAACGAGATCACACCATTTTCCTGCTTACAAGGCCCAGTGGCTTCCCAGAAAACCTGGAATAAAATCCAAACACCTGCCCTGCTCTCCACATCCCTACTGCTCCCTCCGCCTCCGCCTCCGGTGGCAGCTCCCCCAGCCCATTGCAGGCAGGTGCTACTGGGTCCCCGCAGCTCTCACGCTGACCCTCCCGAGGCCGCCAGGCTGATCCCTCTGCCTTGAACCATCTTCCCCCAGGCTTCGTTGGTTGGTCCCTTCCCAGCATTCGAGTCCCTACCTAAAGCCCCCGCTCTGCTCAAATGCCGCCCCCTGCACATCACTCTGTTTCCCTTTCTTTCTCCACAGCACTTCTCACTCTATGGAATGATCTTAATGAGTTGTTTATTTGCAAGAACACTAAATGTGAGGTCCAGCTGCAGACTTTTTCTGCCTCACTTATCTGAGTCACCGGGTCTGGCCCAGTGCCAGGCACATGGCGCTCCCTCCAACAACATTTGCCGAGAGAACTGAGAAGGGAGGCCGAGGGAGGCAGGAGGAAGGAGGGGACGACTGGCTGCAGCGTGGGGGCTGTGATGCCGATGGCAACCCGCCACGCTCGCCCGTGGGGACACACGAGCCCGCCCTCACTTCCAGGACCCTGGAAATTGCACGCTTGTTGTGTTTATCTGACGACTTTGGACATGCACATGTACGGTCTGAGTCCTGAGACTGTATTTCCTGAAGGACAGGGGTGTGTCAGTCGTATTCCTGTAAAGCTTAACACGGATACTCAACAACTGTTTCTAGAATGATTTCCTCAGCGACACTGCGTCCTTACTTATATGTAGTTTGCTCCGTCTGTTCCACGTGACACAACAGCAGGTGACAGTGTGACCGTAGGGACGGAGCGAACCTCAGCCCTCAGCAGTGCTCCCGTGGGGAGAGAAGCGTGCTGGCGGGTCACTCAGCACGCACTGGGCACTGTGGGGTGTTTTGCACGACATCTTGGAAAAAATATGTTTCAACAACTCCCTAGAGATTTTCATGACTCACACAAACTGCAAAGCCTGTCTCCACACCCAGTTCCCAGCTGCGTCTGTGTCATGAGGGTGAGATTTTGCTCGTTTTACTTTTATTACTTCAGTCTATCTGCGAGACAAGAAGCTGCACAATTTTCTACCTGACACCTTGCATCTGACCCACACACATGCAGCAGGACACAGAGGAAAATCCACTCAAATAAAACATATAGATCTTTTCTACCATTATTATCCAAACTACCCATTTGAATAATTAATAAAATCTCAGGATTTTACAAAAGGAGCTTTTATCACTCGTGTAAGTTGATAATGTATTCCACCCATGACAGAGACAAAAGAGAAAAAGCTGGGGGACATACAATTTTCAACAACGTCTCCAGCGAAAACTCCCCTGGATTTTTGGCACACGTTACTAAAAAGAACAATTTTGTATTTTCCCAATATGCAGACAGAAGAGAAAAGGAAGGCGAATCCTCGTGTGACACAGTGGAGTCAGTGGGTCCCCACAGCCATGGCCAGCACAGATCTGGGCCCAGTGACGCTGCTGCTGGGATCTCCGTGTGGGCGCAGCAGGAGATGGAGGGGCGGGAAGGCACGGGCAGTGAGGGCCAGGCCACCGGGTCACCGAGGGCCTTACTGTTGCTTGAAACCCAGAGGAAAGGACCAGCCATCGCACTTGACCCTGGGCCCTGTTCCATTAGCCAAACGCACTGCCCGTCAACAGGGCCGTGATGGACACTCAGTAATTCTAGGAAACTACGTCCATAGGAAAAGCTCATTGGAAATTATTCGTTGGCTCTCTGCTATGCTCAGCAAACGACATCCCCTTTGCTGCCTCAATTTCACCTCCTGAAAAAGAGGGAAAGTAACAGACCCCTCCTACCTCGGGGGCTCAGGAAGGATGGGCGGGGGTGTGAATCAGATCACTGAACAGGCAAGGTCCTGTTTCATCACGTTATTGTTTCCTCTGCAGAAGGACAGGTGCACTGCCATTCCTCAGGTGTTCAAACACAGGAGCCCCTCAGACACCCTGAACTTGATCTCAGGGCTTCCAACCACGCACAGCTCTGCATCCAAGTGCAGGGAGCAGACAGTTTTAATGAGGTGTTTTGCTTTGTGACTTAGCAATGATCTCAACGTGGAAGGTCTGTCATTCTTGCCCATGGGAGGAGAAGCACAATTTCCCAGGAGAAGCAGTGTTTCTGTGGACGGCCCGTGAAGTCTGTGCTGGCACGAACGCTGGGCTCCTGGAGGCGTCGACACAGCCACTGAGGGAGCCAGCTCTTAGTAAGACATGAACAATGTGCTCTGCTCGCCCAAATAAGGGACCGTGTCACCTTCTGATGTGTCCAAGACAGCAGGACAGAGTCACCATGGTGCCGGGGTTGGAGAGAGCATTGTCATTAGCACCGAGAAATCCATTCATTTTCAGAGAGAAAGCACTCTCAGAAATGTGCTACCTGCTGACCTTGTTACTGGAGCAGAAAGGTGAGGGTGGCAGAGCCTAGAAGAGCTGTGAGGCCCCTTCATCCACCCAGCAGTGATTCCCAGCAAGCAGTGAGTGGTAACGCAACAGCTAGAAGGACACATCTACGGATGACAGAGCCGGACTTCTGGTCTTGTGTTGATTCTTGCAAATATCCCCACTTACACATCAGACAACATGCCACACCACTTTTCATTATAAAATCTTGCATCTTCCTTCACTTCTGCCTCAATATGCGCTAATGTTTCTGGAAGCCGGTGTTTTTGTGACCCGCCCTGTGGTGTGTTTACACAGATGGGGTTCCCAATGGCATGGCTACATCACCCTTCCTACTAAATGCACTGCTCTTCTAGAACTTCTGTAAGGACTGAAGTGATTCCTGTCTGTTGCTGGACAGAAAAACAATAAGAAATACAAAAGTAAACGGGTGAGCTAGTCGTCGCGACTTCACTGACACCAGCCTGTAGAGAAGTGACAGATGCTTTAAAGGCAGGTTCATAGGCCAGGCTTCCAGGGCTGTTGCATCCATCTCTTTCCAGAGTTATTATCTGTCTCTGTAAACCAACTGCATCACTCCTACTTGCTTTATTAGCTCTGAAAATTCATTATTCTTGTCTCATTTCTATTCAAACCAGTTTGGGTTCTTTCTTTCTTTCCTTCCTTTCTCCCTCCCTCCTTCCCTCCCTCCTTCCCTCCCTCCCTCCCTTCCTTCCTTCCAAGGAATGATGAAACTCTCGCCTAGATGATGGCAGGACAGGTGGGACGTTGTAACCTACAGGTGGTCTGGGTCCAGGTGGCTCGTCCTGACCTGGGTACGATGCTGCTGTTACCGACGTCAGTCCAAAGGGCTCTGATAACACCCTTTGGCTGTTCTTTCCTTCAAGCAGGAAGGGTCCCCTGTGGTCCCCCAAATCTCTTCCCTGGCCTTGCTCTGAGTCCCTCTCTCCCCAAGTAGAGAAATCGAGGGTACAAGCCATAGCTGCTCTGAAGTAGGCTTGCTGGTTGCTGAAGGGCGTCATGGATGCTGGGCAGTCACAGGACATCCTGCCCCGAGGACCTGCCCACGGGTCCACCTGACCGCTGAGAAGAGGCCAGGGGCCAGGCAGCTGGGGCCACATCTTCGAGCACCCTCCCAAGGCCACAGAGTTTCTTCTTTGTCCCGCCTGGGGGCAGGTGGCCCGCAGAGCACTCCCGCCAGCTGAGGAGCCAGCTGACATCAAGGGGTGCCACCTTCCCACTCCCAGTTCTGCTGGGACCAGAATCTCTGCTATCAAACAGAGAACAGAGTTCCAGCAGGGAGAGGAACAGCGCAGGGCTCACGAGGACATGAAACCATGCTGCTCTGCAACTGGCACCTCTGGCCTGGTCTCCAACACTGGCCAGACCACACGATGGTCTTTATCAGTAAGCATAACCCTGAAATCAACGCCCTTTAAAAAACACATACGACAAACGCTCATATTTTTCACAGGTTGTTCTGTGAAATGAGAAGCCCCCTTAAAAATCACGTATGTGTCTAAAACACGGAGACAGAGGTTAACCGCTGTGTGTCCATGAAGGAGTCTGGGGCTGGGCTGTATTGAGCGGCTCGGTGTCCGCACCGTGGAAACAGCCGGTACCACTGGCCCTGCTCCTCCGTCCCCACAGGCAGCCCCCACAGGCTGTGCGGTGGGTGGGGGGCCCACAGGGCTTCCCGGACACTGAGTGACCGGCGGGGACCCGAGTCTGCAGCTCCACGTCCAGGCCCAGCGAGGCCTGCTCTGCACTGAGCTTTAACATCTCTGGTGCATTTTGAAGGGCTTTGTGACGCAGAACCTGCAAAAAGGACGTAAGGCCTTACAAAGCGGCACCTCAGACACGTGCACGGGGAGACTTTCTTCCAGCCTCTTCTTTCAGGGCCGTGGCTGTCCCTAAAGTGAGCCCCTGCCAGGAACGCTGTGAAGACTTAGCTGAGGGAATACTTCCTACTGGGACCTGCTCAGGTTTTGGTCTGTTTTTTCTTCCCAGAATCTAAAGGGTGCCACCCCTGCCGTGAATTTAGACTAAGGGTGACCCCTCCCATGACTTTATGACAGGAGCTCCCACTTAGGGACGCCACGGCTGGAGAGAGGAAACCTTTCTCTCAGCAGCGCTGGGGAGAAGGCCCAGTGCGTTCACAGCCAGCCTCCAACACTGACTGCCTGTCCTATTTTCACTCTTAATCCTGACCTGTCAGAAGCTGGCTGGAGCCACTGACACGAGACATAAATGGACAACAACATACACCATCCCAAATGTGTTCTATACTTAAATATGTAGAAAGACAACATTCCACACACAAAAAGCCGTATCAGTTAAAGCAATTCCTAGGTTGGAGTGTTACAGTTACAGCCCAGCCCTCCTGCAAGACAAGCCCTAACTCCATCCTCAATGATGAGCGTCATGTTTTACCACAGGTTGTCAACAAACATTCCTTCTTGATTGAATGAATGAATAAGTGAGTGAGTGAATGAATGAATTGTTGATTCAATGACTTCGTTTCCTAAATAAGTGTGTTTTTAGTATCATACACATCCAGACTGGCAAAAGTGAGGGAAACCTGTTATACTCAGTTCTGTTGCCCTCTACTCGTATGTAATTCCCCTCATTACCTGAGTGACAAACCCTTCAGCTATGACCTTGCAGATCACCACTCTGAAGGTCAAGGAGGATATAGGAGGAAAGCTTGGCCCTAAGAAAAAACGAGACAACAGCCCAGGAAACCCAAATGATATCCATCTTCTGCCAGGCTGGAAAAACGCACGTTGGGGTTTCAGCATCTTCTCAGAAACGTCATAAACAGCTGGTCTCCGGAGTATTTTTCAGCGTTCCCACAAACACCACAAACATATCTACACAGCAACATATGTCATGCAAAATGCTCCTAAAATTTGTTTGCGACAATCTTCCTTCATTGACTAAGAGCCAAAGGTACACTGCTTTCTGTCATGCAGACAAGATCACACCAGGAAGCTGTAATAATCTCCTTTATCTCATTTTCCATGATCAGTAGTACCTTTGAAGAGGTTGATAGTTTTCCCTGCCTTCCTGCAATAAATTACCGTCTACATTTCTATAAAAAAAATGTGAAGACTAAGACAACTGGAGATTAGGAGGTCTGGGAAACAAATACTGGTAATGGGTTAAAAGACCCTGTTTGCCGCCTAAGTGTGTGTGAGCAGAGCCTGCCACACGGTCGTGTTGCCTACCCAATCGCTTGGCCCCCAAAATGAACAGTCTCCACACCCATGTTGGCTTAGAGCCACCGCCTGCCTCCTGCGACTAATTGCTAAATTACCACATTAATCTGCCTGTAAGGAACACACTGAAGGTTTCCTGGAAACCAAAGTCCCCACAAACGCCTAAAAGTGTTATTAAAAGTGGCAGGCTGTGTTTGGCTCCTCCAAGACCCAGGACTTTTGACCTTGTCAGTTTGCATGAGGGATACTCCTCCGGCCTTTACTCTGCTGCTGTGTGGGCAGCAAGTTGAACAGCCATCTTTTCAGGCAAGCCACTGGCTCACATGTCCATTCACTCTTGACCTCCGTGGAACTGGCAGAAGCAGGACTACCCCTACTCTCCCAGGGAATGCAAAGCTGCAGGGCCAGGCCAAATGTCTTGTTCAAGAAAGCAGGAAGACAGACCACTGCAGAGCTCGGAGCAGAGCCGGTCCACTCTCCCGGATCAGCGACAAAAGCCCAGGACTGACAGGCAGCCAGCTAAGGTCAAAGTAGCTTTGTGCGCCTTTCTTTATTTAGCCAACATATGATGTCACGTGATCACAAGATCCGGTGGCACTAGGCTTAAAATGTGTACTGCTGTACATGCGTTTGGACGGAAGTGAAATGCAGCTCTCAGCATCTGAGCCGACCGTTCCGAAAAGCCAGCAGTGTTCACTGACCTCACCAGCTATTTTTAAAAGTCAACAGAGTCGCAAATTTTACAACTTTCATGGTTCCAAGTGATGCACGGCCAAGCAACCCCCCAGGTGGCTAAGTCTTCATAACTAACTGCCTTGTCAACTTTCCACGGTTCCAGCTGCCTTTGAAAGAATTTCTTTACCAGTGACAGAAATCTGACTGCTCAAGTAGAATTCCTTTACCATTGCTCCAACCCAGCTTTGCAACATCCAGTGTTCCCTCATACAATACCTGTCGTTACCACAATTTCCCCTGGGATACCACGGTGCCCTGCAGCTTCTCACTCTGTCAAGAAATGCTCCCTGTTGCTCCTACGTGACAAGAAACACACAGTGACAGCCCAGGCACTCTCTTCTTTCTCATCTTATGTCCACCTCAGGATGTTCCCCGCCCAGCACACCCCACCCTTAGTTTCCACTCGCTGTCCCCACCCCCTCCCTGAGGCGGCCCCTGACTGCCCCCCAGCTCTCATTCGCTCTCCCCCCACCCTCCCGTACACATCACCAGACAGGTAAAGGGGCTACACCTCCCACCTTCCGGCACGTACAATGACGTATCACTTCTGTGCCCTGCTGGTGTTTCGTACACATCTTTGTTGATAAAAAGGTGCCTTTTCCCCTCTGAAAAGTCCATACCAGAACACTAGCAACTTTACCTGGTTTGTAATCGTTCTCCCTGTTTCTCATCACCCCTTCTGAGGGAAATGTTGGCTATAACATGCACACAACATGTGTGTCTGTGTATGTGTGTGTACAGACACACTAAAACAACAGCTCCTGCTGTGGGCTCTGCCAGCTTGCATCCCCCTCCCCGATCACCAGGCCATAATAGAAAGTGCATAGTTACTTCTCCCGCGGTCTCTTCTGCAGCAGCCTCAGAGTCCACGTTCAGCTCCTCCTCGGTGGTCTGGTAACAGAGACATATATGAAATAGTTAGCATGACAACGTCCTTGCAAACAGCATCGCACAGGCAGTGGATGCAAAGGCCTAAGGATCATTCCACGTAAGTACAGCAGATGCGGGACCTGGAGCAGGGCCCTTCCTGCCTGAATCAAGCTTCCTGCCAGACACGGGACCTTTAGAAGACAGGCAGCAAATGAGGCAGTGAGCGTTTAGAACCACAATTACAAATTACCACATCGAGCAGTGTGCGTGACTTATGCACAACTGAAAGGAGCAGCAAGGTGACTTATGTCACTCGCTGGCCTACAAGGGCTGGGGGGGAAGACGAGGGGCCAAACCCTTAACGCTGGGAAGACAGACAGACGTGACGGAGGGTGCCTGGGTGGCTGGGTCCTGTTTGAATGGAATAAAGTCATGATGTCAGGGTAAAGCTCCGAGCATGAATTAAATCACGGAGGATAAAGTCCTCGCCAGAAAGACAGAAAGCGCAGTCTGCAGGATGAGGGTGGAACAGGAACACGAGGAGTCTTCACTCGCGGCTCAACAGTTTCAGACAAATTGCTTAACGTGGGCCTTGGTCTCCCCACACACTACACCAGGGACCAACAGCGCACACGGCCTAGAGCTGCGGAAAGGACTCAGTGATCTCAGGCCAGCTCAGCACTCAGGTCGGTGCTATGGGGGGGCAGACACTCAAGGTAGCTACTGTCACCACCATCTCTGGTTTCACCTTCTAGCCTGTAGCCCTAAAACAATCCTCGTTGTAACAGCTGGGCTCTGAGACTTCCAGGGAGTCGGGTTTGATCTGCATTGCTTAAAAATGGGGCTTTTTCACTGAGGGTTGCTAGATGGGGGGGGGGGGGGAGATAAGGGGGAAGGTGAGGGGATTAGAAAGCACAGTCAGTAACCACAAGATGGCCACGGGGATACGAAAGTCATTTTGGGGAATGTAATCAATAATGTTGTAAAGATTTTGTAGGGTATGCGATGGACACTTGTCTCATTAGGGAGACACTTCAGGGATGATGTAGATGCCTGATCACTGCACTGTACACCTGAAGCTGAAGCTGAACAATAATGAATGTCAACTACAATTTTAAATACATATATAGTTACAAGAAGTGGACTTCAGCATTAGGAATAGGGACAGTGGAAATGCAACGGCTGTGTGAGATGTCAGAGGGGTAGTAGACGGGGGGAGGGGAGTTGTCACTGTCTGAGGGATATAAATGATGAATGTCTATTACATTGTTTTGTACACCTGAAACTAATTTAAAAAAAAAAAGAAAGAAAGAAATGGGGCTTTTCTTCTCTAATGCCTGATGACATCCCAGGAAGCAAACGCATGCTTAGTTCTCTGAAAGAGCCAGTCAAACGGGCCATCAGACCTGTGAGCTGGCTCAGTACTTGCCGCCCTCAGCCCGTCTACAATTTTCTCAGCTCTCCAACGTGTGCCCTTGGCCTTTGTAACCAACCCTCCATTTGAGACCTGCGTTTCACTTCCTAAACGCAATTCCCACAATAGTGTGCGCTTCTTTTTTGTGCCCGGTTCTTTGGGAAGTTTATGGAGGTCCCAGTTTTTAATTAGCACACGTTTCCTGGTCAACACACCTCATTAATGGGCAAAATATCCCACCCCAATTATCTCAAAACAATTCATAGAACCACAGATACATGCCCTACACAACCAACTTAATTTCCCTGGGTTTACAGGTTGATGATTTTTATAAAGGAGAGACAGAATTTTCTCGTACAGTGAACCTCACGCCCAACTTAGCTCAGGTCCCTCAGACGACAGATGAGAAAACAAGTCAAAAGGAGGCAGCTCACAAAGGCTAAACAAAATGACAGCCCAAGGGCGTCAGTTCCCAGCCCCAGAAACCATGCATCTGTGTAAAAGCAAGTAACACAAGCACTACCACCCCAGAGATTCCTTGGAAGAAGAACGTGTGTGCTCTCTTGCCAGGATTTTATCACTAATTTGGAGTTCAGAATCCAAGCATCCTCCATCTAGTTTTGCCTGACTTCTTGGTGAGTTATTTCAACATCATACAACACACAAGATGGGCAGAACTGGAAAGCAAACTCAGCCTCTGTGTTCCCAGTGTTCACATCTCTGTGCACTTGCTAGTTGCCTCCAGGTCAAGATGTCAGGTTTAATCTTTGGGTAGAAAGATCTCTGATTTTCTGGGTTTCTAGTCTACAGGGATGCAATGCTCTTGCAATAGACACACGCCACAGGGCATACTGTTCTGAACCCTTTACCAGGAAGCCTTTCTTTGGCTGTGGGACCATCTAAGTGTTCCCATTTTTAGTTTCTTTTTTGTTGTTGTTGCCCCCAAAACTTTTAAAATCTGCCCTCTAACCAGGTGGCAAGGCAGTGCAATCTATCCATCAAACTCTGACTCAAATTCTTTCTATTTCTAAGCTCTTTCTAGGATCATGACATAGTTCTAAAATAATAGGAGTGTATTCATTGCTGGTCCATTTTCAGTCAATTTAAAAAATACCTGAAACACAAGCTGCTCCTTCGAGCTTTGGTCAGAGGCATAATGTGAAGCCTGGACCTCCAGGAGATATCCTCAGGGCCCTCTTCTCCCCTCTCCCGACCTCTCCAAGCCCACGGCCAAATCCTACCCTGCACAGGGGCCTCCTTCACGGGGCCCAGTTGTTGGGGCGGGGGGAGGGGAGGCTGACAGCTAGGCCTCTACCAGGGCCACACATAGTTCAGATACCCAGAGGGCTTCAGAAAGCACCAGGACACAAGCAAAGGACTTCTGGCTAATCACTAATTCAATTCATTAACTCCATTAAAAAAATAAACTTGAACTGGCAACCCTGGTAAGTGACAGGCTGTCTAAGGCACTGCCTTCAATGCCGAGAGCAGCAGCATTATAATAATTAACAAACAGAACAACCAACAGCAGGAAAGGGCCATGGTGTCACCTCTCTCCCGAAGTAGGAGCTTCCCAGAGGCAGCTCTGTGGTGTCCCATCCCAAAACAGGCTTAGTGTGTGTGCTGTGCTCAGCGGCTCCCACTGGACCCCAAGATCAAGTTGTTCTGTTTGCAGGTGAAGGATTAAGTACAAAACATTAAGTGCATCGTCTTCTAGAACAGAATCTCTCCTTCAGTTCGAAATTGCTACGTGAGTGACGCAACCCATAGTATGTTCACATAAAAATAAGGTTTAAAATAGTAAGCATTGAATGTATAAACATGGTGCTGGGTATAGGACATAAGGCACAAATTAAAGCTTGGATGTTGTGCAGATTGAGTCAGTTATTACAATGAGCCATTTTCAAGTGCAATTTGAGTTGCTGGTCCCACAGCCCAGGTGTATCTATCTAATCATTCACTCGGTGGCAAGAACTTTGGGGAACTTTCTCTTTTAGGAGAAAAGTATATTGATTGTCTGTAATTTCAATGAAGCAAATCAAATTCCGGGGACAGAGTCCTGTGTCCCTAGGGAAGCACCCAGTACACAAGTCAGAGGGTCCCTGCCCTCCAGCCGACCCTGGGACAGGAATAGACACATTCATTTCCTTAGGTCTCAGCCTTCAAACTCCTCTCCCCTGTACACGTCCCTCTGAAGATGGCATTCTCTGCTTGCCTCTGCCCCTTCAGAAAGAATTCGTCATTTGTTTGCCCTCTGGCTGCATCCGTCACTGTAGCAACTGGAGTTCACCTCATTTACAGGGACTTGTTGGAGTCCCTTTACATGTTGGCAATCAAAGCCATGCAGATTAATGTAGAAGCATATGAAGACTTCACGACACACAGACTTTAGGAAGCATGCTGAAGTTGGGCTTCGGAGCCACCATTTTTGTCTTCATTCATTTCCATTTAGATATTCATACCCCACCGCATGCCATGTGTGTGTGTACATACAGACAGTTTATGTGTATGCGCATATATACACATGCATACAGTACAACGCAATAGATGTGTCTATACACGTTAGATAGCCAAGCCCCTGTCGCATAATTGTCACTCATAAATCTGAATTCATTATAGTAAAGAAACATTCTGTTTGCTACAGAGTGTGAATTTTCAGGAGACGGTGAAGAAGTAGACTCTCTTCTCCTCTGTACTCACCTCTATCTCCATGGGCTCCACCTCTATCTTCTTCCATAGCTCCAGCAAATGTGCAATCGGCATTTTCAAAAACTTTCCTTTCCCTCTGACCAAGTATTGACAGTGAGACAGGAAGCAGAGGCACCAAACAGTACAGAGAGGTGGCCAGACAGGACGTCAGAGCCGGAGGGCAGAGGCCGGCAGCCTGGGAGGAAGAGAGATGCTGAGAACGAGACGGAGAGGACCGACCGCGGGCGCCGAGCTGGGTCCTGGGGTGGAGGGGCCCAGGGGTCTCCAATATGGCTGCTGGATGCGTCCTCTCCCCGCCAACCCCGGGGCTCGGGCAGGAGCTGCAGCTGCTTCCCGCTGGCTCGGGCTGGAAGAGGGAAGGAGGAGACGGAATCGCAGCTTCAGAGTCTGCTGCGACTTTGGCCGAGCTGGCTGTACTAGCAGCATCGGACTGGATTCCCTGCCTCGCCCCTCCCCCTCCATTGCCACTCCCTCCCTCCCGCCTCCCCTCACTATTTTACCTTAATTGTCTCTAAACGATGGGTGAAAGTTGGGTCTGAGGATGCTGCTGCCATAGAAACTGCATAGCAACCAAGGGCTGGGGAAGAGGGGAGGGGAGGAAGGAGGGGGGCCCTGCAGCAGGTTCTGCCCTCTTCCCTCCCAGCTTGGGCACACACACACACACACACACACACACTCACACACCTCCCTCCTTTTGCCTAGGGCTCCTCTAAGCCCCACAGGACCACCTTTAGCCACCGGGACACTAGGGAACAAGGGAAGAAGCCATGTGCTGAAGGGCTGCATTTCCTGCATCAATCCTGAAGAGACTCCCTGAGTCTGGGTCCCCACTGATGGGGCAGCAGAGGCAGCGGCCTCCCTCATGCCCCCACCCGCGCGCCCCAAGCACTGGGGAAACACCTAGGAAAGCAGTAAAGTGAGGCCCAAGCAGGGAGGAATGGGAGTGGGCACCTGGCCGCTGGTCTGGCACCTCTCTGCCTCCTGCAGGAGTCCGGGTCCTGAGGCAGAGCAATGGCTTCAGTGACCTGGACTGTGGCAGCGTGCTGTCCTCACTGGGACAGAGAATGCAAAGAGTGGGCTGTTAAACTCCCAAATGACAGGATCTGCTGAAGTCAGGACCAGGACTGTGGGGAGAGGGAGATTCATTCAAACAATGTAACACCAACCGTCCATGGAGTCCCAGGCAGAATGCCATGTGCATGGTGCCCGGTTCCCCTTTAACCTCCCATCGAATGTGGAGATGACAGTCCCGTGTCACAGCTGAGAAAGTCCTGAGGTTCAGAGAGAAGGCACTGGCCCAGGACACACACCCAAGAGGAAATGAGGTCCTGGGGTTTGACTCATGGAGGGTTGGTCTTCTCTGTCTCCCAAGAGGGAACACTATGGGTGAATTTTCTGGGGGGACAATTCCCAGTTATTTTCTTTCCTTTTTTTTCTTTATTTGGTCTCTTGTCTTTTTTTTTTTTTTTTTCACTCCATTTCTATCTTAGCATAAAACACATGTGAAAATTCATTAATTTCCCCAGATTTCTGAGTGCTAATCTGAGTGTTTTTGGGTCCCTCTTTTGGGAAATAGCATTAAAGTCTAATACAATTTAATGTTGCTTCTGGAGTGCATTCATTTCTATAGCAAATGCCTTTCACTTTGAGAAAAACATCTAAGGAAATGGCTTACGGCTTCCAAAAATTACCAATCCTTTTGCTTTTCCATCTTTATAAACTCACTAAGAAATCCAGTTTATTAGCAAAAAAAATAATTCAAAACTCATAAAATCCCAGATACTTCATATTTCAGAGTAAAAATGAATAGAGTCAGAGTTAAGAGGTTTCTCAATGTTGATTTACAAGAGTCACTTTATCTTTCTACAAAATGAGGCCAGTAAGGATCTTGAAACTTAATTCCATTCACGATAAAAATAATAATATTGTTCATTTTCAAAGTGGACGTCCGCTGACTGACAGCAGATCAAAGGGTTCTGACAGTTCGCCACCATGAGGGGATCTGGAATGATATGAAAGGTCACAGATTAACCACAGATAAAACGAAATGGTTTTTATGTACTAAAGATAGGAAGACCGTTGGTATAAAATATAGTGCTGAAGAGATGGCAACATTTTTTCATCTGAAGGACTGAAAACATCGGGAAAGGAAATGAGCGGGGAGTCCTTACTGGGTGTTTTCAAAGCTTCCACCTCCTGGGATTTCCCATCAGTGCTGCGAGTTGGGGCAGACAGAGGGGAAATGCCAGTCCTTTCATTTGGGGGAGGAATGTGCAGGAGAAGAATGCTGCCGGAACCTCCCGTGACTGTTCGTGGGTCCACCGAGGAGGGCGACGTGACCTCTGCTGAGAGCTGACAGAGCAGAGCCCTTGGGTGCTGGGCTGGCACCTCACCAGTCATTGTCATCAAACACGGAAGAGCTATCACTACAGCCATATCTTAGGAATTGCTGAAAATATGGTTCATAATTGAGCACGCTGTCTCTTTTTAAAGTATGCAAATGTGACCGTAATAAAGGGACTGAGTATCATTCAGTCCCCTCGCAGGTGAAGCCGAGGACCCTGGAACAATGACGTGATTGGCCAGAGGGCCGGACGAGACATCATGCAGCCCACGGGCTCTGGGTTCACAGTTCCACGCTGAATTCACTCTTCTGGGTTGCCTTGTAAATACCTAAGATTGTCATTTAAAAGCAAACAACCACCTCAACGAGTTATCCATCCTCCTCGCCCCCCCGACCCCCCTCCACCCCAGTTTTTACGCCTGGCACTTCTTTCTCTGGGTCCAACCTGCCAAGACGTGTGCTGGACAGAGCTGGGAGAAGGACACGGAAACAGACCACCTAGGAAAATGAAAAATAAAAGACAACTTTCAAGAAAATGTCAATCCAACAAATGTTAGCTCCATTTAAAGTTGCATCAGGAAACATGAGCAGTTAGAGAGGACACTTTTTCTGAACAGAAACAATGATTCCCTCTTAATACCTAAAGGGATGGAGCTGCAGAGAAAAGACCAAAGAAATCACATGTGATGGGATCAGAGTGTCCAACTAGATCCCAAGAAGCCTTGAACAACGTTTTCAAGAGAAACACCACCTTAAAAAGCTAATTTCCAGGAAGCCTGGCACACGAGCATCAGTTTCCAAGCAGTACCTGTGCTGAAGCTCACTTGCTGAGATGGGTCCTTAATGAGGCCCACGCGCATGAACAGCAGAGGGCAGCGCTTCAAGAGTCCCCAGTGACAGACTCTTTGTGAAATGAGACATGTGAATCAGCCTCAAAGTCACTGAAACCGGTGCTCAGTAAAAATCATCCTCTCCTAAGCAAATGAAAATCTGAGGACTGCCGCATAAATCTTACAAAGTGTCTCTTTTCTTAGAAAGGAGGGAGGGGGAAGGGGGAGGAGAGGATATGGGAGAGAGCCCTTCAGTCTGTGGATTTCTGAAAACCAAGGAAAAGCTCCGTCTCCCCAAGCACAGACGTGGGTGTCAGGAAGTGTGACATGGGCAACTTCTCTGAAGTTCATCTCCTCTAGGGAAGAGCTGTTGTGATGTCTCACAGATTATGTGACAATAAAGGAGTGGCTGTGAATGTTTCCTGATGGAGAGGAGGGACTCCAGCTAACCCCTTGGGCACCTGCGGCTTGAGATAAGACTGGCTTGGCGTCTGTGCTCACTGCCCCGGACATTGTGTAATGACCCAAACAGTTTATCCTGGGCTGTTCCATTTTGCAAGTTAATACCGGGGGTGCCACAAAGAATGTACACAAGTGACACTTTGGTCAGCGCTGCTCAAGCAGTGGTTCACCATAATCAGAATTATCTGGACACTGATGGTAACCATTCTGAGCACCTCTTGTAATTGCAGAAGTCAAACATGACTTGTATTCATCTTTTGTTATAAGTATATATCGAGTATTACAATTTTAATAGTTTTTTCCTTTCTTAAAGTGTGTATACATTTTTTTGGCACCCTCTGCATGTCCAGTTGATTTGGTAAAGTGAGGAGAATTATTAATTTCTAGTGGTGTGATCACCACTAGCCTTGGCATTTTCACTTTCCAGAAACCTCAAAAACAAATTAATTTAATTGTAACAAAAAGGCATGGGGAGGCCGGATGGCTCAGTTGGTTAGAGCGCGAGCTCTGGACGACAGGGTTGCCTGTTCGGTTCCCACGTGGGATGGTGGGCTGCGTCCCCTGCAACTAAAGATTGAAAACGACAACTGGACTTGGAGCTGAGCTGCGCCCTCCACAACTAGATTGAAGGACAATGACTTGGAGCTGATGGTTCCTGGAGAAACACACTGTTCCCCAATATTACCCCAAAAAAGTTTTTTTAAAAGGGCATGTTACCCATTGTTATGGGCTGAATTGTGTCCCCCCCCAAAAAAAAAAACACACAACAGTTACCCTGTTGAAGCTGTAAGCGCTTGCCTTAGAGTGTGGCCTTTTGAAACAGTGTCTATGTGGTTGTAATTCATTACGACGAGGTCATTCTGGAGATGGGTGGCCCCGATCCAATGTGGCTGGTGTCCTTATAAAAGGGGAGAGGTAGACACAGACATGCACAGGGAGGACGCCATGTGAGACTGGAGTGACACTGCCACAGCCAAGGGGCTGCGGGGCCCTGGAGAGAAACCTGGGACAGACCTCACCAGCATCCTCAGAGGGAGCTGGCCCTGCCCACACCCGGACCTTGGGCTTCCAGCCTCTAGAACTGTGAGACAACGCATTTCTGTTGGTTAAGCCCCCCAGTTTGCGGTACTTTGTTATGGCAGAGGAGCTGACATACCCCTGAGGAGGAGGAGAGAGGGTGACAATAAATCAGGAAGCACCATCACACTTCAGTTCCACGTGGTCAGGAGCCAGAGGCCCAGGTGCAATGGGTGCGTAAAGTCCCACAGGCCCCGGCCAGGGCACAGGACATCATGTCAGATGGCAACTGTTCAGCTTCAGAGAAACTAACAGAGGCTCTGGAGCCCACTTTACATACATCCTGCAGTTTGGTGCGAAAGACACAAAAGGTAACTAGATGCTACCCAACGCCTTTAGCAGGATAAACCCAAAGCCCCATTTCCAACACAACGGAATCGTGACACACTGAACCATAACAGCAGCTTTTTTCCAAACGAAATTATTCACAAGGAAGAAAGAAAAGGCTGAGCGCAGAGTAAACAGCCTCTATTATGAAAAGCAAATTATGTGCTAGGAGAACATTTTAGAGAAGAAGCGTTTACACGTCGTCCTCGTAAGCCTCCCAACTAATTTCTCATCTCCCTGGTGAGAAACGTGAGTCACCGTGACGCAGGCCACGTGGGGTCCCAGTCACCCCCAACTAGGCCCCCGGGCTTCGTGTGTTGTGAAGATCTCTCCCTGGCAAACACTTACCAGTTCCAGTCCCATGAATCTCCTACTGAAGATAAGCGAGAACACACACACACACACACACACACACACACACACACACACTACTGAAGGAGCAAAAATGGTGAAACATGTAAACATGCATTTTTTAGTCACTCATCTTATTGGTGTACAGAGCACTCATTCTGAACACGAAATGGACTCTAAGCACCCTGCTATGTCCGTCACAAAGTGACTTCATGCCAGAGCATCCCGGGAAAGGTGCACCCAGGGAACGCCCTGACCAGGTAACTCCAGACACAGGGCGCAGTGTGGCATCTGACGGTTTATCGGACCACAGACGGGGGCACCGCACCGGGTCTCCGGCATAAGAACGGAGCTCTCTGACGGCTCCTCGCTCAGGCCTCAGCCGCCGAGCTCACAGCCGCACCTGCACTCGCCCCAGACGGAGCGCTCGAAGCCTCGCCTGCTGACCGTCTCACCGGCCTGGCCTGACACCCGACACTGAGGACCCCAGCGCCCAAGGGACTCTTGCTGAACACCGACTCTCTCATCCTCCTTGCATGAGACTCTCTGTCCGCCTGGCCTAACCCTATCGCTTGCAAACTTGTGTGACCTTCTCGTGTGAAACCGCTCTACCCCGACTATTGGAGCTGTCCTCTGGCTGGACCCTGTTTCATGCCCAGGGGAAACCGAGTCGGTAGGACTAGATCCATGGCTTTATTCTAATCAAGTCTGACATTGTGGGAAGACACAAATGTGTGTGAGACGGCTACGGTGATAGCCGTGTCCAGCTCACGACAATTGAATACTTCCCAGAACTTAGCACAATGGTGTGAAAAAACTCCACAGTGTTTCCTAGCCTGCCTGCAGAGATGCTAAGACAGTAGCTGTACCTTTTCTAACTGGGCACACCTTGCAGTAGTCGTCCATAAGTACTTTGCAAGGATTTATTTAATTTAGCCTCAGGTCCAACGTATTTGTTCCAAAATTTACTTCCACTTTCCGAAGGCTGATCGTGCAACACTTCAACTCAGGCCATGTAAGCAAAATAGCACTTAGGGGGTACACCCTTGGCCTTTCGCCGAAGCCATGCCTCGCCCACAGACGTCTGCGACGCACAGACCAGCGTTTCTACTGAAATTCGCATGAGTGACCGTGGCCTTCAAGGAAGACTCAAGGAAAACACATGTGTTTCTAGATTTCTTAAAAAGCACCACCTGTCAAGCCAACTCAAGTTCCTTTTGAAAACAAAATGTTGGCATTGATGTCTATAAGTTGAACGTGTAAAACGACTTTCTGAGAAAAAACAGGGTGAAATCTGTGGAAAGTATAGCATCTGGCCTTGAGAACAAGCAACAGAGCACTGACTACACGGAGGTCGTGGGAGACATTCTGGAGATGCACTGCCTTCCCTCCTTCCTGTGGCTGAGGGCCTACAGCCTTATTATTACTACTACTATTATTTACCTAAGTGTGAATAGTACTTGAGTTTCTACTGAGAAAAAATGACCATCAGTTATCAGGTTAAGAATGGAAGAAGGCAAGAAATAAATCCATAAAAATGACAAAAGACTATAACTGGTAAAACTTAGAAGACTGTGGTTTCCTAGACTCTGCATTAGGTGGTACTAGACTTTGGAAGGAACTGGAACCTGTCATAATTTGTACTAACAATAGAAAATTAAGTATATCCATGAATGGGACTTGGTAAATTCTTAAAACCAGGCTAGTTACTTTCTTAGAAAATAAATAATCACTGGAAACAGGACATTTACAGGAATCTTCCAAACGTCCTATGGAATCAAGTATCTACTCCTGCCGAAAGTATTTAAAGTACATCGTAATATTCACAGTTACAGAATAATGTCTATTGTGATATGGAATTCCCTTCTATAAAAGAAAAGGAGAAGTTTGAAATGTGGTGTGTCATTTGAATCCACAAATGAATGAGGCTCCTTGAGAAAAGAAACTAAGGTCAGGAGCGTGTCCAATGTAAATGCAAGCTTCCAATGACAAGAACACATCCAAATTCCAGAGTCCGTAAGACCCAACTCTGGTTCTTGTGTCTGCGTGGAATGGACCTTTCATGTTCTTCACTTTAACTTCATCTGATTTAAAAAAAAAAAAAAGAGTGCTTGCTTATCTTGTTAGGAAAATGTGAGAACAGAACGGACGAGCTCACCTTGACACATGTCTGCCAAAGAGAAACTTTTTCCATGAAGTGTGTAGCCGAAGGCGTCACTAGAACTATAGAAATGATTGGCATAACCATTTCTGTATCAGTGCTTGAGAAATGAATATTCAAAACAAAACCATGAATTGCCCTTAGGATAATAAACTAAAACACGAAAAGACCGCCACTACAACAAACCAACACTTCATGGCACTGGCCCTGGCTGACCTTGGATGGCGAATTAAAATTCCTTTTGTGTGACAGGTGAATGGAGGCACAGGGGCAGATGTCAGCTAACGACAGAGACCAGCACGTGTGGGCAGCAGGCAGAACCAGAGAGCTGTCGTTTTCCGGCTGGGATGTCAGGAAGTTTGTAAGACAGGGAAGCAAATGACAGTCCTCTTGGTGTGGAGAACGGAGGTGTCCTGGGTGCAGGCTCCGGGACCTCCTCAGGCAGTTGCTGTCACTCCTTCATAAACAGTTATCAACACAAAGCGAGGCTTTCAGAAACTCCTACAGGACGAGTTACTCTCCACGAAGGCACCGAGCACAGTGCTAGGTACTCATCAGCGCTTAATAAATGATCATTTGCCAAGGGAATTTTATACGGCATCTACAAGATTGCACGCACGCGCGTATGTGTGTGTGTGTGTCCACGCACGCCGGCACATGTACAGGTCACGGAAATGTCCCGTGCCCTCTACCCCTCTGACTTGGTTCCTCGGCCATCCAGGCAGAACGCTTGCAGGTGCTCCAGGGGGCAGGACTCTCGCTGAGGCCCTGACGTCTCGGCAGCCAAGCAGAGCACTTGGTTCGCATTCAGTCTTTGCCAAGCAGAGGGATATCTGAGGCCCTGGGGGCGGGAGTAACAGAGGGAGGACCAATGGGCCGGGACCCAGCAGGTCCGTCTCCCAGGATCCGTGCACTGAGTACCAACTGTGCCTGGTGTCACAGTGCTGGGTTTCCCTAGTTTTAAACACAAATTCTACAAGATGAATACTGAGTATATTAATAAGCACACTGATAAAGGAATCAGCACAGCGGGACAATAAAAAGAAAAAAAAACAAGTGTCCCTTTACTATTGCTAGGTTATCTCTTGAGATTAGCTCAACCTAACCTTGAATTCTCAGACTAAGGCAGGGAATGAAGTTGGGTGTATTTCTTAAAGGATAAACAGTCTTAGGGAAAAGCCAATTCTGGCTCCTCCCCCCAGCGCCCCAGGGGTCCCCTCCGTATACCACGATGGGAGGTGTGTGGTCTGTGGCCCCCCAGAGGGCAGATGGAGCCTGTGACAGGATTCACTGCCTTGGGAACTCCGTTTGCCCACGGCGCACCTCCACCACTCCTGACCGCCCCAGCCACCAGCCAGGCTCATCTGTGCCTCCTGCCTGGGTGGGTTCCCCAGTTCCCCACAATGAACACAGATGGACCTGGAAGGACAGGTGACCGGGCATTGGCCCCTGGTGCTATACAGTCATCATGTAACTGGGGGAAGATTTCCCAAGGTCCCCAAGGGCCTGAGGTGACAGGGACTTGTTCTCAGAATTCATTAGCATTACGGAAAAGAAATGTGATGCTTCCTGCACAATTACACTCATGGGCTGAGTTTCCCCTACAAGGCAGTGACAAACGGTGGTGGCCCTGCCTCAGACCTGCGCTCACAGCAGTCAGACTCCGTGGGCTTCTGGGTCATCAAAGTACGTGTGCAGCTGGGCCGCGAGAGCAATGGCTGTGCTGTCCTTCCAGCTAGTGCATGTGACACTCAGCACACAGTGTCCACATGAGGCTGTTCAGACCCACATCCCGCCTTCCTGTGGGCCGGGCCCGCCAGCCAGATTGGCACACCTGGGGCCCTGAACGGGGGACAAGAAAGGACATTCACTTTCCTGTGCCAGCAGTTCCCGTTCATTGTGTGTTTTCACAGACCTGAGCGTCTCTCACATAAAAAGACTCAATCTTGGCTGTTTAAAACAAGCCAAAAAGCCTCTGATTTGTGTGTTTCATCCAGCTTTTTTTGCGATCCGTCTCAATTTTCTTTAAAACCAGCCTTTTGTCTCGTGTTCTAAATGTTTTTGTTCCACACAGCTGATTCCCGCAGCCTTTTAGATGGCACTTCTGTCAGCTGAGAAGGCTCGGCTCGACTTTCTTCTTCTTCAGTAAAAATAGATGTTTCATGATTGGGGTTTGTTTTTCTCTGCATTATCACGTGCTCATCCCTCATCAATGTACATCTTTGCTTTCCCTTTAGAAATGTTTTCTAAATACCTCGTGAAAAGCCAGAAGAGAGGAAACAGCATTTTTCCTGACGTCCGGATCACGTGTCACTGACTAGCTGGCTGACCCCACCGGGGGCCCTGTGGTGCAATCCCACGTGCCCAACGTGTCCGTCATGCCAGCCTTCAGGAAGTCTTTGCCGAGGTGGAGATGTCAGCTCGAGTCAGGCCAGTGTGTTTCCATGGAGCCAGGATGAGTCCCCTGAAGACTTGGCGTGCCCGACCTCCTCTCTCTGCATCTGCTTTGCCATCCCCTGACCAACACAAAGTCATCAGCCCCTGGGACACAAAGTGTGACAGGGCAGAGACCACTTTCACAGGTAATGGGTACCAGGCGGAGCCACACTCACCCGACACCGACCGCCTCTCCCTCTCCATCCAGAGTGAGGGCAGGCGGGTGTGAGAGGCCGGGGCTCTCCCGCTACTCCAAGGGCGAGACTTACCCCGTCTTGGCTCCACCCAGGGAAGCAGTGCCCTCCCAGCTTTTCTGAGACTGCCCTCAAGAAGCTGATCAGAACTGTGGCCTCCTTCGGTCAGCCCATCCCTCCAGCCAGTTTTGTTTCTTTTCTACTGGCTTTCTTCAGTGACAATAAAGTTAGGTGAGCCAAGCTGCTGCTCCCAGAAGCCCGGATAAGCCTTCCCCATGGTTCCTTACGAGCTTGCACAGCCAAAGGAGGACATTGACAAAGTAAGGTCCTTGGGCCCTCTGTCATCTCACATTTGTTTTCAGTGCTTGTTTATGTGCCCAGGTGTCCTTACACACGGCCTGGGTACAAAACCTGCACAAGACGCACAAAACTCCTTGTCCAGGTTACAATTAGTGGGAGGACCGACAAGAAACAAATCAGTTCTACACAGTATGTCACACGATGAACGGAAGGTGGGCAGGGTTGGCAGGCAGGGACCTGCAGGCGGCAGGGAGCTGGGCCAGGCTGCCCCCTGTCTGTATAGGTGACCCAGCAGGGACAGCAAGCACAGAGGCCTGGGGCGAGTGTGCGCCCAGGCGTGTGCTCAGGCATGTGCTCAAGTGTGTGCTCGGGTGTGTGCTCGGGTGTGTGCTCAAGTGTGTACTCGGGTGTGTACTTGGGTGTGTGCTCAGGCATGTGCTCAAGTGTGTACTCGGGTGTGTGCTTGGGTGTGTGCTCAGGCATGTGCTCAAGTGTGTGCTCGGGCGTGTGCTCGGGTGTGTGCTCAGGCATGTGCTCAAGTGTGTGCTCGGGTGTGTGCTCGGGTGTGTGCTCAGGCATGTGCTCAAGTGTGTGCTCGGGTGTGTGCTCGGGTGTGTGCTCAAGTGTGTACTCGGGTGTGTACTTGGGTGTGTGCTCAGGCGTGTGCTCAAGTGTGTGCTCGGGTGTGTGCTCGGGTGTGTGCTCGGGTGTGTGCTCAAGTGTGTGCTAGGGTGTGTGCTCAGGTGTGTGCTCGGGTGTGTGCTCGGGTGTGTGCTTGGGTGTGTGCTCAGGCATGTGCTCAAGTGTGTGCTCGGGCGTGTGCTCGGGTGTGTGCTCAAGTGTGTGCTCGGGTGTGTGCTCGGGTGTGTGCTCAAGTGTGTGCTCGGGTGTGTGCTCGGGTGTGTGCTCAAGTGTGTACTCGGGTGTGTGCTTGGGTGTGTGCTCAGGCATGTGCTCAAGTGTGTGCTCGGGTGTGTGCTCGGGTGTGTGCTCAAGTGTGTACTCGGGTGTGTACTTGGGTGTGTGCTCAGGCATGTGCTCAAGTGTGTGCTCGGGTGTGTGCTCGGGTGTGTGCTCGGGTGTGTGCTCGGGTGTGTGCTCGGGTGTGTGCTTGGGTGTGTGCTTGGGTGTGTGCTCGGGTGTGTGCTCGGGTGTGTGCTCGGGTGTGTACTTGGGTGTGTGCTCGGGTGTGTGCTCGGGTGTGTGCTCGGGCATGTGCTCAAGTGTGTGCTCGGGTGTGTGCTCGGGCGTGTGCTCGGGCGTGTGCTCGGGTGTGTGCTCGGGTGTGTGCTCGGGTGTGTATTGGCACGTGCAAGAGGCAGCCAGGAGTGGGTTTGACCAGTGCAGATGAACACAGGTGAAAGAAGGAAGGAGCATAAGGAAGAAATAGTTTGGCCCGACACGCTTCCACGTAGCCCTCTTTGAACACACAGTATATTAAAAATGTTGTACGGCATTATAACACCCTCAAAACTGCTTAACATTTCCATGGAAAATTCCGTTATGTTTGTGGATCATTCCCCATAGAAGAACATTTTTGCTTCAGTGAACAGCTCTGTGCATAGAGCCTTTGTGCTAGGCTGAGGGAAAATTCCCAAACGTGGACTCGCTCAGTAAATGGGCGTGAGAAGCGCTATGCCTCCTGTTATACCCTGCATAAGACATTTTTATATGCAAGGTTCATCTTACAAGTAGGAAAAGTGAGCTCTGCTTATGTGGGTGATTGTAGAAGTGGCGGAAAGATCTCTGTGACTCAAACACACTGCCCATTGGGCCCATTTTCACAAAAGCAGATATGGCCGCATTAAAAGCACTAACTTACTGCCATAAATAAATTAAGTAATGTACCCTGTTCCTGGCTAGGAAAACTGAAAAAATGTAACCATGTATATTCCACAAAAATTAATTTTAATTTTATTGTGGCTTCAGTCAAAATCCGATTGTGATTTATAACTTAAGACAATAAACAAGAGTTTAAACCTAAATAAACAAAAAGAACAACACCTACGATATAAGATATAGCATATACAGTGGTACCTCGGTTTTCGAACATAATCTGTCCCGGGAGACCGTTCAAGTTCTGAAATGTTCGAAAACCAAGGCACAGTTTCCCCACAGAAGGTAATGCAAAATGGATTAATCCATTCCAGACCTTTAAAATCAACCCCTAAAACTGCAAATTTAGTATGAATTTTACTATCTACTGATACCATAGAGCCATAAAATTTACGGCATTTGTAAACCTAAATGTTCATCAACGGAGACGTTCGAAAACCGAGGAACCACTGTACTGTAAAGGCACATTAATTAGAGGCAGAGTGGCAGTGGGACAAAAGCATGCGCATAAATCAGTGGGATGAGGGGTTCGATTAGTAACTACAAAAATACATATGGACTTAAAATATGTTACAAAAATATTGAACAACAATCACAAACGGATAGACTATTTAATGACTATTATGGGGAAATTGACCATTTGGAAAAAAATAGTTTAAAATCTCACTTCCCAAACATACAAAATTACTTACGGATAATTAAAATCTTTATTGTAAAATATGAAATCATAACAAAGAGAAAATATAGCTGAATATCTACCTGACTCGGTTGGGGAATAACTTTTTAAGCATAAAAATGGAATAAATCAAACAGATTGGATAGGCTAACAGATTTGTCTATATGACGTAGAGACTGTACTTGCCATCCTAAAGGGAACAGTGAAGGTTTGAACAATCACTTTTTGTAGCGGAACTCACGTTATTACAAGCTTTGAAAGCGCTGACAAATCACATCTTCACTAATGCGAACACATGGGTGAAATCCTCCCTTTCTTTTTTCCTTAGAAACCACAACTTCTGTCTTTCTCCCTATTTGAGAGGAGGGAGTCTTTTTTACCATGAAACTGAGCCATTATCCGTACATTTCATTATGTGTCTGTAACACTTTTGATGTTTTCTACTACATTTTAATGAACCATCTGTCTAGAAATTATTTTCAAAAATGGAGACATTTCGTAATCGGGTAAATTATGGACTTGTTGCCGCCTGTATTATTGGTTGTCATTGAATGGTTACCATCCAGCTAAACGTTCTGAGAAATGAGGGGGCGACTGTAGGCTTGGAAGCAGGACCCCAGGCAGGCGGCTCAGGGGATCACGTGAGGCCTACAAGTGTGACCTGAAGGCCACAGCAGTCCCCAAGGGGACAGGAACGCACACTGCTGTGCAGCCAGGAGAGCATTTTCAAGTGGATTGAAAACAAAACAAAAAAGCTGGGTTCATGTGGACTCAATCAGAGTCAAGAACAGAGGGTGCCCGCGACCCACAGAATGAAATACGGAGCCAGGAGGGTGGGGACCAGGAGCCAGCACTGGGGCAGCCGACAGCAGGCGATACACGGCCTGAGTGTGAACAAGAGAAGGTGTTAAATCCACCTACAGAAAGAACACAGGCTGGAGGAAAGGAGGGGAAGCCACCGAGTCCAAGCCCTGGCTCCATCACTTACTTATCACGTGACCTGGGTTCCCTTCTCTGAGTTCAGTCTCCTCCACAGAAATGAGGAGACAGGTGTTATAATAACAGCAGCAACAAGCAACCCACCTGAAGACCGCAGCCCCAGGTGACCAGGATGCTTCCCCAGCTCCACGACTGGCCGAAGGAGCACTCCTGCCTGTGCTGCCAGCAGCCCCCAACCCCGGAGATGGGAACGCAGGGCCCAGGAAGGAAAGGCAGGACAAGTGAAGGAGGCAAGCCGGAGAGCTGTCCGTGCACCGGCTGTGAGGGAGCTGAGCTCGCGGAGCATCAGGAGTAAGTGGGAAGTGAGTCCTGTAGGGCTGACAGAGCGTTGCTCTCAGTGGTGGGCCTTCAGGGGCCAGTGGCCACCTTACGACCACGAACCCAGCTGGCGTGGAGAGATGGGGACCTTTCCCCCTCTATCAATCTCACCAAGTCTTGTGGGGGTCAAATAGGTTAATGTTTGCACAAGTGTGGAGCGTTTTCAGACCACAGTCAACTATGGGACATTAATGTATTCCATCATTGTTGGCAATTCATTGCTCATACTTAAAGTTTCCTTCAAAATGTGCCTCCCCGGAGGCTTTCCTGTACTCTTCCAAGGCCATCGTGTGCTGTTGTGCAGGTCGTACACTGCACAATGCTGGGGGGCTCTAATGTCAGTGGTGCACTAGCATCGTCCTGGGCCTCCACGGCTGTGCAGTGTCCCCCCCCCCCTCCACAGGGCAGATTTGTATGATTTTTCTCTTAAGTCCACACTGGACTTCATTAGGATCTTTACGACAACTACCTAAGTGCCTTATACTCACTTGCACACCTGTTCCCTGATCCTTTGGCCACCTGTTCACTCTTCTGACCTAGAATCAAATGCATTGTGAACAGAGACCTTGAATTTCTCACTTTATCTCTAACATCTACACAGTGCCTGGGTATTTGCCTAATGAATTAACAATATGAGTTTTTATTGTATTACAACTTGAAATCTGCTTCCATCACAGGATGATCAAAGCCCCTTTCAGGTGGGACTATGTGCCAAGTGACCCAAGGGCTAACGCGCGTCAGCAAACAGATACGCACCTGGGCCAGGTGGCGGAAGGAGGGCGTCACGGGTTGGCTGGGAGGTTCCAGCCTGGGCCCAGGCGAGGTCCAGAGAGGAAGGAGGAAGCAGAGGGATGAGGAGTACTTTCACGTCAGTTCTACTGGTGGGGTTAGTGTGAAGGATTAAGTACATTGCATTTTTTTAAAGAAAAGGTAAAGTATGGATTCATCTCTCAATGGAACAGCCTCCCATAAGTAACAATCACTGACTATCGTGTTTCCCTGAAAGTAAGACCAGGTCTTATATTAAGTTTTGCTCCAAAAGACGCATTAGGGATTATGTTCAGGGGATGTCATCCTGAAAAATCATGCTAGGGCTTATTTTATAGTTAGGTCTTATTTTCGGGGAAACACAGTACATGAGAAAATACAAAAACAGCTCCCCGAAGGCTCTGAGAGTAAACTAAAGCAGGCAGATGCTGGAAGGGAGACAAATTTGGAAGAAAAATGCCACATGGCAAGCTCCTTATTTTCTGATTTTTCGTTCCAGTCATAGTATGGTACAGCTGAAAGCTTGGATTAAAAATCCAGAGATTTCTGTTTCCAGCCAGAATGGAGTAACATGCTGGATTTACCCTTTTATCTTAAACTAAAAGATATAAGAAACAAACATTTTTCAAAAAATGTGAAACAATGGATATGGGTCATATTTTCCTGTTTCTTTGCATGGCTGATAATTTTGACTGAACATTGGACATTTTAAATTTCAGCTGAAGACAGATTGCATTGACAACTTGCTTGAGAAGAGGGAAACAGATACGGCAAGCCCTCAGATTTCCCCACGTTACTGCCTGGAGAGTTTATAGGTGACAGAGCAGAAGCACGTCCAGACAGAACCTGGTGGTCCCTAAGTTGAAGAGACAATTAGAAGACCCAATTAGAAGTAACCATTTCCCTGAGTTCTGTGGGCCACTCTAGCAAATTAATTGAACCCAAGGAGGGGCCTGTGGGAACCTCTGATTCATAACTGGTCGTCAGACGTACAGGTAGCACCGTGGACTTGCCACTGGCTTCTGAAGGCAGGTGGGACAGCCTTGTGGGGCCGAGCCCTTAACCTGTGGGGGCTGTGCTGTCTCCAGATTGATGGACTAGCATTTAATTGATTTGTAGAACACCCAGCTGAGGTCACAGAACTGCTCAGTGTGGGGGCAAACCCACACATTTGATGACTAAAAGTGGGATACAAAGTATTCTGTGAATTAGCAAATAAGTGGAAATGAGTTCTTTTGTCCAGGGAGCCATGAGCCAAGAAAGGCAGGAATCCAACGGAAACTGCACAAAGCAAGGAGACAGGTTCTCGCCTGGAGCCTCCAGACAGGAACACAGCTCTGCTGACACCTTGATCTTAGCGAAACCCATGTCAGACTTCCATCCTAGGGGGCTGTACATGATAAGTGTGAGTTGTTTACGCTGCTGAATTTGTGCTAATTTGTTACAGCAGCCATAGGACTCTAATACAGCCAAGTTAAAAAATATACGAAATCACAAATACTGTATGATTCTAATTTTGTTCTAATTGGCTAACCTAATTTATGGGTAGTTCTAGCATTGGCTAACCTAATTTAGGACGGGAAAAAGCTCAGAACAATGGTTACTTGTGGGATGGGGGGTGGGGATTACCAAGATGGGTGTGACAACCTCAGGGCTGGTGGTGGTGCTGTGCCCATCGGGTCAGGGTGACGGAAGTGTGTGCGTTTGGTCAAAGCCCGGTTAATGGACACATGAGATCTGTGCGTGCCACTGAGTATAAATATTACATCAAAAGTAAAAAAGTAAACAAATGTTGAAATTTAGTTCATGGTATACCTGGTAAAGTGTCTATGTGGAAGTGTGGAGATGTCTGCAATCTATTTTGAAACGGGTCGAAAGCAAATGGGTCGATGGATGGATGGCGGGATTGGTAAGTGGATGGACGTGGTTACACAAGCACAGTGACAGGCAATGGTGGAATCTAAGTGGTGAGTATGGAAGTGTTCACTGCAAGAGTCTTTCAGCTTCACCGTTTGTTTGAAATGGTTCATTTTTTTAAAAAGTAACAGGTTGGATCTGGATGAAGAATGTAAGCAGAACTATGAATCAGAAAACCCAAAGCTTTAGGTCAATGGTTGGATCATTGAGGAAGCTTTAAAATGTCATGCCTGAGGCACCCCAGAGTTTGAGACAGTCGGTCTGGCCATGAATGATTTTTAAGACACTCCAGTGACTTTAGTTTGTAACCAGAATTGAGAGCCACTGTGTTAGGGGAGAGAGGCAAGGAGAGGCATTTTTTAAACAGTTCCCTTTGCATTATGGGATCATGGCTAAATTTTATTTCCTTCCTTGTACCTATTTGTATTTTCCAGATTTCCTTTAGTAACCATGTATTCTATAATAATTAAGAGATTAACCCAAGGTTGGGCCGGGCCGGTGGATCAGGCGGTTAGAGCTCCGTGCTCCTAACTCCAAAGGCTGCCGGTTCGATTCCCATATGGGCCAGTGGGCTCTCAACCACAAGGTTGCCAGTTCAATTCCTCGAGTCCCACAAGGGATGGTGGGTTCTGCCCCCTGCAACTAAGATTGAACACGACACCTTGAGCTGAGCTGCCACTGAGCTCCCGGATGGCTCAGTTGGTTGGCGTGTGTCCTCTCAACCACAAGGTTGCCGGTTCGACTCCTGCAAGGGATGGTGGGCTGCGCCCCCTGCAACTAGCAACAGCAACTGGACCTGGAGCTGAGCTGCACCCTCCACAACTAAGACTGAAAGGACAACAACTTGAAGCTGAACAGTACCCTCCACATAAGATTGAAAGGACAACAACTTGACTTGGAAAAAAGTCCTGGAAGTACACACTGTTCCCCAATAAAGTCCTGTTCCCCTTCCCCAATAAAATCTTAAAAAAAAAAAAAAAAAGAAAGAAAGAAAGAAAGAAATGTGACATGGCTCTTAAAAAAAAAAAAAAAGCCCAAGGTCAATGTCAGTGGCAGAGTCACTGCCACAGGTGGCGTTTGCTGGACCCACACAACCAGGCAAGGCCCATGTGTGAAGAAGTGCAGGACAGCCAGGGTTTAAGAGAATACGCAACGCGCTGGCACTGTCGCATGTTCTCCACCAACGCCACCTCGTTTCTACCAGTTTTTTGAAAATACAGATAGTGTATCACTGGAATTAAGGGACTTTTCATCTGAAGATTTGCATAGGGTCTGTGAGGGGTAAACAGAGAAACACAAGAAAGGGCACTTGACAGGCAGGACCCCACAGTAGAGTCCAGAAGAGCAGGCAGAGAGGAGGGCTTGCTGGGCTGCATGGCCACCCGTTCCCATGTGGCTCCCTCCGGAGGGACACATGCCTTCTCATCTCTGCTTCCCCCGCGCCCAGGGTTGGACAGCTCAGTGGGTCCTCAGAAATGTTGAACAGAGACTGAGGGCTCCTGCCTTCTCTGGCCGGCTACACAGTCACGCTCAGCTGTAGATGTTCCACCTAGAGACCCACTCATGCTCAGCACTTAGCCGGAGTCCCACTAGCCAGGGTGGTAGCCCCGCTTTGCAAATTTAACTTCACGCTTCAGGATGGTGAAGGGACTTGCCCAGGATCACTCCAGCTGGTGGCAGACCAAAAACGTATGCCCATCTGTCTCATCCAGAATACTGCTTCATGCCTGTGGTCTGGCTGAAGAAAATTCAAATGAGAGAACCTCTGCTCTTTTCTGAATAGAGGAAATAAGGGTAAATTCATTGAGATCCCTGCATTCTACTTTTCAACAGACACCGCCCTGTAAAAGAATTAGTCCTAAAAAAGTGTTGGCTGAAAGCCCATCTGTTCCAAGCAAATAGGATTGCTAAAATAACACCCTTTCGTTACCATCATGACTGCTCATTTTCTTCCAAAAGCATGACCTCTGCTTTGAGGGGGGAGATGGCGCCTGAAGCAAAGCCCAACAAGGATTAGACAGTATGTTGTTCCCTTTATAAGCTCAGGTGGTAGGTGAAATACAGCACATGCACACACATACATGGACAGACACACACGTCAGAATAATGGAAAACTGGCATTGACATTGAGTACGAGGTTGAATGGTGTCCTCCCCCAAATTCAGGTCCACCTAGAATGTGTGACTGTGTGGTTCTTTGGAAATAGGGCCTTTGCAGGTGTGATAAGCTAAAGCCATACTGGATTAGGGAGGGCCCACATCCAATGTCTGGTCTCCTCATAAGAAGAGAGAACTTGGGACACAGACACACAGGGAGGAGCCATGTGACAATGGAGGTAGAGATGGGAGCAATGCAGCCACAAGCTGTGAAGCGCCTAGAGCCCCCAGAAGCTGAAAGAGGAGGAAGGACCCTCCCTCCCTCCATGCAGAACGAGCGTGGCCCTGCTGGTGCCTTGGTTTTGGACTTCCAGCCTCCAGGACTGAGTGGGAGAGAACAAATGCCCACGTTTGAAGCCATCCAGTTTGTAGGAATTAGTTGTGACAGCCCTAGGACATGAATACCAGCGAGACATCTCCTTCCAGCTCCATCGCCCATGCTCAGTGGAAACGGGCAGGTGTGCAGTCCTGGCATGAGGTGAAACCGAGTGAGAGCTGACGCAGCAGCCCGGACACGCTCCCAGGGCCACCGCTGTGTGGCCTTCACTCCCACAAGAGCGTCTGCCTGGAGGGCGTAGTTATCCTGTCCGTGTGACTGATAACATGGTGGCAGCCGGCCTGCTGCCCACAGGACCATGGACAACTGAATGTTGGAGGTCTAGTCCCAGGGTCACCCCTGTGCAGAGGCACAGGGGACAGACATGGTGGCAGAAGACGTGCAGAGGGGCTGCGGTCCTGACTGTTCACTTCTGTCCCTGGGCCTGCGATCTGTGCTTCAGAGCCAAGACACGTCTGTCTGTCCTGAGCTGAGAAGCTGCGCAGCTAGTTTCCCTTCCAGAAGCAGCTCTCACTGGGGCTACCTGAAGGCTGAATCCTACCCAGAATGAAGCAGGACTTCTGCCAGCTCTCACTCATTGAAGAGAGTTTTTGGTGGGTTTATTGACCACCGATACGAGCAGGCGCCCAGATTTAATATTTCCTCCCAGGGTTTGGAGAGGATATGCTGGGTTCATCACTATGCGTCAGAGTTTGGGAACACAACAGACACCAGATACTGAAACCAGAGACTCACACGTGGCCCTGTCTCTAGTCTGGCCAACAGATGTGAAAGAGGTGGGTGTCCTTTCCCAGAGGTGTTAAGAAGTAGCTGTGCCGCCTTCCAGCCAAGATGGCAGAGCAGGTAAACGCTGTGCTTGGCTGCTCCCTCAAACACGTCAGAATTACAACGGAATTGCAGCACAACCTTCATTGAGAACCACCTGAAGTCAGCTGAACCGAAGTCCTACAACTAAACACATATAGAAGAAGCCACCTGGCGACAGGTAAGGGGGCAGAGACATAGAACAGGCTGGTCCCACACCTGTGTGTGACAGTTAAAAATCAGGAGGGATTTCCCAGCTGCAGAGGTTCTCCCCTGAGGAGCGCGGGGTCCCAGGGCCACACCAGGTTCCCCAGCCTAGGGTTCCAGTGACGGGAGAGAAGTCCCCATAGCTTCTGGCTGTGAAAACCAGTGCAAATTATGGCTGAGTGAGCCGAGGATGGCTGCAGTCACGGCCACTCCTCCTAAAGGACCCGCCCAGCTCTGTGCCCCAGTTGTGTCACCTGAAACCACACTTCTCACATGTCCTCTGGGACCCTGTGAAAATGCAGATCTAGGAGGGGCCGAGTCTGCATTTCTCACCAGCTCCCGGGTGGTGCTGATACTGCTGCTGGCTGGGGGCCACACTGGGTGACACTGACCTCTAGGACGTTGGTTTTCTAGCCTTTACAAGGGGCGTGAGCCAAACGTGCTCAACCAGCTCCCTGGGCTGCCGAGGACCATGTGTGTCACAGCAGGAGGAAGCAGTGAGGCCACAAAGCACAGCTCACACCTCAGTGGTCTGCTCACTGCCTTGGGGACCTTTGGGTTCCTGCTGCCAGTCTCTGTGGAATCAGAGGGGAGATTTAGCACCTCAAGAAGGGATGATGGCAGGGGCTGGCTGGCTGTCAGGCCACACAGAGGATGAGGACAACAGCAGGGGCCAGCGAGGATACAGCAGCCACGAGACGCCACTCATCTGACGGTTCCTGGCTCGGCTCCCAACATGGGTGACACTGGCTCGGAACAGCACTGCATGTTACAGTACCAGGGGCAAAAGGCGCCGGCAAATCCCAGCCTAGGATGGGGCTGGGGTGGAACTGAAAGGTGAAAACACTGTAGCGCTGGCGGCCTGTCCCTTGCCTTTTGAAGGCTTAACTTTAATAAATGTTAGAGCCACTGCACACCTGCCTACAGGGTCCCCACGGCCTTCTGATCCACCCGGTCATTCTCCACGCGTACACACAGCTGAGAAAGAAACCTCCATGGGTGGGTGCCGGACGCCGGGCAAAGGAAGGAACATGGGCATGTCAGCGGGCTGCTGCCTGGGCACTGAACCCCGAACCCTGGCTTGAGCCCAGCCAGACGTGGGCAGTACACCCTCAGGTCACACTCGCAGCGCTGAGAGCACAGTGCAGCATGTAGCTCTCTGTGTTCTATGGCAGAACACATAAGATTCTATTCTACTGCTGGCCTCCTTCCTGTCTCGGCGGGAGGGGGACCACTGGCTGAGCAAACGGGGCTTCCATGGAGGTGCCACATGCTCTGTGCACCTCCCCCCCAGCACTCTGTTCTGGACGCAGACAAAAGCGCGTGTGCAACACCCACAGCTGTCAGCAAGGACATCCAGTGGTCTTGACTTCCTCAGACACTTCAGGGGCTTCGCAGAGACAGATTTCGTTTTTTTCCCTTCTGGAAACCATGGAGACAGGGAGGGGTAGAATCTCTACTGAAGAAATCAAACAGAAGGTGGGAGCAAAGAGAAGAGACATGTGGGTGTCCTGAGCGTGGCCTGTGACGTCCTCGGTGGCTTCCTGTGTCCCAACGCTGTGCCCGCCCTGGCTCACCCTCACCACCCCCATCACACTAGACCATTTAAGTGTCGGTCTTCTCTGGTCAACAGAAGAGGGAGGGGCTGCACTTCTCCTGTTCACATCATGTCCCCAGCCCCTGGCTCACTCCTCACCCCCCCCCCCCCCAAGTAGGCCCTCGCGAATAAGTAAAGGTGACGCAGAGTGGGAAGAATGAGAGTTGCAGAACCAGACTCACTGGAACAGCTCCTGTCACCATAAATACACCCACAGCACACGTGTTTCCTCCCAGTCCAACTGTCTGCATCGTATCCCTTGCAGAGGCCTGATTCATCGCCTAGTCTACGTGGCAGCTCATACCACCCAGGCTTCTGGGAGGCCCTGCCTCGCTCTCCCACCTGTCAGCGTCCTCTGAAGCCAGCTCAAATCCCATCAGAGGCCGCTGTCCCTTCCTCGTGGTCTGTACCACATTCGGGCCAGCTCTCATTTCCTGCCTGTGCAGCGATTTCTTCTGAACGTGCTGTCTGCCCAGCTCTACGACAAGCCCCTGACGGCTGGGGCCACGTCCCATTCTCCTCTGTACCCTTTCTGAGTCCTTACATGGAGTCCTATGAATGAATTGATCATGAAGATACTATGAAGCATCCCCTGGGCACATCACGGCAAAAACGTCATTCACTCTGAAAAATCAGGGGCTAAAATAAGACGGGTGACAGGCAGGACCCCCCCCCTGAGCGAGCGAAAAGTCTGAATTATGTACACAGCAGCAAACTCTATTCCGCCAGCAGCACACGTGAATTGATCACAGCCACATTTCTTGAGCTTATAGTGTACAGACGCTCCTGCCCGTGGACTGGATTTCCCTTTTCACGCAGTAATTACTCCCCATCCTGACCACTAAGCTGAATTACGAGCTTATGCCTGCAGATCATTACCAGTAACTCACTCAGTATCCAGTGTCCTCTTCTCGTGCACAGGTGCACGGTCCCTGTACAGGAAGGGGGCCGTGACGGGCAGCCCAACCCTTTCGAGGAAGGTGGGAAAACTCAGACCTTCTGGCTCCTGCTGAGAGCCTGCAGGGCACCAGGAATGAAGGTGCCGCTGACAGTGTCCCCTTTCGGCCACCAGCATGCTCCAGATGCCTCCCGGAAGGCCTGAGAGGCCATGATGAAAAAACTTTCTTTAGGGGGATCAGACCCCCCCAAGATGACTGTATTTGGAGTCACAGGCTCAGCTGGATTTGGTTCCTGCTAGAGACCGAGTATCTGTGTCCCCAAATATTCATGTCGAAACCTAACCCCAATGTGATGGTATATGGAGGAGGGGCCTCTGGGTGATTAGGTCATGGGGGGGGGCATGAATAAAAGGGACCCAGAGAGCGCCCTGGACCTCCACCATGTGAGGACACAGAGCGGGCAGCGGTGTGTGAACCAGGAAGAGGGTTCTCCCGACACAGACCCTGCTGGCGCCCGGATCTCAGGCTTGCACCCCCCAGACTGCGAGGTATAAAGTTGTGTTGGTTCTAAGCCTCCGTCTGTGGTGCTTTGTTCTGGCAGCCAGACGGGCTGAGACAGTCCCAGCCACAGGACGAGGGTGGTGTGCCCAGGGCACTGGGGGTGCTCTCTCAGTGGCCGCACTTCTGACTGAATGGACACCCCCAGTTTCCAACTTGTCCAGTGGCCGCAGCATCCACGGAAATGGGTAAAACTGATCAGGGATGCCTGGCTACATATCTGGATAGAAGAAAACTGTCACTGAGATGGGACAAATGGCAGCTGGGCTTCAGACTGGGGCAGACCTGAGCTTGAATTCTTGGCCCGGCACTTGGCATCCGTGTGGCCCAGGTCAGGTCACCTCATCTGTCACATCTGCTTAGCACTCAGACACCCTTTGTGTTGTGGAATCACGGGTAAGACGTAAGGTGCCCACTAGGCAGAAGCACTCGAGCGCCAGTTACACGTTAATAATAAACATTACAGAATTCACACGAAAGGAAGAATAATTAATTACAGCCACGGATCAGAAGGCCAAGGAGACGGTGTACGAGGACGAGGAGAGTGGGGTGCGGTGAGGGTGGCATAGGGACGGGAGACGCACCAGCTGGAGGGGTCTGGGGGCAGCTCAAGGTCATTTCTCTCACGCTGGCACGAGGCAGGGAGCTGGTCGTCGGGGGGGGGGGGGGGGCAGAGCAACGGCTCCTCCGAGCCTCTGATGGCAGAAAATGAAGTCACGGGTCTCCTGCACGTGCTTCCCGCAGAGGCGGGGGGGTGCCCACCAGCTGGGCCCTAGGAAGCCGTTGTGCCAGCAGGTTTGGGGTGCCAGCGCCCCCTCGCAGCCCTGGCCCAGCAGACGACAAGCATAGCAGTGTCCGAGCTGGCTGAACATCAGTGGACACGGGTGGACGAGGCTGGCTTCCCACGGGCTGCAGGGTCACGAGCCGCCCTACCGCCTCGCCTTCTTGGATGAAAATCCCCCTGACGCTTTTCTTTCATGCTGGTTAGTGAATCCCACCTGACCGACTTTCTCCTAATTTAACACATCTCGCCTTTTGTGAGCGCTGTCAACAGCTTCTCATGGCAACCTGAGAATCACGGTGGGCATCTGGCTTAAGCTGAAAAGTTAGTCCTCATAATGCAAAAGATTTAAAAAGAGGCTTTTATTCCCTCATCTCCTGAACGTCCCTCTCCACTGGGCTCTCGTCCTCTGTCCCTAAGCCATATGCGCCCCACTACCCTCCGAACGGCTCTCCCGCCTTGGGGACACCATGCAAGTATTGCTCTCAGGTGTGACTAGCAAACGACAATTGATTAGGTGTCTCAAGCTAACATGGCCGCTCGCTCATAAACACCCTGCTAGGGGTCGGTGGGGCACATGAGTTCAACAACCGTGTTTGCCAGGATTTCCTCAGCTTCATTTTGACAAAGACAGAGCACGTGGGAGACTCAGGTGTGAGGACCAAAGCACGGGCATACACACGACTTGGGGGCGAGGGGCAGATACTGGTGGCCACTTTCTGTGCCTGCCCTTGACCCCTAAGCCGCTGATGGGCATGTGACGGTCAGTCGGGGGTGGCACTGCCTGAGGCTGAGGGTCAGGTCTGAGTGTCTGCCTGGCAGAGCTGCTGGCGTGTTGCACGACTCTTCTCATGACTCACAAACGAATGACAGTGTCCCCCTTGTTCACCCACTGGGGGTGAAACCAACGGAAGATGGCATAGAAACAGCAGGAGAGTCACATACTGACTGTCCAGCATGTCAAAATACGGAGATTTTCATACCCAGAAATTCTGCTTCTTTGGTCTCCTACCTTTGGGGATTTCTGTGGTAAATCGGAGAGGGAAAGACGTTTTTAAAATGACACCGCATGCTATACACCTGCCACGTGACCTCTGGGAAGAGATGGTGCCCGTGCCATCCCCATGGCTTCACTCAGGCCGCCCTCGCTGGACACCTGTTACGCTCAATGGCATGTGCAGCAACGTGACATCTCTCCCCACAGCTCAAGGTCATTTCTCTCACGCTGGCTCTCTAACAAGGCAGGGCGCCTGCTCCTCAGCTTTCCTGGACCCTTTTCCTCCCGCTTCCTCAGGTCACCGCCAGGCTTCCAGCTGACACTCTCTCCTGGGGACGCACACATCCATGGAAGGTCCGGGACCCCTGCCAGTCAGCCCCGAAAGCAGATGTGGCGAAACAAATTGTTTTTAAAAGGTGTCATGACATCATCACCAAACTCCAGGATAAAGGGAACCAGAAACGCCGAGTCGGCTGGACCTCTGCCCGGCGGGGAGATACCCAGGCAGCCTCTGCGTTCCGGTAACACTCGGACGAGGCTCCTAGCAGCGCCCCACACAGACGAGCACGGCAGATGCAATCATGTGAGCGTTTGCTGTTGAAACACTTTCATTACCACACAGATCATCCTTTTCTTACTGCTTCCGTTTTACATCTTCTTGAGAATTTCAGTGCCCAGACATGCCCGTGCATGGACTTTATACACTGTAAAGGGCACACTGTAATAATGCCTTAAAGGTGCTAAAACTGCCCTATCTCTCCCGGTCCTTTCCTCCTGCCTTCCCTCTGGGGTGTTGGGGACCCCAAGGGGATGAGGATGACAGAGGCCAGCGTGGGGTGTCAGACTTGTGCACAGTGAGGAACCATCCCGGATCTGAGAGGAACAGCCGCTGGGACATGAGAGTCACAGAAGCCCCGAGGAACGTTCCAGACTGAAACTGACTAAGGGGCACGGCCACTAAGTACAAGGAGGGGTCACCTCAGCCCAGGCAGGGTGACCCACGAAATGAACCATCAGTCTGCTCTGAGCTGCTCATCTTTCTTGGAGGTGGACAGGAAGCCTGCATGGAGCGGTCATGTTCTCTCTCCATTTGCCCTTGAAAAGGAGAACCTCAGGAAATCAGCTAGGTGCGAGCCTGGCAGGTGTGAAACAGGCAATGTTAGCTTCACCCAGTGTATATATTTGTCAGGGGTCTCCAGAGAAGCAGAACCAATAGAACCAATCTCGTTTAGGGGAGGGGCGGGGAGACTGATTTAGTTTGAGGACTGGCTCGTGCAATCACGAAGGCTGGCAAGTCCAAAGTCTGCCCTTCAGGGCTGAAGTCTGCTGGAGAATTCCCTCTCATTAGGGGAGCTCAGTCTTTGTTCTCCCCGGGTGGCCGATCAGATGAGGCCCATCGTTTAAAAGTTAATCTCATCCAAAAACACCCTCACAGAAACATCTGGAATAATGTTTGCCCACGTATGTGGGCGCCGTGACCCAGCCACGCTGACACGAAATTCACCCTCACAGTGGATCAAGGCGCTGTTGATTGGAAAGACCAAAGGGAAAGCCGAGCAAGGGCCATATTGCCGTGTGATAGTTTCATTCTCTTACTGCAGAAATGGTGCACTTCACAGCTGAGGGCCAACGTCAGTGCCTCCCAAACATCCATGTCCCTGACCCTCCTTACCACGTACGTAAAGGGCACAGTGACCCCAGAAGCACTGAAGACCACACAGAGCAGAACCATTCTGAGCTCAGTTTAAAAATGACTGACCAGTCTGTGCAAATTAAAATAAGTCTAAGACGTGCCACATTCAACAGGCTCTTTCCAAGAGAGATTGTCAACTACAGAAAATCACTGATGGAAAAACATGGATCCTATCAGACAGGGAAGAAACAACGTTACCATGAAGACCAAGGGGAGCTGCACAGCAGGGTCTGCTTATCGCTGCCAATGCTGTTTTGTGAACTAAGGGGGAGAGGAGGAGGCGGGGGAGGGAGAGCAGCCGACACTAAGACTTCAGAGGAAGCCCACACTTCCCACTCAACAAGCCGCCTCACCTGAGGAAAGCACTAACTGCCACTGCCTCTGCTTATAGCCTCAGGCAGTCAGCATCCAGTTTCTTCTAACCCACAAACACGGCTGTCACTGGAAAATTAACTGTGAACAAGTACATGAACGCCCCTGGGCCCCAGCCGCCTGCGGTGAAGGGAGGCCAGCTGAGCACAGGCTGAGACCCGCACAGGCTTCCAGATCCAGTCGGCGCCTCAGGCTTAGGCCCCTCTCACCCAAATCTGACCTATTTGGTGTAAGTCGAGATTAAGAAAACAGGGACTGTGACATGAGGCAAATAGCGCACAACCAGGAAACAGTTTTGCTTCAGTCTCAAATGGTCTTCGGAGAGCTCATCCCCAGGACACAGACGCCAGGGAACCCTGCCTCCTACGTCCAGCATAGAAGGAGGTAGAGCTCTCACTGGACACAGTGACTGCAAGGCAGGCAGCATGTGACATGCACCGAGCAGACAGCGTCAGGCCTGAGTCACCACCTGCCTCCTGGTCTCAGAAGAAAGATGGAGAAAAGGGGGTCATCACAAACCCAATCTGCCCTAGTGTAAAAAAACTGCTCGGTAGTTAATCGCATTCCCGGCCAGTGGCACGGCTGCCCTGAGAGCAGCCGGATGTCTCTGAGCGGGAGTAGACGCCCAGGTCTCAGTGCATTCTATGAGTCGCACTTTGGCGAGCGGGGACTGCTCCCTGCCCAGTGGGGAGGGGCAGTGTCCCCAGGAGCCCTGTCCTGCACCGCTCCCTCACCTGCAAACGTGGGCATGTGGGGTTTGCACCTTGCGCTTCGTGCAAAGCCTTGGTGTAAGCGCTACCTGTCCCAGGACCGCCCTGCCAACTCCTCTCTCCCTGTGCAGGAACTGGGGCCCAGAAGAGAGGGTGATAAAAAGGCTTGGTCTCAGGGCAGCCGGTTAGCTCAGTTGGTTAGAGCACGGTGCTCTTAACAACAAGGTTGCTGGTTCGATTCCCCACATGGGCCACTGTGAGCTGCGCCCTCCACAACTAGATTGAAACAACTACTTGACTTGGAGCTGATGGGTCCTGGAAAAACACACTTAAATAAATAAAAGTTTAAAAAAAAAAACAAGAAAAAGTTTCTTCAAGGAAAAAAAAAGGCTCAGCCTCAACCTCAGAGTTAGGGAAGCTGGAAGGCGCTGGCAGTGGGCAGCTGTGTGTGCTGAGGATGGAATGACTGCATCAACTCAGCTCCACAGCACCAGCTGTTTGCACAGAGCACCGATGGCTGGTGGTGGGAAGTGCCCTGCAAGGCAGCGGCTGCTCCCTCGGCCTCCTTACTCCTTTCACAAAGATACTTCGGAATCTGCTTTGTGGTAAGGAGTGGGCTCAGCTGGTGCTTTGAAAAGTTCAAATGCTTTTCTTAACTCCAGGCACCATCACTGCGTCCCTAGGAAGGTTGGTTAATTACCTATTCCTGTTTTCAGGTGAAAAGGCAACGATTACACCCTGCAGGGCTGCTGTGAGAATTAAATAAGAACATACACGGAAAATACCCAGATTATGGCTTTAGGCACTTATTATATACTATAATCAAACATAAAACATACAATGTGGTCCTTTCACTACAATCCTCTTGTGGGGACAGAGCCAGGAGTGCAGTTTCCAGGCTCTCAGCCTCACATAGACAGGTGCTGGCTCAGGTAGTAAAAGGCCATCAACTGTGATTGGACCGCCATCAGCTGTGGCTAGTTGGCCGTCAGCTGTAACCAGTGAGCCATTGGACACTAATATAACTGCTGTGGCTAGGCTAGCGGAAAATGGGGGCTAGCAAGAAGATGGTAGCTGAGCCTGCAAGCGGTGCAGTGAGGGTTGCGAACAGTGTGGCTCCTGCTTCCTGTGTCTCCAACCCAGCCGCCAGCGAGAATATAGTGGCATGACTCCCTTACCTATGGCTCCGTGGGTGTTCCTTTTTGGCCTCACCATGTCCTGCGTTCTTATGTGGGGAGCGGGACCAGAGACCCTGCAGTTCCCTTGCATGACAACTCTAGCTCTGAATAATGCCTTAAGACGGGGACCACCTGTCCTAACTCCTGCACAGAAAAAATGAGAGGCTTCCGGTCAAGATGGTGGAATGGGTCAATGCTGTGCTCGCTCCTCTCACGACCACATCAATTACAACTGAACCACAGAACCATCCTTCAGAACCACCTGCAGTCTAGCCAAACAGAAGTCCTGCCTCTAAGGACACATAGAAGAAGCCACTTTGAGACTGGTAGGAGGGGTAGAGACGCGGAATGGCCTGGTCCCACACCTACATGTGGCGGTTAAAAATTAGGAGGGGTGTCTCGGCAGTTGAGGTCCCCCCTGAGAAGTGAGGGGTCCTAGCCCCACACCAGGCTACCCAGCCCAGGGTTTCAGTGCCAGAAGGAGAAGTCCCCATGATTTCTGGCTGTGAAAACCAGTGATTGTGGCTGAGTGACACAGAGGGTGGCTGGAGTCCCAGGCACTCCTCTTAAAGGGCCCACACATGAACTTACTCGCTGGTGGACTTACTCTGAGCTCCAGGACTGGGACAGCAGCTCAAAAGGCTCCAGGGACATACAGGGAGGAACCGAGTTGTCTGGCCTGAGAGCGAGGACTGGAGGGGTAGCTTCCTCCCAGACAGAAGTGCTACCAGGTGCCTTGTTCCTTTGTTGAGCCCTCCGTTCTCCTGGCATGCAGACACAGGTGGCAGCCATATCTGAGTTTCCACCCACCTGGCTAACACTGTTCACCCCAACCTGCTGATTCCCTGAGACCCTGCCCACCTTGTGGACCCACCCAAGCCAGTCCCAGTGGCTTTTCAGTGCAAACGGCCTGTTTTGGCTCAGGCTGTGGACTTTCCTAAAACCTCTCATATGTTCACAAACCCCAAACAAGCAGCATCTGTCCTCAGCATGTCTCATACATCTTGCTAAGCAGCCCTGAGCCCAGCATTGACAGCAGCTGGCCTCACTTTATAGCTCAGGCTCTCGTGGGCACCTCCAAGCCTAGTATATGTGGCAACCATCTGCAGATTACATTGTAGCTCATATCAACTGGCCCCAGCAGGGCACAGGTAGCAGCTGATTCTGGCCTGCACCAGAGCCAGTCCCAAGAGGCCACAGAACTAATATAACTGGTGGCCAGCTTCAGACAATATCAAACCACCACCCAACCACCTCCACAAATGACACACACAAAGGGAAAACTGGGCAGGCACCAAGCCCTGCTAAAGTGAGTCCTGCTCTGTAGGGTCAGACCCTGCACTACAGCTCCTCCACTGTAGTCATGGCCAGTCCTCACAACCAACCAGCCTGAGGATCAGTCCCTCCCACTGATGTGACAACAGCAACCAAGGTTCAACTAAAACAAGAGGACACACACAACCCACACAAAGTAAACACCTGGAGCACCTGGCTCAGGTGACCAGGGAGACTGCACCACTGGGTCCCACAGCACACCTACTACATAAGTTCACTCTACTAAGACTGGGAGACATAGCAGCTCTACCTGATACACAGAAATAAACACAGGGAGCCAAAATGGGAGACAAAGGAACATGTCCCAAATTAAAGAACAGAGCAAAGCTCCAGAAAGAGAACTAAACAAAATGAAGAAAAGCAACCTACCACACACAGAATTCCTAACACTGATTATGAAGATGCTCAGTGACCTCAGGGAGAACTTCAACAAAGAGATAGGAAACATAAAAATACAGATAGAAAACATAAAAGAGAACCAGTCGGAAATAAAGGATACAATAACTGAAATGAATAATATATTTAGAGGGATACAGTAGGTTATAATGAAGCAGTGCATCGAATCAGCGATTTGGAAGATAAGGGAGCAGAAAGCACCAAATCAGAACAGAAACAAACAAACAAAAGAATCAAAAAAAAAAAAAAAAATGAAGTTTAAGGGGCCTCTGGGACACCATAAAGCATACCAACATTTGCATCATAAGGGTACCAGAAGGAGAAAAGAGGGAGCAAGGGATTGAGAACCTATCTGGAGAAATAATGATGGAAAACTTCTCTAACCTGGTGAAGAAAATAGACATACAAGCCCAGGAAGCAGAGAGTCAAAAACAAGATGAACCCAAAGAGGCCCACACCAAGACACATAATTAAAATGCCAAAAGTTAAAGACAAAGAGAGAATCTTAAAAGCAGCGAGAGAAAAAAAAGCCATTAGTTACCTACAAGGGCGCTCCTATAAGACTGTTAGCTGTTTTCTCAACAGAAACTTTGCAGGCCAGAAAGTACTGGCATGAAATATTCAAAGTGATAAAAAGCAAGGACCTACAATCAAGGATACTCTACCCAGCAAAGCTATCATGTAGAATCAAAGACCAGATAAAGAGCTTCCCAGACAAGAAAAAGCTAAAGGAGCTCATCACCACCAAACCAGTATTACAAGGAATGTTAGAGGGATTTCTTTATGAAGAAGAAAATAAAGATAAAAAATATGAATAATAAAATGGGAATACCTACACATCTGTCGACAATTCCTTTGAATGTAAAGGGATTAAATGCTCGAATCAAAAGATATGGGGTGGCTGAATCAACAAGAAAACAAGACCCCTAAATATGCTGCCTACAAGAGACTCACTTCAGATTGAAAGACACACACAGATTGAAAGTAAAGGGATGGAAAAATATATTTCATGAAAATGGAAACAAACAAAAAAAGATGGGGTAGCAATACTTACACCAGACAAAACAGACTTTAAAACAGAGCCTATAACAAGAGACAAAGAAGGACCCAGTAATCCCACTTCTGGGTATTTATCCAAAGAAACCCAAACCGCTGTTTGAAAAGACATGTGCATCTATATGTTAATTGCAGCATTTACAGTGGCCAAGATATAAAAGCAACCTAAGTGTTTATTAACAGATGAACGGATAAAGAAGACATGGTACATATATACAATAACATATTACTCAGCCATAAAAAAGAATGCAATGTTGCTCTCTGGAACAACGTGAGTGGGCCTAGAGGGTGTTGTGCTGAGTGAAATTAAGTCAGACAGTGAAACACAAATACCATATGATCTCATTTATATGTAGAAAGAAGAAAAGCAAAATAAATGAACAAGCAGAAACAAACTCACAGATACAGGAAACATGCATCTCATGGTTACCACATGAGAGGGACTGGGGAGATGGGTGGATGAAAGGGAAGGGATTAAGAAGTACAGACTGGTAGTCACAAGGGAGTCACGGGGATGTAAAGTACAGCCCAGGGAACATAACCAGTGATATGGTGATAACTATGTATGGTGTCAGATGGGTGCTAGGCTTACTGGGGCAATCACTTCATAAATTACATAAATGTCTAACCATTAAGCTGTGCACCTGAAAGTAATATAATATTATGTTGTATGTCAACTGGACTTGAAAAATAAAAATTATTTAAAAAAAAATAAAAAGGAATTATTTTTAAAAAACCACACACACGAAAGAGAATAAGGATAAGTTTAGGGAGACTCGATTTGAGGGAAGTGTTCTGCTTTACGAAGGAAACGACGTGGAACCTTCTGGAGGGATCAGAGGCCTGGCCATAGTCCGTGCAGAAGGCCAGGCAAAGCTGCCATGTGGAGGATGACAGAACACAGCCAGCTGTGCAGTAACTGAGCTGGACCCTGATCACACTGTACCTGAAGGCAAAGGTCTCAATTATCTGAGCCAGTTAACTGCCTTCATTTTTAAGATCACTTCCACTCTTCTGTTATTTATAACTGTAAGGGTCCTAAGTGATAAGCATATATGTACATCGTGTTTCCTTGAATGTGTATATTTCTATTTACCTTGGTGATATATATCATAAATGTGAAAGAAATATCTATAAATGTGGTCGGGGCTCACAAAGTCACACACTCACAGGGCAAGCGTCTCCCAGGTCTAGTAACCCCGCTTTCAGCAGTGCCCGCCTGGTACCACCCTACACCGCAGATCTCTCACCCCTCTGCGCCAGAGAAAAACCCTCCCGGTGACATTCAAGTCTGTGATTGGTGGGGTCCCATGCACCAGAACAAGGGAAAGATGCTGGTGATTGGCTAATTTTCCACATTCAGCTATTGGTGGCTTTTGATGGAAAAGGTCATCTTTGGGCCATTACTGACCGTCTCTCTTCAGTTCTGGTTAAACTCCATCCAAGCAGCTGTGGGGCACTGTGCCAGCACAGGGAGCTCCCACCTCGAGGTGGAGACCACAATGTACCCCAATACTAAAGAGAGCAGGGCAGCATGACCGGGCCACCCTAGCTGCACCAACATCTTTGCTGTAAAAATGGGGTTGCGGGACTCTGCAGGCTCTTTGCAACACCAATAAGAAATAGGAAAAGTCCTTGCATAATCTCTGCTTCCTGAAAAAAAAAAGGGATTGTGAACGTATGAGAGCTGCACAGGTCTGAAATATCCGAGGCAAATTAGTGTAAATTCAGTGCAGCTGGTGACAGCTCTTAACCTCACACACCTGCAGTTTTCTAATAACCTGATCATGAGCCTGAAACACTGATTCTGTCCTTCGGGTCTAAAATGAATGGAAGACTCATTATAGTTACCCCAAAAAAAGAATTCCCATCAGAAAAATAGCGTAAAGTTGCAGTGTTTCTCGTTGTCTGTCATAGGTTTTTGCTTAGGATAAAGAAATCCTAGCTACTGCCTGCCCCCTTCTGTGGGAAAATCGGCCCACCCCATTGTGGGGACAGAGCCCCAGAAAGTAGTTTACAGGCTCTCGGCCTCACGTGGAGGGGTGCTGGCTCGGGTAGTAGATGGCCGTCAGCTGTTGCTGATTGGCCGTCAGCTGTAGCCAGTTAGCCAATTAGCCGCCAATATAACTGCTGCGGCTACGGAGGAGAGTGAAAGAGAGTCGTCGGTGGGTTGCAGACAAAACGGACAGCAGGTCGCACGTTCAGTGAACCCAGCCTCCAGTGAGACCGTAGTGGTATGACTCCCCTACCTATGGCTCCGTGGGTGTTCCTTTTTGGCCTCACCATATCCTGCGTTCTTGTATGGGGAGCGGGAGCAGAGACCCTGCAGGGCCTCCCGCACGACACCATAAACAATGTAAGACATGTCTTGTTACCAAAATACAATTTAAAATCTGGGACTGTGGCCGCTCATTTCATGAGTCAGAGCCTGGGAAGGATCGCTATCTTAACATCATCTAAGTGTCTTCAGCGCTCTACAATGAGTACAGGTAATACAGTTGAATTTTGGAAAAACATTTACAGCACAATTTTCAATTGCCTCGGGACCTGGATTAAATTCTCTGTGTTCCTGGTCCAAAGTTCACAAACACCACCGAGCAAATTCGGCAGCTCATTGCTTTCCCGTGTGGCCTCGGTGAGAAGCGACTGGCTGCTTCCCCCTCAGCACTGGGTCCCACAGCAGAGAGACGAGGGCCATCTGTCGTAAGTGCTGAGGTGCACTTATGACGAAGAGTCAGTGAGTGGTGCTAAGTCAGCGAGGGAAAGGAGGAAATGACTACGCTTAAGAAATTCTTTTCATGATCGAGGGGAAACAGTAACGAAAAAGAAAAGCTCCAAGTCAACTCTGCAGTTCTCACCTGGGTGAGAGCGGGGACAGTGACATCACTGAGACCGAGGGGAAGAGGTTTCCACGGGGAGATGAACTCAGCGAGTGCACCACAGCAGCTGGGCAGGGTGGTGGGCACAGGTGTGATGCCCTCGGCCTGTGAGCCCCACGGAGGCTGTGCTACCCTGAGGCCGCAGACAAGCCCCGGGTGGAGGGCCGGCTGCCTTCCGAGGCCACACACAGGCCTCAGGCGACCCTGCCGACCAGGGCCTGTGGTCTCTTCTCACTTTGCTCAACATGTCTTTCCACCACGGCCACTGTCCTCTGGCTCCACTTCCAGGGTCCCTTATGGATGCTCCCAGGCAAAGGCGTGCTGCTCTGCGAGCCCCCAGCAGGGCCCTGGGCTGCCCTCCTCCTGGTGGGCGTCAGTCTGTGGTCGCCCCTCCTGCCCCAGCCCCGGCTTGCACACCACCCCCACCCAGACCCTCCTCTCTGCACGCGTTCAAACCCTCCAACCAGCTCGGCCCTGAGGCCTTGAGCGGCCTGTCAGCGACCATGGCCGGCGTGAGTTGACAGGGACAATGGCCTGCCCAGAGCTGCGTTCTGAATGATGTAATCATTTGGTGCTGAGCCCTCCGGATGCAGACCTCTACTTCCCCACCTCCATGGTCATCGCCGTGCCTTGGATTCATTCGATTTGATCCAAGTTACCAAACACGTACTTACTACCGGCTACCATGCTCTCCACCAAACAGAAACGTTGATAAAAAGTCACAAGCACTTATGGAGCCAGGCGCCCATTACAAATGGCGAAGCTTTCTCGTGGGTTCTACTCCGTGTGGTCCCCACAACAGCTCTGAAGCCTGTGTGACCCTGAGCATGTCCCACGCCCCACATTTCACCCCACAGCCTGTCCCTCTCACTCCTATGCCTCCTGTTTAAGCCCAGTCTACCCTCAAGACATGCTCAGACTAGTACAATAATACATATATCTTACTCTTAAAGGAACAGCTTATTAAAAACCGAAACAGTGCATTTAGACAGACTGATGGTGCCAGACCTGTGTGCCTTGATTCTGCAGGGCAGAAAATAAACGCAACCAGACAGGAAGTTTGTTTAAACTCATCGGCTAGTCTGCAAATAACAAGACCTGGAAACCCCAGCCATGAGTCAGGTATTTGCAAAAATGATTCAAAGGAAACAACAGCCATCTTTGAAAGGACTCTGAGGTACAAAGGTCCCACACGAAGGGCAGTGCCGGAGGACAGGGGCATGACAGGGACAGCGTAACAGGTGACGTCCCTTCATGTTTTCACCAACAGCCCAAGACAGACCAGTCAGAAGAGAAGCACACTCCGGCCCGCAGGCCCGCAGGAAACGCGGGAGACAGGGCTGCTCACCTTGGCGAGGGCGGGCAGGGTCGCTTCTCTCCCACGAGGCTGCACCTGGCCCCCACCCACAGCACACAGAAAGCAGGGCCGAGTTCCTCCCTCCGTTACAGAAAAGAGAAAATAAAGGTACCGCTTTTATCAAACTCCTGATACGGCCACTTTGTCACCCGTCTGAAGAAGCACCATGCGGCACCACGTAGCATGTTTGGGAAAACCTCAGGGTGGTGCTTACTCTTTGGCCTGACCAAGCTCTCGCTGCCCGAGTGCCCCGGGAGACGTGGATCCCGCGGGGTCTGGTATGAGGGCTACACCTGCTTCCCTGCTGTCTGCGTTGCCCAGCGAACCTCTGCCCCGCATTTACTTTTTGCTTTGCTGAATCATGCATTTCAGGTGTGTCTCTTTTACACACCGTGGAGCTAGGCTTTGCTTTTGAGCCAATTTTAAGATCTCTTTTGAAATGGCCAAGTCCACTCACATGTATTTATGTGGCTATTGTGTCGGGTCTGTCATTTGTATGACGCTGCAGTTACTGTGTGTATATTGTGCACCCTTTCCCTATGTGGTGTGTCCTTGCTTTGTTAAAAATTTTGGTACTTAGGAAGGTTTGCATTTTCACTCGAGTGGCTACCGTTGATTAAGACTCTTCACAGTGTATGTAATTGCTGCCCCTAAAAAGGAAAAGTATAACATCAGCACTAACAGTTATAACTACAATCCTTGAAAACATTCCGGAGATAAAGGATGAGCCTCTGCATGTGGGAGGAGAAATTGACCTCAGGAACCGCTGAGACACATCCGGCAAAACTTCCCCAGGGAGCCAACGTCGTGGGCCTTACCAGCTACCACGTCCTCTCCCCAGCGTTAGGCCGTTAGCAGCCTTCTCTGTGCCCCAGTTTATGCATCTGTCAGGGTCCCGAGTGCCAGTTAGCTGTGACTACACTGCACACATCTTGAATGTACCTGTCAAGAATCTATAGGTGTGATTATCTCATTTTAGTCTTTACACATTATCAGAAAGGCAAAGTCACAAGGGATAATCTTCATCCTGTTTACAGAATCCCTTCGGCCCTGACCAATGAAGCAACTTGATTGCACGGGTTTTACCTGCGTAAGATCCTTCAAAGCTCTCGTTCTGTGATTCCCAGACTCCTCGTTTTCTTATGTGGATAATTTGTAGCGGGCTCCTCTTTGGAGCATTTAGACATCATGCCAGTAAGAGCTGAAAAACACAAAGACAGGCAGCCAGACCGGTCCTGCCTATTGGTAGGTGTTTTGGGTGAACTGTGTTCTCCAAAGACATGTCCACATCCAAACCCACAGGCTCTGTGAAAGGGACCTTATTTGGAAATGGAGTCTTTGCAGATGTGATCAAGTGAAAACGAGGTCATTAGGGTGCGTCCTCATCCATGTGACTGGTGTCGTTCTAAGAGAAAGGAGAGGGGATTTACATAGAGACAGACACACATACAGGGAGAAGCCACGGGACCAGAGGCAGAGATTGGAGTGACGTGTCTAGAAGTCAAGAATTGTCAGAAGCATCCTTCCTGTCGGACAAAGGACCCTCCCTGAGCCTTCAGAGGGAGCAGCCCTGGCCACGCCTGAGTCGCTCAGACTTCCGGCCTCCACACAGTGAGAGAACCCACTCCTGTTTTAAGCCACCTGGTTCGTGGTGATTAGTCACGGCGGCCCCAAGGACACACAAAAAGCCTTAGTGATTCACCTTGCAGGGAACTAAAATCAGGATTTTCTCTGAGGAGGAATTCAGAGAAATCCTGAATTTTTATGCTATTGGAATCAATCATAGCTACTTGTTAGCTAACGATAGTTACAAAACATGAAAAGGGAAACTTTGTTCCTAACAGTACCATCATCTTTCAGAGTCATTCAATTTACAGCAAACCCCCTCATCTATGGTTTTGCTTTCTGCAGCTTCAGTTACCCACAACCATGGTCTGAAATATTAAATGAAAAATTCCAGAAAGAAACGATTCATAAGTTACAAACTGCTCACCATTCTAAGTAATCTGATGAAATCTCACGCTGTCCCACTCCGTCCCGCCCAGGGTGTGGACCTCCCCTCTGTCCCCTTTGTCCCATGTCTCCACACTGTACGCATGTACATACGAGATATTTTTCAGAGAGAGAACCACATAACTTTTATTACAGTATATTGTTCTATTGTATTATTAGCTAGTTGTTAATTTCTTATTGTGCCAAATTTATAAATTAACCTTTATCATGGGTAGAAATGTAGAGGAAACACAGTATATGTAAGGTGCAATATTATCCGTGGTTTCAGGGTCTTGGAACGTGTCCCCTGCAGATAAGGGCGGACGACTGTAATAGGTTTTTAAAGATAGGATTATTTTGAAAATATGCTTGTTCTGAGGATTAAATAAATTGATATTTTAAAGCACACAGAGCAATGCCTCACAAATAATAAGTTCTATTTTAAGTGTTTATTAAATAAAATAGATAGGACATCAACCTGATTTAGACAAACAGATGAGCCGTATTTTAACCCCCACAGCTAAAAACATTAAAAAAGGGCGAAGACCAGGGAGAAATAATGCTAAAAGGCCGTTTTAACAAAGCCTGGGAAGTCCACTAGGTGTCCTCGTTTTACAAGCCAAGTCCCACTGCCGCAGGTGAGGACAGGTATGCAGCAGCCCAGAGGCTGGGCTCTCAGCATGTGCAAAAGCCACCTCATCGTCCACCAACAGGAAGGGCTGCACGGGGCCACATCTCATCAATATTTCTAAGTACGGACTTACCAGCAGCCCAGGCCACCTCCTGACAGAAAGCATGTGAAATCTGTATGAACTGACCTGCAGGTTTTGTTCTACAAGGCAGCATCTACTGCCTGGACAGGAAGCTACCTCCAGTCTATAAAGCACCCACATTTCCTCTGGCAAGAGAAGAATCCACCGGCCACAGAGGGAGACGCTCATTCCCAGGTGACCGTGTTTTGTCACCCGTGGCTTCGTGGAACAATGAGAACTGTCAACCCTGAGGCAGGAGGCAGAGACACCCTCCAGCTTGACAGCAGGTCCCAAGATGCCCCCACCGCCCCCACCTCCAGGCCAAGAAGGCAGCTTCCTGAGGAAACTGGCGAGAGTTGCCCTGAGTCCGTGCCATCTGCCCAAACACCCAGGGGCCTGCCTTGTCTTCCAAAGATGCCACAGAGATTAATAAAGGAGAAAAAAAAGAAAACCTAAGCTTTATTCCATGTTCTACAAAAATCAACTCACAGACCGGAAGTGAAAAGCAAAACAACAAAACAGGCTAACATTATAGGAAGTTGTAAGAATGTGATTTCACATTGGAGTTGCCCTTTGAAAAGTAATGCTTTGAGAATTTCTCTTGCTGTTCAAACCAGAGTATTTCCAAAATGTGGAAATCAGCGGTTGGTCTCCTGGGGAGGGGGGTAAAAGACGGGACCATCCTCACAGACCTGCAGGTTCATGGCTGCCCCTGCCGGCTGCGCTCCCTGCCCGACGGCCACAGGCTCCCCAGGCTCCGTACAGTTTCGCAGCTGCAGGTCCTTGGTGAAGCACAGCTCGATCTGACCGATGGACTGTACCTCCTCCCCCTAAAGATGGGCAATGGAAAACATGTTAGGATTCAGAGCTGGGATAACGGTCACAGCTGTACGACCATCACGACTCGGAACTTGAACAATAGGCAGCTGTGACCTGGAGTCTGGGCTCCAGGAACAAGCTCCTGCCTAATGCTGAGCTGGGCGAGGGGCCCAAAGCGCCTGCTATGACGCCAGGTCCCCACCCAGAGGCTTTCGCGCCCATGTGGCGGCCGTGTGTGAAGCGCTTTCACCTCGGAAATCTGCACAGCCAGAGAGGCAGTGTAGACATAAGCACACACGTGGCACAGGCGTCGCGATCCCGGAGAGGACAGGCTCCTGCAGACACACAGGTGGAGAGCATCCTGCCGCCCAAAGAACTGAGTCTCCATCAGCTGACAGAGCAAACCACAGCTCGTGTGTATTTGGACAGGTAACCCCAGCTGGTGTCACTAAGACTGACAATGTGAACATCCCCACCTCCGAAATGTTGAGTACAGAAGCACCCCACTTCCCACTCCACTGGCCCTTCCAGAAAGGTGCCTTGGTGGGAGGGGAGTCGGGAGAGAGCAAACCCTGTCTTAGCACGGCGGCCAAGGACAGCCTGCTATTCAACACACAGCACACGCCCTGCACATGCCCGAGTGCAAATGCACACGTGCACGCACAGCACGCGCCCAGAGCATGCCCATGTGCAAATGCCCACGCATGCACGCACAGGCACGCACACACACACACGGCACATGCCCAGCACATGCCCATATGCACACACAGCACACACAGCACATGCCCAGCACATGCCCATATGCACACACAGCACACACAGCACATGCCCAGCACATGCCCATATGCACACACAGCACACACGGCACATGCCCAGGGCGTACCCACGTGCAACTGCACACACGTGCACACACAGCACACACCCAGAGCATGCCCATGTGCAAATGCCCACGCATGCACGCACAGGCACGCACACGCACACACAGCACATGCCCAGCACATGCCCATATGCACACACAGCACATGCCCAGCACATGCCCATATGCACACACGGCACATGCCCAGCACATGCCCATATGCACACACAGCACATGCCCAGCACATGCCCATATGCACACACGGCACATGCCCAGCACATGTCCATATGCACACACAGCACACACGGCACATGCCCAGGGCGCACCCACGTGCAACTGCACACACAGCACACACATGCAACCCCACCCCAGGAACTGCACAGAGAGCACAGCTGCCAGGGAAGGGGCCTTGTCTTCTCAGTAAAGACAGAGGACAGAGCAGCACGTCCGACCTGCTTTGGCAGAAGACACTGGATCTTTGGTACGACTCCATATAGGCCGGCTAGGGCATCTCTGATATCCGCGATCTGAAATTCAACAAAGTACATTAGAAATGAAACTTCAACAGAGAAAATCGAAGCACTGTCTATTCAGGCAGGACAGATGCTGAAAACGAGCCCCACCCCCACCGGGGGACAGGATGTGGCCTCCACCCACCTGCCATCACTCACTTTCTGTTCTCCTCTATCCACTCTTCTGTCTACACCCAGAGCCTGGGTGCCGGCTGCAAAGCAGAAAATCTGCTGATGGCAAATCACAGCAGCTCTCACAGGCCAGCACCCACCTGTCTCGCTTAGGCGGCGCGCTAGCTCTGATACCTGACAGTGCCTCCAGCACAGAGAAGCTCAGGAACACTTGCTGTCATTGTTGCTTTATTATCATTGAAATTGGTTCCCTGCATGTCAAGTCCGGGCAACAGTGTAACACACATTCCCCTTATCTACTGGAACGTGTCCCGATGAGGGCCGAAGGGCTCAAACACACACTCTCGTGGCTTCCTGGAAGGGGGGGTCACAGGGCAGCTGATGCTGTCCCCAAGGTCACCGTCCCCCGCCTCTACGCTCCATGCAGGGAGGGAAATAGGCTGCCAGCTGAGCACAGACACCACAGAGCAGGGCAGAAGCGTATGGATTTCAACACCGTCAAGACACCTCAGATGCTTCCGTCTCCGGCCACGATGCCAGAACCACAGGGTTACTCTCACAGACTAAACTTTTTCATCCACACCTGTGATAAATATAGAAACTATCTCCAAGAATCTGATATGCTTCTCTAAAACGAGTCAGCAAGCTTCTCCAGGAAAGGGCTAGAGAGTATGTCAGGCTCTGCAGGTCACGCAGTGTCTCTGCTGGACGGCTCCTCAGGCAGGTACCACAGACGACAGATCGGAAAAGGGCAGGCGTGGCCAATGCGACACTGCTTAGAAAACAGGCTGCCCCGAGGTGAAAACTGCTACCTTCTGTGTATGCTTACCAGCCAATAAGATCTGGTCATGCTTAAGTTCCTATAGTTTTATCATAAAAACAAAAACAAATTGCATGTTTCTTCCTCAAAAATAGAAAACTGAATGCTTTCCAAACTTATTCCACCTGCCCTGTCCGAACCCGAAACACACCTGTGTGCTTCCAAATCACTGCTTTAGTCGTCCCCAGCCCTTACCCACTGGGCACAGGGAAACAAAATGGAAACAAAACCCACTTAGCAACGTAACAGTCATGTAGGAAGGGAGCTTGTTTGGGTCCCTGTAACACCCACGTGCAGCTAGCTCACAGGCTGAAGTGACAGCTGTGCTGCCAGGTGCCCCTTACAAGAGGCATTTGACAGGAAGCTGAAAGCAAGACTTACCTGATAGTAATTGCCAGAAGGGATTATCCCCAGTTTCTGCAGCATGCTAAAAGGAAAACACAGGAGCTGTAGAATGAAGCTACGTGTCCTTCATTGTTCCTTTCAAACATCACATTTCACAGTAAAAATTAAGACGCTCCTAAAGGTGAGTGCTTCCTTCCAGTCTTTTGGGCAGTAAATCTGTTAACAAGGACAGTAAATAAGGGCTCCCGCACCCCAGGCCCCACTGAGCAGGCCCTCTCCAGGCCCTAGATCTTCTCTCCTACCGAAGCACCAAGTGCTTAACCTACTACATTATGGAGGTATATAATAGAATTCTTAGCTTCCAAATTCCAGACAACTACTCCAGCCCCATAACGCCCCTCGGGTGACAGCCACAGGGCAGATGTGGGCACGTGGGCTGTCTCTCTGGGCGCGGACGTCCTTGGGCAGTGAGTGACAGCGGCCTGGGAAAACAAGCCTGCCCAGGACGCATCTTCAGCCATGACTTTCGACAACCGTATACTGTTAACACGACAGCTTCTCAGGACAGCTGGTCTCCAGGTCTGGGCTGTGGTACGCCTGCAGCCAGCAGGGGTGGGGGGGTGGGTGGTGGGTGAGGGTCCTTGAAGCCCCTAAACAGACTTGCCCACTGCCTGATCTTGTGTTGTCAGCATGGGATAAACTCCAGATTTCAAAGACTTTGTGCCCCAAGAGGCAAGATTTCTCAAATTTTTATATTTACTACAAGTTGCAGTGATAATGTTTTAGACATGTTGGATTAAACAAAATATCAAGTTAACCTGTTTGTTTTTGCTCTTTTACACGAGGCTACTAGAAAAGTAAAAAGTGCCCATGTGGCTTGTACCCGACATGCCCTGGGCTGCACCATGTAGAACCCTCCTGACAGGTCGAGGAAATAAGGGGGAAATGCTTGGGGAGGCGGCCTCTCGCCCCAAACAGCGCAGCGTTTTCCCGCGGAGCTCCAGCTGCTCGGGCATTCACCCCAGGCCCACCCCGTGGTCATCCGACAAGTTCCGGACAGTTAGCATTTTGTCGGGTTGGCTACCTTCGCATTCTAAAGTGAATTAAAAACTCCTGCCTTATGATAACGTGACAGGCTTGCCTCTGAGAAAAAGGCAATCTGTAGTAATGGTTTATAATAGAGAGAAAAAATACAAGGGATTTTGAGGTTGGACGTAATGTTAATTTTGGGAGTGCTAAGATTTTAGATTTTCCTTGGAGAAACTGGGAAGGAATGTGATTTCTCTGCAATTGTCCTACTTAGTTTTTGACAGACAGGAGCTCCCCAGTCACGCTCGTCCCTCGGCAAACACCGGGTCTCCCCCACCCACGGGTGGGCCATGCTAGCTTGCTTGTGAGCATGGACGTGCCACTGTGCACATGTGTGCCCACATGTAAAGCTGCCGAGACTCAAAGGTGTGAACTAAGAAGTACTTAGTAAGGAGTTGAGATATTTAAATCTTGCAGCAGTATCCACCTCTTCTCCTCGCCCGGGGCTGCAGGCAGCCGGAACTCGCACAGCACGTGGTCTGTGCCTGGACATCATGGCTCACAGTGGACTCCCTCAGTCCTGCTTCTCCCTCCCTGCCCTCTCCGCTGCCCCCGGCACTGGACACTGTCACTGAGTTCTGTAAGGACCTGGGAAGCGGACATCACCTACATTCTCAAGCAAGGGAACGTTTCCATAGGTCCTGCTCTTGCTGCAAGAAAACACGGCTTCCCGGACAAAAACCTAGATAATCACATAATCACACCACACAGGACTGGGACACGCTGCTGCCCCCGCCACGTCCCGAGTCATGTACTCAGTGCTGCAGACGGAAAAGCTGGAAGGGACTGCAGAGTCTGGGGAGCCCCAGTCATCATCCCACAGCACGGAAGGAGGCCCGAAGAGGAAGAGGGCAACCAAAGGTCCAGCTGGTGGGTCAGGGCACAGCGGGGTCCCGCAGGAGCTCGGTGAGCCGGCCTGTAAACCGTGTGTGAGGGGCAGCCCTGCTGTTCCGTCCCAGCCGTCACAGCAAGCGGGACAGTACGTGTGGGACAATGACAGCCTTGGGGACGCCTCCAGACGCCGAGGGGTGGAGGCTCAGCCATCTCCCAGCAGATTTCATTCACAGCTGACCAGCAAAGATTCTCCACAGTGCTGCTCTAACCAACACACGCTGTATCTTCTCCTGTTCCGGTTATGAAAACTAGTCAACGGTTTATTATGACCACTTACATAAGGGAGAGTAAGAAGTCACAACACCAGAAACGCTGCTCAGTGATGGGCCAGGCCTGATGGACGGGCTGGGCTGGCCCTTAACAGGACAGCTTGGTGGTGGTTTTTACAAGTTTGGCAGCTCATAGGCGGTGACCTGCCTGTCTCCAGGGCTGAGACGAGGGGCAGGCAATGGCAGGACTGCGCAGGTCTGGGTACGTTCTGAGGCTTCAAGGACCCTCAGCCACCACCTCTCCTTGCTTGTTCGAGGACCATACAGCAAAGACCCAAAGGGTACTGCTCAGTCCCGAGAAGCCGATGTGCTAAGGTATACTGTTGTCGGAAGTCATGGCGGAAGACGCGCCCCGGACAGACTTGTTCCCAGGCTGCCTTCACTCACCATCCAATGACATCCGTGTCCGGAGAGGTAGCCCAAGTGTCCATGTCCACCCTGTGTCCACCCTACATGGCCATCGCCCAGAGTAACTTGGGAAGGCCTGGCAGGACACGCGAATATTAGACAGATCCCAGTGGCCGTTCACTAGGGTCCCCAGCACTCGAGGCAGGGCTCTGCTGTCATCCCCATGATGGGGACCGTCACACCTGAGAGTGTCAGGTGCAGAGGTGACGCACCTGTGTGGAGCAGCAGCCGAGCGTCACCTACCTGTTTAGGGCGAGTCCCTTGTACAGATCCAGACCTTTCCCGAAGTATTTCTTTTGTGAATTGAGAGCGTCCAGCTGGGCCGCACAGGTCCCATGCTTCTGCCACTCATGCTTCCTGTGGGGATGTTTAAAAAAGTCTAGTTGAAAAGTAATGGAACTAATAAAAGGTTCACAGGTTCTCTCCTAGTACAGGGTATTCACATGCCAGGGACATCTCACTTCTTTCACAAAATAGAAAAAATAAAACTTGTTTGTAACACAGGCCGTGATTTAAGCTTCTCCTCCGCTTAGAACAAGGCCGTGATTTAAGCTTCACCGTCTGCCCAGGTCTGCACGGCCGACCAGCTCCATCGCCTCCTACCATTAACCACAAGTGAGGCTGAGAGCAGAGCCAACGCCATGGCGCCCACACCACCGACACCAGCATTCTCCTGCCAGAGCTGGTGCTCTGCGCAGGGCCTTCCATGGCAAGGGTGAGGCAAACGTCACTTCTAAGCAGCTGGCAAGAAAGCCAAGAAATGCCCGAGGACCCGTCCCCATTTCAGCCTCTGCTCACTATGACAGCCTGTACGGCAGTGTAACAACAGCCAAACCAAGGTCTGCAAACACACAGCCATTTGTATCCAAGAAAAATGTTGTTATTGATAATAATCCCCTACATTATTGCAGATCAAAGTTTTACAGAATGTTTTCAATCTTCATTCTCACAACTCTGTAATGCGAAAATATCATTGCTGGTTTAGAAATGGGGAAACTGAGGCTCGGAGGAGTAGCTAGCTGCCTTACTGAGGGCCAGTCAGCCCGGAAGTCCCAGGGCTCGCACTTCAGTGTCATTCTGACCCCACGTTCAAGGCCATCCCGTGGCGCTGCCACACAATCCTTCCAGTCAGGACTGAGGGTAATTTACAGCCACCTCAGAACGGCCACCAGCCCGTCAACGCAGGCGGCAGCCACTGTGAGCATGACACATGAAACGGGCATCAGGTGTCTGGTGGCTTTATCGGCAGCTAAGCCATGAGGTGTCCTAAGTGACATCATGCGCGCGTTCACGAGGCACTCGGACGCAAACCGTCAGGACACCACCAGCACACGCTCCCATTCACCAAGACCGGCCCGGGAACTGTTCTCAACGCCTGCAGTGGCTGGGGGTCAGCCCGTCAGACCCGAGCAAGCCGCGAGGAAGACCACACATGGTGATTAACCAACACTCTTCACCTAGAACAGTTTCTAGAATCAGTTATCTGATGACTTCCTCTCTTCTGTGGAGCAGGAATGGGAGAGTCTTTCCAATAACTGAAAATGTAACCTGAATTGTCGGTGTCTTAGTTTGTGCCAAACAGGAACCATTGTCCTGGAGCCTTTCCTTGGGGAGCTGGGGGGGTGATGAGAGGAAGCCCTCATGTTTACACTCTGTACAAGCAAACACAGTTCCTAGCTCATAATAAATATTCAATGTCAACTATTACTATTTTTGGAGCAGGTTTAACTCAACAGACATCAGGGATAAAAATATATTAAAGTATCGAGATTAATATAATTCAAAACATTTAACATCATTTGGAGCTGGACACTTTCCAAGCAACACAGCTGTCGGTTACCAATCAGAAGTGACTCTCGTGTGGCCCTCTCAGGGCCCAGCCCCGCCCAGGCAGGACACAGGAGCAGATGCTGGGATCACCCTCCCGCTATCACCTGGGCCACCTCAGGGATGACAGGCAACTCGGCCCAGGGACCGACCGCCGAGGCCCAGGGCCACCTCGCACAGCGGGGCTGCCTCGCCAAGCCAGGCACGGCCCAACTCGGGTTCTTTTTCTGACAAACCAAAACAACAGACCAAACCCTATGCTGCTGAGGGTTGTGTACATAGCATTTTTCAATATGGCTCATTTTACTAATAGATTTAATCTCAGGAATGAGCTCAGGGCCTCCACTCTGCATACTCTGTTCTTATATGGACTGAAAACAACAGTTTTCTGACTGACAACAAAGCCAAGGTGGAGAGGCCCAGGGACGCCTCCAGCAACTGGCGCAGTAAACGTGATTCGGGGACCGTGACCCGACTGCATAATTAGGGGGACAGCACCCCACAGCGACCTCCACATGTCCTTTTGTACTTGGGAGCTCCAGAAAGCATAAATATGAATCAGTCTTCACAGTGACCTTTCTGATTTAGAACAAAAATTGTGTAATTTGACTATCCAACCTCAAAAAGTAAACCATTTTGCCTTTATCAAGCACAAAAAAAGTGCCTAGTTTGCCCGTATTATTTTGATTAAATGTTCAAGGGCCCAGCCCACAGGAGGTCTTCATCTATGTTTGGTGGTTTGTTTTTAAGCCCCTGGTCACAAACTTGGCACACTGTAACAACTAGAACTATTGTATTTGTGTCCTTAGTTACCATATGGTCACGATTTCAAAGTGTACTGTGAGGTGCTATATCAATGTTTTTTCATTGTTTTCCCTATTTCAGTTCAGTAAGGCCACCACCCATTTCGAAAGCACTGTCTGGAATCCCGGCTGCACACAGGTGCTAGGGACCCAAACGATCCACCTGTCCACTCTTCACGAATGGTTCTTTTTTGTGTTGAAGGGATTTCAAGCTACAGACCCAGGATCCACGGGTCCTAAACCATTTTCCTGCCACTTCCCCGCGAGAGGAACCTCAACCTGAACACCAGTGACCAGGACCACACACGTTATTTTCATTCTATTTTGTTTTCAAAAGCTTTTCTCTAAACTCTTTTCCTAAAAAGTCTACACAGAAGTAGTCTAGGTAAAATTAACTGCTCTGGACAAAAGCTGATCAGTTGTAACCTGAATGATAAATTGCCACATTGGAGTGCGATGGAGAGAATAAAGAATTAGCTTCACTTAATATAAATAAAAGGAATGTTAATCTTATCTTCTTCAAAAGCAATGATTTTAAAAGCCGTCTTCAATTAAACACAGTATTGTTCGCTCAGCTCTTGCTAAATTGAGAGGCATTTTACTGGCACAGACTGGGGACTGAGCCTCAAGTGAAAACCTCACTTTCTCGCCTCCGTGAGTCGTTTGAAGGAGACCATTAACTATGTCTTAACCACGTCTTCTTTTTTCCGGGTATGTTTCAAGATAGCAGAACAATTTCTTTAAGAACTATACTATCCTGTCTGTGTTGGAGAGACAGCTTCTTAGATATGCAAATATTGGTCTGAGTTAAACCTCGGTAGAGGACATTTTTAAAATGAAGTAATGAATGAAACAACAGCTCAAAAACAAGTTTATAAGTAAATCCCACTTGTCCTCATTTTTTATCCATTGGTGAAAGGCACCAAAAATGGCCTCACATATAAAGGGTTGCTCCAGATTAAAGGTTGTTCGAACCTCTCGGCCCAGAAGACAGTCCCAGCGTCTGCCATCTGTGCTTCCCAGGTCCATTCAGAGCGCATGTGTGAGGCTCTCGCCTGCGTCTCAAGGCGCGTGAGGGCTGTCATACTCACCAGAAGGCGCTGCGATTAGCAGACGAGTGGATCACATCAGGCCAGTACATCTTCATATCTTGCAAAAGATCCTAAGCATATAAAAAAGAACGTATGTAGTAAGATCTAACAACCAGAAACCCAGAAGGCAAACTTGACAAACTAATACACTAAAAGAACTGAGCTGGTCACTAACAACGCTCAGGTGAGTAAAACGATTCTGCTTCTTTTGCCCCAAGTGTTACACATCTAAGGAGAAATTTGAGTAATGAAAAAAGTGCATTTGAAAATACAAGCTCATAGGTGAATGGATAACAAACTGTGGTCCACCCAGACAACGGAATATTATTCAGCTCTAAAAAGAAGTAAGCTATCAAGCCATGAAAAGAACGTGAGAGAAGCCAGTCTGAAAAGGCTACACACCGCAGGTTCCAGCTATAAGACATTCTGGAAAAGATAAAACTACGGAGACTGTAAAAGGATCCATGATTGCCAGGAGGTGGAGAGGGGGATGCAGGGATGAACAGAGAGCACAGAGGTTTTAGGGCAGTGAAGCTAGTCTGTATGATACCGTAATGGTGGGTACAGGTCATTGTCCATTTGTCCAAAACCCACAGAATGTGCTACACAAAGAGGGATCCCAACGTAGTCTACAAACTTTAGTTAATAATCAAGTATCAATATTGGCTCATCAATTGTAATGTGCTACACTAATGCAAGCCACTTAATTTTCCTAAAGAACTCTAAAACTGCTCCGAAAAGCAGCATCGGCTAATTGAAACAAACAACACGAAACACAGCTCTCCTCCCCACAGAAGAAGCCCTTGGGGCTGGGCAGTCTGCGCCCCTACACTCTGCTCGTTAACCTAAACTGAACGGTGTTCCAGTTTACTTTTCACTTTCCAACACCCGCTACACCAAAAGAGAAGGTTCTGTTAAAAAGGTGTACAAACCAACAGGATGACGTTTCTCAGCTTTGTCACCACGCCCAGTGTGGGGGTCCTGCCATGAACCCCTCAGTGCTGAACAGATTCAAGCCCCGGCTCCTCCCCTGCCCAGGAAGCCGTGGCCTGAGCCTCGTGGCCTGAGCCTCGTGGCCTGAGCCTCATCCTCCCGTGGCTGAACATCTCTCAGGAAGCTGTCTGCGTGGCTATCTGCATTCCCACCTCCACGGTCTGGCTTCAGCACCCCCAGCCCTGGGGGAATGATGTGCAGTGAGTAGGCAATACATTGCCTGAACTAGGCCACTTTGGTTTGGGACAAATACTCAGTGGGACACTCTGCTACATGTAAAGCAACACTATCTGAACAAAGCCTAGGTCACGGTCACCTCCCTGCTTTGACAAAGGGCATTTCAGTGCCTTTCACAAGCCTGTTAACGCCCTCAGGATCTGAACCTCCTTCTCCCGGCTACTCCTGCTCCCCCACTTGCCCTCTCCTCTCTCCTGCTTTTCAGACAACAGGGCTTCTGGTGGCTTGCTCCCACCTTCCTGCCCCCTCCATTCACACCCACAGTGTGAATTTGGCATCTCGCTGCTGATTGAGTTCATGGCCAGCCCAGACCTCTCTGGGGACACACTCAACCCACCTGGGCTATTTCCTGGGCACTTCGAACACAACTGCCAAAGCCCAGTCCCCTAGCAGTGTCCCCTGTGCCTGGGAAGGAGACTGACGCCCACCTTCACAAGCTCATAAGCACAGTCCTGCCTGACGCGGCCTCTCCAGGCCAGTCAGTGAGCCCAAGAGTCTCCTTCTAGGACATCCTCTCCCCTCTCCCTTGGCACAGGCGGCCTCCAAGTAGTCAACCTCTTCACTCCCCGCACCGACTCTCAGCACTAACACGACAGGCAGGCAACACCAGCAAGATCCCCTGGACTATTTCACCTCCGGCTGCAACGCTTCGAGACTTCCCACTGGGACTTGGGTCAGAGAAACGATTCTTAACGGGCACCCCAGGCTCCGTAGCATCTGGCGCTGAACACTATCCAGGCTCAGAGCTCACCCACAATGCCTTCCTCCCACTTCCCCAAAAGCTCCGTACTTTCTACCCCAGGGCCTTTGCACATGCAGCTTCCGCAGCCTTCCTCGCCCTTCACCTAGCTGAGTCAGATCATAGCTCGCACATCACTTCCTCAGAGGAGCCTCGCTCAGTCCCACTATCCTCAGCTCTGGCCACTTTTCTCTCCAGACACCAGGCTGTAATTCTGTGTGTGCAGTGACTCCATCAGTGCCCGGCCCCCGACTATGAGCAGGCGGGCCAGACGCCGTCTAGCTCTGCTCACCGTGCGTCTCCAGCCCCAGCACAGCACCTGGCCGACAGCAGACGCTCAGCACGCTGTTACTGAATAAGTTCAGTTCTAATTTCACTTACAGGGCTGCACAATTTACCCAGAAGCATCCCTAAGGTATTCGGGGAGGTGACGTGAGTCTGGGAAGAAGTGTGTCTGAGGAGGGAGATGTCACCAGGCTTTGGTGCATACTGATTCTTATAGCTGGCCCAGCCTCTCGGGCCGCCTGGCCCAGGCCACGGAAGGACAAGGTGGAAAATCATGCCTTTTGGGCCAGAGCCTGAGAAGGGTTTAGAACTAATTACGTTGTCCTTCTGGGGGCTGCACATTCCTGGGAAGGACACATCATTCTAGCAAATCCTGACTCTGCCAGCATCGTCAGGGAGGCCCCAGTGACCTTGGGGACCCTGCCCTCTAAGTTCAGGTACCAGTTACCCTGACAGATGACTGGTTACACACAGGCTTGTTGGCTTGCTGAGGAAAGGTGAGCACGTGCGTGCGTGCGTGCGTGCGTGTGTGTGCGTGAGGCAGGCATCTCTCGAAGGAGCACTTCCGCTAACACGGCTCGTCACTCCGTCCTGTGAGTTACTTGGTAACACAAGCCCTTGTACTGGTAAGGCTGGCTCATCACTGCCCCCCACCCCCGTGCCTACTGAAACCTACCCCACCCACAGCCAGAAAGGCCAGCCGTGGGTACCACGTGCCTGTTTCCCAAGCCCAGACATCTGGAAGTCCCTGACCAGGAGTGACAAGATGGGGGACTGTGGGGCTGGCAGGCGAGAGGCGCCCCCGTGCTCACGGCCGCTTGCACTTCCCAGTGGGTCACTCCCCACGGTTTGGGCCCAGGACAGAGGAGGTTAGTTCTTGTGTAACTTGTGGGGATAGTTTAGACACTCATGTATAGTAAAGTGCAAGCCTGGTGAACACATTCACGATCCCCTCATTTTGCAACGCGACTTGGAGGGTGCTCCTAGGAAGAAAAGGCAGGCCCTCGTGCAGTGCCCTGCAGCAGTGAGCTAGTTAAAGGTTACTACCTTAATCTCTTCTAAATGAAAGTGCCAGGATCGATTACATTCTTCTGCTTTATCGGGCCTGAAAATGAAAACGAAAACGACAGAGAGAGAGATTAGTCTTGGTTGGGATGGCTTCCCAATGACATGAGAAAACAACGCAAACACAGAGGAAGACTAATAAACACCCGGGTCCGTTAGGGTTTGCAGCTGGGTCCAAGCAACTGCCCTCCGCAAACCCGTCTCCACAAGCACAGCATGACAACAGCAGTGTTCCCGCCTCATTAGATGGCGGGTGGAATAAGGGACAACGTGAACAATGGGCCCAGTGCCTGGTAACGGCAGAGGACGGCCCAGGGTGATCTTTTTACACCATAAGCACGTTGCCTCATATGTCACTCTGTCCTCACTGTGTCAATTCCGCATGTGTCAACTCTCAGTCTTGAGATGCAGCTTAGTCCACGAGGTCACCAACTCTACTCCCTAGACCCCTATTATGTGTCTACCGTCAACAGCTGGCCCTGACCTAAAACCAGCGTGACCCAGAGGGAGGGGAGCGTCACTGCACTGTCATCCCTGCTCACAGGTGAGGCAGCAGAAGCATCAGAAAACCCCAGAAAACTAGGGTCCCAGAGACCTAAGTGTCCAGGTCACCGACAAGCCTGGGAGAAGGTGGGACTCCAGGCCGGGTCCCCAGGCCCCAGTTTAATCTGCCTCCTGCTACCCGTTTCTGCGGGACACACGTGTGTCAGCAAAGGCTGGACGGGCCTCCTCTCATCCCAGCAGTGGGACAGGACGATCCCTTTGATGGGACAAGCTACTGTGCACACTAACGCCATGAAGACATGTGCAAGTAATGAAATAGTAAAGAGAATGCAGGCAAAACCAGAAAAATAACTGGGCGTCTGCAAAGTGTGCACGATAGTAGAAAAAACCTATATACACACATTTACGTACTGTCCCAAAAGAATAACATGAGGAAATTAAAATTTAGTGATGCTAAAATATACGCAGAATCCTTACATGCATATTAAACTAGACTGTTACTGTTCTATCACAAGAGAACAACAGAATTAGCGTTATTTTCAAAAGACTAAAGATATTTTTAAATGAGGACTTAGTCTAATGAATAAACTATAGGGTCCACTAAAATAATATTAAAACCAACTCCTAACAAAATCACAGGGATAAACGTGAGCCCAGACTCGAGCTCGAGTCTCCAGTTCCCAGCGCATTGAGTGCTTGCCATAACCCGTGTATTGTCCAATAATCCGGGGGATTTCTGCAGTCATTTTCAACTTCCTAGGGAGCAAAGACACAAAGAAAATAGTTGGGTCGTGGCTTATTTAAATTCATCTAGCAACCTAATTTTCTTCTGGCATCAGTGACATACAGTACAGGACCAGCACAAAATACATTCCGCGTTAATTTACAGTAAACTCATCTGGCGGTACGTTCATGGGGAAACTACACAGGGCCAGGTGTTCTATTTGTAATGAGGGGACCATTCTTCAATCTAAATAACAATTAAAAACCTATGTTAGCTCTTTTTGTATGTGCTCAGAAATTAAGTAAATCTGATGGGAACACTCATACTTGCCCATGAATAATCTTATCATATAACCATAAATAAATGTTTGAGAAGACTGATGGTAAACTGCTAGACTCAAGTTTGTTCAGGCACCAAGTTCAAATACATCAGTGACATATAAAGCACTGAAAATTTGGAGCCATAAAAATGCCAAGGTGAGAGTAGGAGAATGTACTTAATAACAGAGATAAGATCAGAGATAAAAACCTCAGTCTAACACTTTTTAGGGAGCTCCAAATTGTTCAGCTAAAATGGAGTTTTCCCCAAATAAACAGTCATTAAGAAACAGATTTTCACTTTCAAATCCCCATGGTGAATGCACAGATAAAAAGCAGACATCAGTGGAGAGCAGCAGGTGAGGGGGCATGCCACATTCTCACCCCCGTCCTCTGCTATCATGGTGTGAGGGGAGGCAGCTTCTTTCCATGGCTGCTCTGGACATGAGGGTCTATGGGTGACTGAAACACCTGATGTCAGGAGGCTACAGAGTCACAAGGCAGAAGAGTAGGTGACAAAGTGCGGGAAAAGAGCCACAGGTCCCAGATGTCACCTCTACCAACACGCCCATTTCATCCCTAAGAAACCACAGGCAGAAGCAGGCAGGTCATTTCCCACAGTGCCCAGCAGGTGAGGGGCAAAGCCAGGACCCAGCACCCAGGGTGGGTCTTCTGCCGGCTCTTCGTCCAGGGTCTTGGAGGTGCCTTTATGGGGTGACTGGGGCCAAGGGTCGCTCTCTTTCATGGGCAGCAAGTATTCACCTGCTCCTGGCAGGCGCCTGAGGTGTGGTGCTGAGCACAACACAGCTGTCCCAGAACCTGCAGTGCCCACATCACTCATGGGGAAAGGCGCCCAGACGCCCAGTGCCCAGGGGACACCTCGACCTTGTCCGACTAACAGAACCTCTGCCATGGACTCTAGATTGAAATTAATTCCCTAACAATGACACTGCACTGGTAATTCATTTTTTAATTTCATTTCTAAAGCCTCAGGCAGGAAGGCACTTCCCTGCATATTTGCATCAGCACACAGGCACACCCACATTGTGTCACAGAAATGCCTCACCCACCTAAGGACCGTGTCCCACGCCCAAAGGACAGAGGCTCCAGCGGTACCCAAGACAGGAGCTCCCGGGCATAGGTCCTGCCTGCACGAAGCAGGGGCTGCCGCAGTTCCTAACTGCCCGGGGTCCAGGTTTCCAACAAAACTGAACACTGGGACAGGCAACTGCACTCGCCTCGTCCAGGGCCGCTCTGTCCCAGAGCAGGGACAGCGACGGAGGGAGAAGGGGACAGGAAGTTGCAGAGAGAACGAGAGCAGAATGGCCTCACACAGTCAGTGCACATTTTAGAAATGAGTTTCCACATCGAGAGTATAATTTGGTGAGACTAACAAGTGAAATTTCATTTTCACTTGTCAACAGGAAAATAAATCAGCGAGGAATGGGAAAGAATGCCACCAGTCTGAGTGCTCCAAACGGCGGACAAGCCCAAATGACCCAGCAATTACAGGCTGCTTCCAGCTCATAGAAATTAAAAGACCTCTTCTGATTTCTTGAGTGAAAATATCAGAAACACTGTCAGTAAAATTAGGGATAGCCCAGCAATATGATGAAACACGTGAGAACTGGAATGCATACCAGCTTTACAAACTGCCCAAAAGTCGGGTGCGCAGGGGTAGAGTCTGTAGGGAGCAGGCTGAGGCAGCGCCTCCACTGGCACAGGGTCCCCTCTATCTCAGGCAGCGCCCCTCCACTGGCACAGGGTCCCCGCCATCTCAGGCAGCACCCCTCCACTGGCACAGGGCTCCCTCCAGCTGACTGCTCCACGAGAGCCTCAGCGGTGACACTCTAAAAGGGTAGGTGCCTGTGGGGGGTCGAGTGTGTCTCCCAGGAGTTATGCTGAAGTCCTGACCCTCGATATCTGTGAATGTGACCTTATTTGGAAATAGGATCAAAAGTCATCAAGGTAGGGTGAGGTCAGACTGGATTGGGGAGGCCCCAAATCCAACCTCTGGGCTTCTTACAGCAGCAGAGACACAAAATGGACAGCAGCATGGGACGACGGAGCAGAGACTGGGGTGACATGTCCACCAGCCACGCAACGGCAGGAGCGAGGAAAAGGCCTTCCGGAAGTGCCTGACCCTGTCACCCTCTTAGCTTGACTTAGTCTCCAGAGCCGCGGGACATCTTTGACATTCTGAGGCACCCAGTCTGTGGTGCTGTGTCACGGTCCCCAGGAGTCTAACACAGGGCCCTCCTGGAGAAAGTGTCCTGAGGGAAGGCCGCGCTGTGTGGGAGCAGCTGGCTACCCCCACGCCTGGCAGGACACGGGCAGGGAGCCAGGCTGTCAGCCAGAGGCACTCAGGGAGAAAGCGTCACGTACGCCAGCTCTACGGGTTCCCCTGATCAGCGCGTTCGGAGGAGGCTGACACACTCACCTGGCACACTGTCGCAGGCCAATGATGGACCATAATTAGTTTCTGCCACTCTTGGTCGCCACTGTTAAAAGACGAGGAACTCATTTTTCAAGAACTTTTTTAAAGTAACAAAAAACCCATCCACCCACCCATCTATCCATCTATTCACGCCATCATTCATTCAAGAAACACTGAGTGCCTGCGACAGGCCAGACACCACTATGGAAGGAGTGCAACACCCTGAGCGCAGGGCGAGTCGCGTCTCCTGAGGTGCACGGGCCTGTGAAGGAGTAAAGCCCATTCCTGGTGTCTGACAGTGAGACGTGGTGAACACTGTACCTGAGGAAGCAACAGACATGGCAGGGGACGTTTATTTAGAATGGGAGCCAGGAGGTCCTGCGGGCAGCAGAGACCTGCACTGAGGGAACAAGCCGCCAAGTGCCTTAGCGGCAGTGGTGAAACTCACAGGCCCTGAACACAGGACTGTTTGGTCGACCATTTGGCAGCAAACAGGACCTGCACTAGCCTGCGGAGCTCCAGACAGCACCCACTCGGAGTGAAGCTTCCCTTGTCTGTAGAGGCGACATCTGAGCCCCAGGCGCTCCTTCAGAGCCCGGGCTCTGTCTAGACCTGGCTAGGACTTCCCCATAGGGGACAGCGGAGCTGTGTCACACTGGGAACTCTCAGCAGGAAGCACCAGGAGGCAGAAAGGACTGCCTGCCTGCAAAAGCACTGACAGTACAGACGGAAAGCAGCAGCAACGGAGTACGCAAGCAGATGCTTCATTCGGGGACATCTGAGGCAAGAGTCACAAGGAAAAGAGAACTAAGTCCTCACACGTTCGCTTTTGTAAATAAGTGAGCACTGCTGAGTAAGCACAGAACTCACAACACCTGAAACTTGGTTTTAAATAGGAAATCCTGATGCAGATGCTCAATACGAGAGAGGAACCACAGCGTGAGATTAGAGCTGGGGAAGTGTGAGCAGCGTCCACCGCCCCCAGGGGCAAAACCTGGTTTCACACAGGTGAACAGAGGCTGGAAGCTTAGGCCATGGCCAGGAGACGTTAACACAATGTCCACCTGCAACCCAAGCAAAATGCATGTGGGGGCAGAGAAGCATCTCCCCAAAAGCACAGCCCACTGAGCGGAGGACGAGGCCCATCCCCGGGTTCTCGGGCTGGTTCGCACTGGCGGACCTGTGCAGGCCTCCAGATCCAGGGGATCAGCTGTGTGTGCCACAAGCCTTGCTCAGGTGCTTGTCCAGTTCAATCAGGTGCACGAATGGGGCGGGGGGGGGGGGGGTACCACATATTCCAGCCTAGGTCTGCAGGTCCCATTGACCGATGACTCTTGGTCAGGCGGGGTTTCTACCTACAGGGACTGATTTAAGGGCAGATGCTGCTTTTATTTCTATTTACAGATGAGCAAACTGCCACCCAGAGAGTCCCGAGGTCACACACCTACATCTGAACCAGCAGCTCATACTCAGCCAGGACAGCACACCCCCCTCCAGTGACAGACGCCTAACACGAGGGGCAATAAGTAACTGATGAACAAAGCTCTTCTTCAGAAAGTGGCTTTCTGGGAAAACTGAAATACAATGTTACCTTTCAAAGTACACGATAAAACAGCAATGGTTTAATTAAAACGTTCGTTAAAAAGTTAAAAGCCACCTTTTCCCACACCTACTATATAAGTATGAAACCCTTCTATTAGGTCGACCATTAACCAAATACAATAGAAGGAAAAAACTCGCATCTGGTATTCAAATTTCCGTTTCCTGTACAAAGTGAAGGGTCAGCCACAACACTGCCATTTACCCTAATCCGTGCGCTGCGACAGAAAGAACAAAGGGGCCGCTGAGGGGGGGAGGGAGGCTGGCTCGAGAAACTCAAAAAAAGGAACTACCACCATGTCAGATTAAAGCACTGAATCTAAACTAAAGGTGTGTCAGCCACCTCTGACCCGAGGCCTTCAGCGCACGGAGGCGCTGCGTCCGCCCGGCACCTCCCCGGGGATGCTGGACCCTCCGCGGCCCACCCCGGCCCGGCCCTCGGCCGCGCAGGAACCCGGGGCGCCCCACGCGCCCGGCGCCGCACCGTCTCCAGAGCCCGTGCGCGCAGCACAGGCACCCGAGCGCCAGGCAGAGGCAGCACAGGAGCACGTGGCCGGGGGCTGCAGGCTTCATGGCGCCGAGATCGGTGAGAACGGCAGGCGGGCACACACGCTGCCAAACACGCGAGGCTCGCTGTCCAGCGCCGGCCCTGCTGTCCCTGAAAACGGACGTGGTTCCTTAAGCCAGTCTGCGCGCGGGCCTGGGGGAGCGCCGGCGGCGCCTCCAACCCGCCCACCAGGAGGCTCCAGCCCGCAGGGCCCCGCCGCGAGCCCGCCGTCACGAGTGGGCCCGGGCCTCGCCCGCAGACCACCCGGAGCCCCCAGCGCCGCCGGGCCCGCTGCCTCACCGGACCCCGCCAGACGTGCACTGCGCGCCCTCCGGCACCCAAGGGCTCCGAGAGCTTCCGCCTCCGGGCGCCGCACACCGCGCCCAGCCCCAGACACGCCCCCGCAGGCGGACACGCCCCCGTAGGCGGACACGCCCCCGCAGGCGGACACGCCCCCGCAGGCGGACACGCCCCCGCAGGCGGACACGCCCCCGACGCCGCACACCGCAGACCCAGCCCCAGACACGCCCCCACAGGCGGACACGCCCCCGCAGGCGGACACGCCCCCGACGCCGCACACCGTGCCCAGCCCCAGACACGCCCCCGCAGGCGGACACGCCCCCCGCAGGCGGACACGCCCCCCACAGGCGGACACGCCCCCGACGCCGGACGCCGCGCGCCCAGCTGGTGGACACGCCCCCTGACGCCCAGACGCCGCGACCCCGGACACGCCCCTAGCCCGGAGGACGCGCCCCCGCCCCGGGTTGTCCTGTTTGTCCTTTGTCCCCTTGAATAGGCTTTCTTTTCAAGCTGGTCCTGCCTCCCTCCCGTCCCGCACCCACGAGGTAGATTTTAGAGACACCTTCTCTGACGTCCTCGGTGTCCCGTCACCTCCTCCCCGCGCTGCGGCGGAGAACGTTGCTTTCTGAGGCCAGGCTGGTACGTTAAAGGAGCTCGGACCCTCACGGTCCAGGCAGGCGGAGTGTCACCTGTCCCCTGACCGCCCTGCTGCGGGGCCTGCTGGAGCAGCAGCCTTTGATCTCCATCAGGGTCCTGTCTGTCCAGATCCAGGACCACGGAGGGCAGCCCTGCACCAACCCCCTTCCTTCTGTCTGGCTGGGTTCGGTTCACATGGTCCCGACTGCGGCAGCACTTGGGACACTGGAGAAAAGGGCCGGCCTGTCAGACCTGAGGCTGCCTCCCCTTCTCACTCCCCCCCCCAACACCCCATGGTTAGGTCTCTGAATGTTAGGTCGCAGAGACCTTGACTTACAGGCAGAGCCATGTGTGCAAGGAAACAACAAAGTGTCTGCTGGCCTGTACCTGCAGACGAGAAACTTGCGATAACAGAAAACGCCACAAAACAGCCACTGGCTTGCAGGCAGCCAGCATTTTCTGTTCAAACAAGGCTCCCCTGTCGGCACAGCCCCTATAAAACCCTCCTCGTCCTCTCCCTCGGGGCTGCAAGTCTCCTTTAGACGTACAGCCCGGGCTGCAGCGGTCTTTGCTCAGCCTGATATACTTTTCTCTCTTACAATAAAAACTTGCTTAACTTGTCTGACCATTCGTGTTCCTTTACCAGCTGACCCATCACTCATCAGCCTTCTTTGAGAACAAATGGAAAAGCAGGCCTGCGGAGCAAACCTGCCACCAACCAGCAGCAGACGTCCTTGGGCCTAAGAACCAGGGAGGTGCAATTGATGTAAATGATGTGGGATCTGCCAGCAGTTTCTGAGTGTGGGCCGGATCGGGTCTCGTGAGACCAAAGAATGGAAACACAGACCAGGACAGGCAAAGAGTTTTAAAAAGAGGACAGTTTATTGAAAGCAAAGGGTCAGAGCTCTCAAGCAGGAGGGGGTCCCGAATGGGGGTGCCCAGTGGCTGAGGCAAAGCTCTTACTTTTATACCTTCCCTTGCCTGCTTGGGGAAGGGGGCTGGAGACTTGTAATGGAATTTACCTATTAGGTTTGTCCTGTTTGCTCATCCTGAAGGGATTAGTGAACCAACCCATTCCTATCTATCAGATCTGCTTCTTTGACCGGCCAAAAGGGATTTGAGATAATTTATTAACCTTAAGGCATGTTCTCAAATCCTTGTCCTGGAGTGAAGGGAAGGGAGAGGAGGGAGGGAGGCCTGCTCCCAAATGATGGCCCTCCCACCCCTTTGCCACTTGCTTCTCAGGGCTTTACAGCCCACATTACTCCTTCCAGGTCCTCAAACACTCTACCCTCAGGGATTGTTGGTGACCTCACTGCAAAAAGTGCCTCATCCTGTGGGTTTTCTGCTGCTCTGACAACCCTCACTCTCCATGCTGAGGCCCAAGGGTGGCTCTAAAATTAGACATGATCTGATCAGGGCAATTCCCCTGGAAAAAGGATTCAGGGTCTTGTAATCAGTCTTTGGGTATAGGACAGAAAGCACACACCCATCCCAGAGGCTCCACTCCACAAACGCTGACCTTTTCAGTTCCTTAGCCATTGCTCTGTTGAGATGCTCCACTCCTGCCTTCCCCTACCCACACACGCATTCCCAAACGAGTTAATGCCCATTCTTATCTACCTCTTGAGTAAAAAACATATGGCTTCCTCAGGGTCCTCTGCCACCCAGGACTGTCTGACTATCAGATGCACAGGACATATGTGCTGGCTAACCCTGCCAAGCTAACTGGCTTCTCTAAGCCCTGGGTTCCTCATTTGTGGAGTAGGAAAGCAATACTCCCTAATAGTGTGTCATGATGATTAAAAGATGTCAGCTGTGGCTTATTTGTGCCTGGCACGTATTAGCTCAGTGTTGCTTTATCTCTTATTACAGAATCAACGGACCCTCACCTGGGAGGGAAGGAAAGCAAGGGGTTCCCGGTGGGAAATCTGGAGATGCTGCCTCTGGCCAGAGCCTGGCGTCGGGGGGTTGGTTAGACCCCGTGTGTTAAAGGCCTGACAAGAGGACTTTGTCTCCAGTCTCTGTTGCATCCATTCAGGATTCTCAAGCTCTAAATAGCTTTCTTATGCTTTCAGGAATCGTCCCTGAAAAGCTCCTTTACAGTCTAAATTATTTTCATACTGAGAAAGTTAGGACATCTGGGCATTTGCCCTCTGGATTTCCTCTTCCTCTAGTACCAAACCGTGGCCTCCCCACGTCAGCCTGCGACTGTGGTACCAGTGAGGTGAAGTTGGTTTATTCTGAGCTATGGCTATGACCAAACAGGGACAGGAAAGGAACAGAAAGAGTCACTCAAGTGTTTCTCACAGTATAATTTTTCTCGAAGACATCACTTTAATAGTTGGAACAACAGGGAAGAAGTGTTTTGAAACAGAAAGACTAAATCAAATCAAACAGCATGATATTCTGAAATGTGAAATAAAGGAATGTATTACCTTTCTTCTTTGATGACAAATTTTAGACCTCAAGGCCAAAGAATCATCTCCAAAATTTTCCCTAAAAAGTCATTATTTGTAATATTTCTGACTCTTATTGCAAAAGGCTCCAAAACAGAAAAAGAAAAACATAAGCTCGCTGGCACACATGTGTACCCATGTGCATACCCCCACACATATTCATATAAACTACATGATATTAGAAATGACTGTTCCCTTGGGGGGTTTTCAAAAATTATCTTAAAAGCGTATGTAAATTTCTGAAGTTTTACTACATAACTGAGCTGCTTTTCTTTAGAGAAGCACGCTGCATTATGGATAACAGTTGAATATTACATTAACAATTAATGTAGTAGATATGCTCTAAATATTTAGTCTTGACTGATAGCTTTTAGTACCATGTTTCCCCGAAAATAAGACCTAGCCAGACCATCAGCTCTAATGCGTCTTTTGGAGCAAAAATTAATATAAGACCAGGTCTTATTTTATTATAAGACCAGGTATAATGTAATGTAATATATAATATAATATAATATAATATAATATAATATAATATAATATAATACCAGGTCTTATGTTAATTTTTGCTCCAAAAGATGCATTAGAGCTGATGGTCCGGCTAGGTCTTATTTTTGGGGAAACACGGTAGCTGATGTAAATACAAAGAAAGAACTAATGCCCAAATATCCGGAAAGAGTGCTGGCTCCAAAACCAGCCCCCGACGTGCACCAGAGCGTCTTCATTGCCTCCGCGGCCTTCGACAAGGTCACATGAGGTTTCAAGGTGTGGCCACGAGCGCCTAGGAGAGCGCCTGGCACACTGTACTCATTCCACCACCCCCACCCTTTCCCTAGAGAGACCCTCTGAGTGAGATGGGCAGAGGGAGTCCCTACATGTTATGTAGGAGCTGCTTGCACTTACTTTGAATGTAAGTCCTAGAATAATAACTATCCCTCATATAGAAGCGTTTACAAGTCAGTTTTTATAAATCTCAACTCCTTCAAACAGGAATAAGCTTCCTTATTCCTGTCGACTGGACAAATAATTCTCCAGGTAATCCACCAAAAGAACGGTTTATTCGGGAAAAGAAAACGAAACAAAGCCACCAAGGAGTGTGTATATGCACACTCACCAATGGTGTCCCAACCAGCCACCCACGCAGAAACAAGAGGCAAGACCCACACGGCCTCCCCCTTTGTTTGCATCCCTCCCGCAGAAGTTACCACAAAGTTCAACAGGAAGTGAAGACCAGAGAGTTAACAAGGGGCCCAGCTTCACCCCATAGTCCTCCCAGCTCTATGGTTAAGCATCTTAAGATGCCAGTTCCCTTTTGTCACTCCCCATAGTAAATGGAGAAATATGTGCTTCCTGCTGGCATTACAGATCAGTTCTCATTCTCAGTTCTTAGGCCCCACTTCCTTTCTTGTGGCTTCTGTGCTCCTTGTCACCACCAGGGCCCAAAGCCAACACACTATGGAAGGCTGTTATCCAGCTTTGCCATTTCTTCTCCTGTCTCTAAACATTCCAAATGGAAGGGCAACTCAAAACCTCATTAAAATGTGATACTTCGCATTTTCCCAAAGTGGCCATGGCATTCCTTCCAGCCCTGAGACCCTTCCAGAGCTCGACCATTCCATTGAGATTTGGAGACACCCGTCCCCTGTGCTGGCTGGCCCCTGCCAGGCAGAAGGCAGCAGAGCGATGCTGTACATTTCTGAGGTCACATGGCCTTCACAGGCTTCTTGTCAATTATCTCAGGACACCAGGTGGCAGGCCGTGTGGAGAGGCTCATGGCCCGTCCCCCGGGAAAGTCTGAGAGCCAGCAGCCCTGTTACAGGCGCCCCACACCCAGCCTTGGACTCCCCCAGCTGAGGCCTGCACATGAGGAAGCAGACTCAACTCATCCTGTCTGGCCCTCTGAACTGCTGAACCACAAGGTCAGGGAGGGTCATAAATGGTCGCCCACTCACTAAGTCTTGGGTAATTTGTCCCACAGCCTTAGGAACTGGAGCAAAGCATTATCCATGGAGGGAACTAACAAAGGGGACAAGTGTGGGAGCCCGAACTTTTGGAGAGCGATTGTGTTGTAGACTTAACTTTACAAGCACGTAAATGTCGCACATCACTATGAAACACAATTTCATTCTTCAAGAGGCAGCCCCTAACAATTGAAAGCAAAGTGGAAGACATGGACGTCAGGTAGGTATTGAGTAGATTGCTTAACCACACGCAGAAGAATTTCAAGTAACTTTAAAATACAGTAATTTGTACTCAGGAAATGCAGGGATGTGTCCTCAGGCAAAAAGCCTGCAGAAGAAACTTAAACTTTTCAGTCCCTGTTCTGTTAGTAGTTACATAATAGTAAGTGTAATACAAAGACGATGCAAAAATAAAAATTAAGGAAATCAAGAAATGTATTAAAAAGGAGATAAAAGTTCTGTCATGCTAAGTTTGAATTGTAAATCGCAGTAGGAACTCATGATACATTTTCTGCAAAAACAGAGAAAACTGCAAACAGCTGTTGACGAGAAAACATCCAGCCTGAGAGAAAACTTACAGGAGTTTATTTGAGCCAAACTGATGACAATTGCTGGGAAGCAAAGTCTCAACGGATTGAGAAAATGCTCTGGAACATGGCAGTTTGCAGCTTATTTTATACATACAATCAAAGGAGGAGGGTTCCAGGAAATCCACTGGTGGTAGATTAAGGGGGTGGGAGAAAGCAAAGCGGAAAAATCTCTGGGATTGGATAAAAAATAAATTGGGGAGACAGGTACTTCTTTCACATTAGTGGGTACAGGGCAATTAATAGTAAGCATTTCACAGCACATAGAGATGGTCTTCAGGAGACAAGAATAACAATGAGGGACTCTGTAGTTTCCTGCTTTGGTCAAAAAGGGATGACTGCCTTTCCAAGGACATGTTATCTTAGATGCACAGAGACAACAGACAGGCTCACTTAAGGTAAAGACTGACCTTTGTCAAGGAAGCTACAGGCCAAGGGTGTGACTACTGGCCATAACCCACTTTTAGTTAGGACTTTTCATGTTCAGACCATCCTGTGTGGTTACTTTCAGTCTCTGAGTTTGTAGGGCCTGCCATGTGGCTCCCCTGAGCTCGTCAGGTTTAGTGTGTGGCCCCCTTTTCATCCACACTGCAAACAAAACACCTTATTACCTAGCTCTACCCACCGAAAAGTCCTAGTAACAATGACCAGCTCAGTACACACAGCACCAGGACTGTGCTGTCTAAATGCAACTGTTTCCTGAAAGAAACCAGGGTTCCTGGAGAAAGTGGCTACTTCCAGGTCTGAAGGAGAAAACGTTCAACACAAGTCCTGGAATACGCCCGTCACATCAGAAATCACCACGCCTCTGGGCCAGGTCAGAAGAACTCAGAAGCAGACTCGAGGGGCAAAATGAAATGACTTTTGAGCATCAAAAAGAATAATCACTGCAATGGGTTGAAACACATCGACTATGTTAAAATCCATGAATGCTTAATGAAAACCCCCAGGAAAAAGCCCTCATTTTGTAATGGTGACCCTATATCTTCTATTTTTGAAATTTAAACCTCTGATATAACTTGGTTTGACTGAGGTTTGGCTTGGGACGTTTTAAAAAATTTTTTGCTTTCCTTCCCTCCCGCCAAACTTTAACTCTATTTGCTATACACTCACTGTGCAAACCAGTTTCAATGGTTCTGTTTACTCCAGGCCAGTGTGCATGCCTGGAAGCCCTTTTTCCTGAGTTTACCTGGCCAACTTCTCCTTCCTTTGTTCTGCCGCTCCATTGCATGTCTGTAAAACCTTTTGGTGGTATTAAGAGAGGGAAGGCAGTCCTTGTGACAGGGAGTCGCTGTCTTGCCCTAATGCAGGCACTTTGGAATAAACCTGCTTTTCTTTCCACCAACTTCCTCTCTGGAGTTTTGGCTTTCGTGCAGCGAGCAGCCAGACCTTTGACCTGGTAACAGTATGTCACCTTAGGAACTGCAAGGGAAGCAGCTCGTTATTCTGAAAACTTGTGACTCAAGAGTAAGAATCACACATTTATTCTTCCCTTCCTATATGAAGCGCACCTCAGGCTAATCAAATAATTGGTGAGGGAAAGTTTGCCTTTATAGAATCCCAGCTAAAAAATGAATAATAATATTACAGTATTACCATTTCGCAACTCCCCTCCCTTCCTCCCCCGCCCCCCCCCCCAAAATAATGAATCTGGGTGATGAGCATCAACAGAAGTTAAAACCATGAAGAAAAAGCCGAGAGGGAAATTTAAAAAGGACGGATCACTGTGATGACCCTGAAACCTTGGTCAGAGGTGACAGCCCGGATGTGACGCCTTCCTGATTGGATACCACAGGAATCACACTGCACCGCGGGGGTCCTGTGTGTCTGCGCATTTTGCTTTTGGGTCATTTGGTGCTCTAGCTTCAGGTTTTCTTGATAAAGTTTCCCTTTTATAATTAAAAAAGTCCCTTTTTTATAATATATTGGCCTCCAACTGTACAGCAGTTAATATCCACATTGCAGCCCCTGTCTGATTGTGTTAAAAGGAACCCCGGTTTCTTTCAGCGAAAATTTGTATTTGGAGCCCACGGTCTTGGTGGTTACTGCTATGGGGTTAGTCACAGCTTCCAGGCCTTTGCAGTGGACAGAGCTAGGAAGTAACCACCAAGTTGTTGGTGGTGTTCCGTGTGTTCATTTGTTTGGTGTTTGTTTCTTTTAGAGAAAATACATCATGAGTTCATGCTGACACTTATGAATCAAACTAGGATGACAGAACTTAATTGTCTTATTATTTTGATACATCTTTGCTTCTCCCTTTGATCTCTTTTCAAGCATTTAATTGGCCACAGACTTAAAAGGGGACTCTACTTAGTCTAAATGCTATCTTGCTCCTTCTTCAAAATCTAGCCAGTCATTACAGTAATCTGCCGTCTCCCTTGGGGCTGATTTTGGCCTGGGAAGCTGATGAAACCAAAGGATATTTCACCTGGACCGATGAAGACGCGGACTCATTGTGCTTTAAGCAGCTTACACAGCACTTCAGCGTAACTTGGCTTTCATCATTGTCTTAAGAAGTCTGTGTTGTGGGGGAGTGCTTTGCGTCACCAATAATATTAACCTGTTGTACCTGTTTCTAACACAACATCAAACACAGCACCCGGAACAAGAGTTAAAAGCAGGTCCTGGGGAAGAAAGCAAAGGCTGCTTCTCGCTAGCCCAGCAGTCGGACTAGAGCTTAGCAGGGCCCCAAATGTAACCCAAATGTAAAGGTGGCCATGGCCAGGGGCCTGAGAATACCAAAAGTCATGCTTCCTCCCAGCCTTAACTGTTCCTGCTGACGGGCTCGGTTTTATTTGGGTCCCGTTGGGGCTGCTGCTCTCCTGTACTTCAGAGCCCATCCTGTGAAACCTGCAATGTGGTGACAACACCAAATGGCACATCTGAAAGCTGCTAAGAGAGTAGATCTTAAAAGTTCTCATCACAAGAAAAAAATGTGTCCCTGTGTGGAGATAGGTGTTACCCAGATGTGTGGTGGTGATCGGTTCACGGTACAGGTGACCCTTGAATAACATGGTTTGAACGGTGTGGGGCCACATAGGCAGGTTTTTTCAATAAATTGTACAAATTTTCTCTTCCTCATGATTTTCTTAGCCGTGTTGTCTTTAGGTTACTTTAAGAATATGGTATATAACCCACGTAACATACAAATGCATTAAATTGACTGTGTTATCGGTGAGGCCTCCGGTCAACAGTAGGCCATTAGTAGTTAAGTTTTCGGGGAGTCACAAGTTATGTCAGGTTTCTGACTGTGAGGGTGGTCGGTCCCCATGCTGTTCAAGGGTCAACTGTGCAGTATACACACATATCCCGTCACCATGTCGTGCACCTGAAACTACTGCTGTCAATGATGTCTTAACAAGAAAAGGAAGAAACCCTGTCCTCAAGGCACAACTCCTGTTTCATCATTTCTTGAAACTTGGCCCCTTCACCTCACCCCTCTGTCCCATACCTGAACTTTACTTTCTCTTACAGCCTAAATCCACTGACAATATCGTCTTGCGTGTTGACTTTATCGCTCTCTCACACAAAATTATAAGCACCTCAGGACAGAGCTGGGCCTTCTACTTCTTGCAGGCCACGACCATGCTGTGACGAGGGTGGGCATTTAGTAGACACTGGCTAAGTTATTGTTTTAGCTGTGCTTCATCCGCTGGGCCAAAAGCACTTTGTCCACAGATAGCCCCATATATGCTAAAGAAAATACATTTACATGGATTAGAAAACATTTCACTTTAACGATCTTATGTAGTCTTCTAACAACCCTGTAGGTAGACAAAGCAGGCGTTTGTACCCATTTCCCAGAGGAGGGAAGTGAGGCCTTGAGAAGCTCAGCATGTGTTGGAGGAGACAGCTCCTCAGTGGGTGACCCCGGTGTCCTGAGTCCTCGTAGAATTTTCTTCCCCCAAACCACAGCGGTTCTAGAAAATATTGAAGAAATGTGAACTCTAATGGAAACAATGCGAAATGTCGCTCTCAGGGCCTTGCAGTGTCACCCTGGAACATCATTTCAGCAGCACAGCCAAGACTGCTTTCTTCTTTATCATAGCAGTTCTCAGACGTGCTGGGCTCAGGCTGCCTTACACCCGTACAATTACTGAGGACTCCAAGTAACTTCTGTTTATATGTGTTATATTTAACAATATTCACCTTATTTGAAACTAAACCTGAGAACATTTAAAACATTTTTTAATTAATTAAAAAATAATGGTAAACCCATTAAGTATTAACATAAGTAACATTTTAAATACAAATTACTGTTTTCCTAAACTGAAAAATTTAGTGGGAAGAGTGGCATTGTTTTTACATTTTTGCAAATCTTGTTAATGTCTGCTTTAATGGAAGAAAACTGAATTCTCATATCTGCTTCTGTACTCAGTTTGTTGCGAAAGGTTGCTTGGTTAGAGTTTGTAAAGAAAATTCAGTCCCACACAGATATGTGCTGGGACGGGCAGGAGTAATAGTCTTTTAGATGCTAGATAAAAACTCTCAATTTATAAAACGTCAGCTGCTATGTGCAATACAAAACTGTTTCAGTGAACTCTGCCCACTTAGAACCCACTGCTCTGTCTGGAATTTGAAGGCATCTGTTGTCCATGTGTGGCAGGCAGAAAAAACGGCCCCGAAGGCATCCACATCCTGCCACCCCCCAATCTGGGACTATGTTACCTCACCTGGCAAAAGTTTGCTGATGTGACTATTAGGGACATTGAGAGGGAACTTTAATGACAGAAGAGAGAGAGAGATGCCATGTGGAAGGACTCAAGCCACCTTTGCTGGCTTGGAAGAAGGAAGCAGAGTCTCATGGATCAAAGAAGGTGTGGCCTCGAGAGGCTGGAAAAAACCGGGAGCCTCCAGAAAGGAACGCAGCCAGTGCAGCAGCGGGTCCGTAGCCCAGGGGCACTGCAGACTTCGGGCCTGCAGAATTGCAGGGTAAGAGTTGGATCGTTTTAAGCCACTACATCTGCATCTGCGATAGTTTGTTCCAGCAGCACAAGGAAACTCCAACAGCACACAAGCCTATGTGGCACCAGGCATCGGTCTTTGGGGAAACAGTGGTTGCCTCAGTTACACGCAGACTTTCCCACTACCAACATGTTTCACTGTACACGATCGAAGAATCATCTTCACTAATATCCCGCTGACCTCATCAGAAAACTTTTCCAATGTTGGAAGCTTTCAAGTACCCGTGGCATGACAGACACCAGCCTTCCAAAATTTTCACTTGAAAACTCGAATTTTATCATTGGCAACAAATATTGTAGGTTGTTTTCCTTGAGGTGATAGACTGACTTCATTCATTTTTGAAAAAACGTCTTCTAAAGCTGATGCTTGAGTAACCAGATTATCTGTCAGTTGTTCTTTCGATGGCCTGCAGCTGGCGACGCAGCCCCGACGTGCTTTGGAGGCATCTCAGCACCAGGGTGCAGCCCCACAGGCCCCCACTTCTCTCTGAGATAGTTCGGACGGTGTGCACAGGGTCAGGACTGGGTAAAGCGACCACACACTCTACTCCCTCATCAAGGACACTGCACGTGAACTGCCTTTTCTTGAAATTTGTTGTTTTAGTTTAATTTTTAATTCTATTTCGTAAAACAGCTTTTTATTTAACATTAAAATGATGTTTTGAATAGCGTAACACGGTAGTGAATAAAATTGACCCTCAGAATCAGGGCCCGTTCTCAGCCCTGTTGACACTTGGGCCCCAATAATCCTTGCATGTGTGTTGGGGGATGTGGAGGCAGTGCTGGCCCCCCCACTAGATGCTAGGAGCGCCCCTCAGCGGTGGTAACCAATGTTTCCAGACTCTGCAAATGCCCCTGAGGAGCGAAGTTGCCCCAGCTGAGAACCAGCGCCCCAGAAGGCACCCAACTCCTACCACTGACCTGGCTGGCATGTGACTGTGACGTGGCCAGTGGACTTCAAAGGGTTGTGCTCTCACACTTCTGAAAGAGTTTTGGAAACTGTAAACATTTTGTCAGTTAACATCTAAGCGTTTTTATCGTAAGTTCAAATAATTATAAAGAATCTATTTTCTACTGTATTATATATTCGAGACATGCTCTATTTTATTCAAACCTTAAACCTGGAGAGAACTGATTAAATTTGTGGAGCCTGTCAGCTAGAAACCTGATCTTGTCCTTAGAATAAAACCCATCGGCCAACTCAGGCTTACTCTTGATTAGAAAAAGAATCTTACCTTCCTAACTGAAATAAGCATATTAGGCTCTCACTGTCTAATTCTAATGTGCAGATAAGGCATCTCAGGATTAAGTCTTTCCTCTCTGGGAAACTCCCTGAGGGGCTGTCTTCTTTAATTGTCCTTTTGTTGCCCTAGAATGTTTGTTCCAACTAGGAACACCCCAGGCAACGCCCCACAGAGAGGGTCTCCAGGGGCGTAAGATGACATCTTTTATATCTAGGATCGGAGGAGGTATAGACAGAGATCCTGGATGGGCCAGAAAGAAGTCGCTGGGTCTAAAGCACATGAAGCCTGAGACATCGCTGGCGGCAAGTGACAAAATGGGAGCTGTCCTACTTCGGGCACATGAGGAGAGGGCAGGGTTCTTTGGGAAAGACAAGAATGTGGGGGAAAACAGAAGGCTGCGGAAAAAGAGGAAGGTCAAACCAGACTGACAGATTCCATCAAAGAAACCACAGGCTGAGTGTGCAGGAGCTGAGGAGGGCAGTGAGGACAGGACACTCAGGACGTCACTCATTCATAGGGTCACCAGGGGTCAGCGCTCACTCAATCTCATGTAACACTCAGGAGAAGGCTCCCTCGTCTCAAGACTCCCTTCCAAGAAGATCGGTACTGGGGAAAAGTATCCTTGGAAGTTGTAACGTGGCACTCAGTCTCACAGTTCTGCCATCCTTGCAAAACCTGTGTCCCCAAGGATGTAAGCATCCTTAGAGTGACAAAAGACGAAGGCGCACGGACTGAGCTGGGACAGATTTTGCTTCACCGACTAACGGCTCCTTAAGGAAGCTCTCACACAATTTTATTAACTTTATTATTTATTAAGAAGTCTCTGGTGTAAAATGAGGGCTCAGGTTCAGACAGTGGTACGAAGTTATGTGACTGAATAGTCTTCATACACAAATACAAATGCCCTTTGGATAAGGCGGTGCCTCACACTCTTGGTGGCACTCCCTGGGCTGTGCCAACAATGGTGACATGCGCTATGGCCATTGGGACCCAGACCTCATTCCTTGGAAGTATCGACAGCAGAAAGCATGTGAGATGAACCTCAGAGGGGAGAAACCTGTGCTAGGAGAAGCATGCTTTTGGATCAGGGAAAACTGCTTGTTTCCTCCTGATTAAAGTGAACTGACATGTTGGGATGCTTAACCATGGAGCTGGGAGGACTGTGGGTGGAGCTGCCCCCCCCCTTGACTCTCCAGCCCTGACTTCCTACTGAACTTTGTGGTAACTTCAGGGGGAGGGATGCTAATAAATAGAATAGCCATCTTGGAACTGGGGGCATTATTTTCCTTTTTCATGAGGCAGCCTGTTGGAGCCCCGGGTTGGAGGTGTGCGGTCCTGCGCTGTGGTTGTGGTTTTTGTTTCTTTTTCCTGTTTTCCCGAATAAACCGTTTTTCTTGTGGATTTATCTGGAGAGTTATTTTTGCCAGTCAACACTCCACTGGTAGAGGTGTACGCATTGGAGGCTGGCAACCAGCTCTCATCTGAGAAAAACTCAGAGGCAACTCAGTAAAGGAGACTTTGAATGTGGCTTTAAGGAGAAACCTCTCGATCCTTAGGGTGACAATTTGGATCGCGCTGCAAACAGAAGTTTGGCGCTGTGTTCACAGAGCCCTTCAGGAGAAGAACACATGGCTGGCTGCCTCCTGGGGCGCGTTTAGGAGCTTCTGACGCTGAAGTTAGAGGCTGGCCCTGCACCTGTTCAGGTTTCTTCCGGCTCAAGGAGGCCACGTATGCAAATAATAGGTAATTATTCCTATTAAATATTAACCCATATAGGTTGTACTGAATCGTATGCAATCCTAGGAGTAGTGTTGTTGGTGGAAAAGCAGTGGAAATTCTGGACCTAGCTTTGCCCGTAGTAGCGGTGGGTTCTGGAGCAGGTCACTTAGTCCCTTGGTTACAGCCCCTCTGTGCTGTGCACCGGTCTGTGGGTATGAGCAAATGCTGTCACGCACGGAAAAGCACTAGGTAAATGCAGGTTAGAAGTAAGACTGTCAGCAACAGGCACCGTTGTTTCCCTAAGCCCAGGGCCCTAATCAGCCTAGACATGCCGGCAGCCTAACCCCAGCCCCCGCTGACACTGCACTGCCTCGGTCACATGTATCCGTCAGTCCTGTCGAAATGCCCCTTGGCTCTGTGCTGTTCTCTCCAGGCTCGGTGTTCACTCTGCTGCAGAGAAACCACTCCAGGCTTTGCAGCGTGAACCAGCAACACTGTTATAATTGTACAGACAGATGGCATGGAAAGGCCCAGCTGGGAGTCTGTCCTTGCTCAGGCATCTGGGGGCTCTCCTGGGAAGAAAGACTCAGTGGGCTGGGGCTGGAGGATGCACTTCCAGGCTGTGCCTGGGCTGGGATGGCTGCAAGGTGGCCCCCGGGGACCATCGCCCAGAGCCCCTGCATGTGTCCTCACCACGTGGTGGGGGACCTCCCACTGTGGCGGGCGACTGGGAGAGGAATGTTCCAGGAGGGCTCGTGGAATAAGGGCCCACGGAGCACCAGACGGCGCTGCAGGCCCCTCCAGCCGACTCACCCAGATGCCAGAGAGGGACAGAGTCCACCTCGCAAGGGGAGGAGCGTCAGAGAATTGGGCGCATGCGTCTCCAGGAATCCTTGCTTAGGTTGGATCAAGCCCCTGCGTTGGTCCTACTACGCTAGTCCATTCCTCTTCCAATCCACTGTAGAGCATATAAATGTATTACATATGTTAGATTGAGGTTTGCAAAGCAAGTTGTTTACTAGTAGGGACAGGACTGTGGCCACACATGTGTGAGACTGATAAGAGTGAAGTAAAAAACATGTTTTTGACTGAAACTGAGCATCACAAAATTGAGTGATAAACCAAGCAACTTCTGGTTATCACCTAAGAGATAAACGACTCCTGGCAAACCACTTCTGATTACCACCTAAGAGGTAAACAAGTGCAGGGAAAAGAGGATAAAAGCAGAACTGCAGAGCAATGCTGTGAGTGGTCTGCCTGGGCGCTCTGGCTAAGAACCTCTGTGAGGCTCTGGGTGAGACACTATCCGACAGAGTCCTGTGCGAGGTGCAAGCTGCGATAATCCGGGACTCTCCGAAGTTCTTCCCTGCAAGACCAGCTCGCCTCAGACCCGTCGAGGGCCCAGTCGTCTCTCCCGGACAAGGGACCTTCATCACCTCAATTGATTCTGGAACTTGGTTCGTTATTAAATTTGATTCTATTCTGTATAACCTTCTGTGCTTACCAGAGCGTTGGCTTCTGGAGGGACATTGGCTCCCAAATAAAGCTGTGTGACTCATTCTATCTGAACATGTGTGCTGGGACTTTGTTCCCCACTCATGTCACGAGTACCATGCAGGGATGTAGGGCTCTGCCGAAGAGTTAATGTCCCCTTGACTTTCAGGAAGAGACTGAAGTATGGTGACTGCCCTACAGGCGCTCGCAACATTAAATTGGCGTAGTCGGCAGGATATGAAAATTTTTTTCTTGAAATCTATCTGGTGCTCGAGGACAGCGGGTAACAACGTATGGCACGTTGGATAGCCAAAATAATATATGAAAGAGCTGACTGGTGTGAGGAAAAATTGAGACAGAATTTGTTAACAGCTGGAACTGTGAAATAGAATTTTTTTTTTGAAATGGAAATTTTTGGTTTGGAAAACTAACTGCTTATATTCTCTTGCATCCAAACTCCTATAGCATATTTTCTGTTTCCTCTCTCTCTCTCTCTCTCTCTCTCTCTCTCTCTCTCTCTCTCTCTCTCTCTTCTATAGGATGTGGACCCTAGCTAAGTCCCTAAAAAAGGAGCTTCGTGTTAGGAGACGTCCAAATACTGTGCTTATTAAGGACCCATGGTATGAGACAGAGGTAGAAGTCAGGAAACAGCTTCCCGTACAAACCCCTGAGGATGTATGGATGGACCTCAAAAATCCTAAAAATGCGAATCCTTTCATTTCAAGGGCACCCACACAGGAAATTCCTGCGATTTTGCTTAAAAGCCTCTTGCAGGTCGGTGAGGACAGGAATAAATGAAAGACACTGACCAGGACAGTATTGAGCAGATCTGCAGAAAACCTAAAAGTTAGGTTTAAAAATGACGATGAATGGAAACCAACGGATCCGCACTCGGAGGATCCAGGAGATTATGATAATCCGTGGGCCCCAGAGGAAGTCTACCAGGCTAGACCGGTAATAACTAGAAAACAGGTTACAGATTATAACCATGAGCAGGGAAAACCACAACACCTAGAGAAAGGAAGAGAATTCACTAGAGCAGAACTCCAAACCATGAGGACTGATTTCTCACAAAAAGATCTGGCAGACGCAGAATGGCTCCTTCATATTTGGGATAAAGGAGCAAACACTATCAAGCTTCCAGGAACAGGGATGAGGCAAATATCAGCCGTCACTGAGCAACCTCAGTTGAATGACCAGCTATTGGCCACAACTCAGGCATCCCCGACAGGGATACTGACACTGTGGGATTGGATCGCAGAGGCCTGGCGAGCCATATACCCTATAGTGGACCTAACTTCCCTGGGGGGTGGTTTACACTGGAAGGACACAGCTCAAGCCATCAAAGTCACTAGAAAATTGGCAATTCTGGCCATGATATATGACGAAAATATTAACACTCCCGTGCAAGTTACTGCTTCAAATGCAATAAAGAAAGCCATTCTCAGAGGAGTCCTGCCACACCTAAAAATGTCAAAGGAATTCAACAGCACAGGAATGGATAATTGAAGACATAATTGGGGTCTTCAGACTGGCGGAGGAACTCCAAGGCATTCCAAAATTTATATTCAATGCAAAAATCAGGAATCTGAGCAGAGGCTCTATGCCACAGCAACAAACCAGGAAACAGGAAAATCCTAGGCAGATATTTAACAGGCCCTGGAATGGCAGATTTTTCCAAAAACCAGGACCAATTATTAATATGTTCAGGGGATGGTCTCCAATAAATTGGACTCGAAGAAACCAGCAGGTGAATAACTTTTCAGGGAATCCACAGCGGAATTCCAATTTTCAGGGTAATTCTTACAGGAGCCCTAATTTTCAAAATAAGTGTAGGGGAAATACCCAACCCTTAAGACGACCTCTCAATAGGAATCCTAGATGGAATCCTAGAGATGACCAACAATCACAGGTACAATGTACTAAAAAATTCTTTTCAAAAAACAGGTAAACCCGCGGGTGGACACGGCTAACATCCATGATCGACCCGGGGATAATAGACCTTATATAAAGTTATATAGAGAAATTTTTTCACACCCTCAGGTGGCCGAATTCTTAACTGATACAGGCTCACAGGTTACTCTGTTGAATCAAACAGATAGCAGGAATTTGGGAACATTCCCATCCTGCAATATTGAAGGGCTTGGGGGTACACTCTCCAAAGCAAATAAAATTCCTATCATTATACGTAATTATGATGGAAACCCAATTAACACCTGTGCCTCTATGGGACAAAATTTAGAAAACACCCTGGGGATATACTTTATTTTCTTTCTTTATTCCACTTAAAACCTTAAAAAAGAATGTAGTTGGCTTCACATGTAATTTAGCGTCTGTCCAGATTGACCCAGTAAAATTTCCAAAACCTATTGGACAATGCTTTACTAAACAGTGCCCTCTTAAGGGGGGACATAGGGAAATTACTGCTAAAATTCAGGAAAAGGTGACTGAGGGCATAATCCCTAAAGGTCACTCTCACAGATTTAATAGCCCTGTGTGACTGGTTTTAAAACCAAATGGGCAATACAGATTGACTATTGACTACAGAAATATTAATAAAAATAGATCCAAAATGCCAGGGGCATTGCCTGGCCCTGAGGAGGTAATTAATAAAATTACCCAGAGAAACAGCAAATTTTATGTGACAATTGACATGTCAGATATGTTCTTTGCCATTCTTATTACAGAGGACAGCGAGGAATATACCACCTTTACGTGGGAAGGTGCACAATATCAATTCAACAGGTTACCACAGGGATACGTGAATCGTCCAATCATTGCGCATTCCATTTTGGCATCACAAATTGACAACTCCAAATACTCCCCTCTTATTGTCTCCTACATTGATGATGTCATTATGATGCGTGATGAGGAACACATATTGGAACAGGAGAAACAAAAATCGATACTGGACTTAAGATCAAAAGGATGGACCAAAAATGAGGAAAAGACCTTGGGTCCCGCAAGAGCTGTTAATTTTTTAGGCATAACATGTAATTCACAAAGCAGACAAGCACCGCCATCAGCCGGTGACAAAATGAAAGCTCTCACAGCACCAAGGATAAGGTACAGGCTCAGAGGCTGACAGGGTTATCTGGCTGTTGGAGACAGCGCATTCCTTATACGGGAGCGTTGCTGGCACCATTGTACAAAGTAACTAAGACGGCAGAACATTTTGTTTGGGATTCAGAACAGGAAAAAGCTTTTCAGCAGCTGGAAGACTATATTATCACCTTTCAAACCCTAGCATATCCAGCACAAGGCGATGACTTGTGCTTGGAACTAGTACAGACAGGTGATCATGGCACATGGTCTCTATGGACCAGAAAGAAGGGGGTTAAGCTGTTCAAACGATGTGGTTTCTGGACCAAGCGATTTCCATACTCTCCTAATATACTAAATTTGAGCAATCAGTCTGGCTCTTATATGAAGCTTTAAAATCAACGGAGTCTCTCACGGGCAACACCCAGCTCACTGTCCGAAGCACTATACATGTCCTACACTGGACTAAGCTGACGCCAGAAGAAACAGTGGGCGTCCCATGTGACCAGTGGTAGCTCGCCTGGAAATGGTATATCCAAGGCAGCGATATTGCCACGAAGGGGCAACCTAGTCTTCTCACAGAGGAGAGTCACAAGGCAGAGAGATAGACTTGCCAGACCCTGGTCCGAGGGATGAGCAAATAAATCCATGTCCCAATTGGAAAATGGGGCTCATCCTGGTCTCCTGTCTTGCAGAACATCTGGTTCACGGACGGGTCAGCAATGGTAACTACGGGCATGACTGCATGGACAGCAGCAGCTTTCAGGCCAGAGGATGGGGTGGTTTTCAAAGAACAATGTGAGAGCCGTTCTGCTCAACACGCAGAGCTCATAGCTGTGGTGCTGGCAGTGAGACACTCAGTACAGGAAAGGCAACCTATGGTCAGAATTTTTACTGACTCCTGGGCAGTTGCTAATGGAATTACAATGTGGTCACGAAGATAGAAAAAGACAGATTTCAAAATTAATGGCAGTGAGGTCTGGTGCAGGGATTATTGCAAAGAACTAAGCCTATTGGATGAAGAGATTAAGATCTTAGTTACACATGTATCAGCGCATAGAAAGGGAGAAACGCCAGAAGAATATTATAATAACATGACAGGCTCTCTCACCAAGGAATAAGAGGTAAGGGTAGAATCTAAGGACTCACTATCTAAGCTAAAGAGACAAATCAAATTTCCTATTAAGTATCAGGACGATGATACAACTGAAGCATTTAAGGTTCCTAATGAACCAGACAAAACACAAGCCTTAGACCCCAAAACACAACCACATAGACCATAGAGGGAGCATTAGCCTCCAGCTCATCTAAAGGACTATGCAACACAAGTTACAGAACAAAAACCTGTTATAATTGATGATACTATTAAACAGATCCATAATAACTTAGGGCATTTAGGAACACATTCCACTTATAATTGGCTGACTAAAAGAGGTTTACAAATTCCATGGCAACGCATTAAGCATATTATTTCTACATGCGTTGACAGCAAAACATTTAGTGACAAATATAGATACAAAGAACCACCGGATACTACATCTATACACACGTTTCATTTTCTTTGTCAAATTGATTTTATTGGACCCTTAACACTCTCATACACCCAAAAACATACATGCACCTTGGTGGATAAATACCCTGGCATCGGCGTTGCACTAGCCTGTCACAAACGCACATCGAGGGCAGCCCGAGCGATTCTTCGATGGAGTTGTTTCTATGGACCACCTAAGGTTATTGAAAGCGATCAAGGTTCACATTTTACCTCCACAGCAACTAAAAAACTGGCACAACGTTTAGAAATCCAATGGCAATATCATTTGCCTCATAGTCCCACTGCTTCAGGCAATATTGTAAGATTCAACCGACTTTTAAAAAGGGAACTGAAATTACCAGAGCAACATTCTTCTTTTCAGTCGGCACTGGATGTTGCATGTTTCCAATCAAATCAAAGGGAAAGACTTGGCCGTGAGCCGCCTCACTCCTAGTATCTAAATCACTCACCAGACATTGTCGATTTGCCATTGACAACAAACCTTGTAAAGTTCCTTATGAAGGCGCCATTAAGGATCATAAAAATAAACTCTCCCACAGGATATGATCGGTGATGGAGGAGGGACTGCTTACTGGACTCCAGGAGGACGCGGACGGTTACAGCGCCACAAAGCCAACCGAGTCTCCCCAGACTTTTAAGTATTCTTGCTTCTTTCATCCATGCACTTAAGAAAACTCAATGACTACAAGAATGATATGAGCAGTTAGAACAAAGTGTTTTCTTTCTTAGATCCCAACACTTCGAAAACCAGCTAAGAGGACGCTGTGATAAAATGTACACTTTGCTGCAGCTTGCCTATGCTGACATTCAGAGACTCCTTCATTATGGTATTGCATCTACTAATTCTTGGAACACTTCTTCTCTGTTAGAAATGGACTATTCCAGGCCATCTGGCTGTACAGCCGATGGTGAATGTCAGATCAATCTAATAGAATGAATAGATACAGCTTCAGTACTTTCTATGGCATTTATACTACACCCATCACAATTCAGGGACGGACCTCTGTTCCTCTTGAAAGCCCCTTTTATCTACAAGGCTATTACCTTTCTGGAGATCTTGTTCATCCTTTCACTTCATCTATTTACTTCACTATGCATCCTGTGGAAGTTACCTTTTCTGATATTCCTATGGTACAAATTGAAACCCCAACACTGGTAAAGAGTTTGGGTGATGGCGCATGGATTTCGTGTACACGCAACACATCTCAGTTACTCTATTTTAATCACACAGCCATGTCAGATAACAAGTTAACCTTTACAGCTTGCATTCATGTTTTGAATGTCATTAATATTACTTTTAATGGTCATAGTTATATGACACCTACCAATACACATTTCTCATACTGCTTCCTTCCACCACGATGGCAGATACTAGCAAACCAATTCCTTGGATTAATTCCACCACAGTCAAGGAAACTATCCATCAAAATCTGGACGTGCTAAAGACCACTCATGATGACACCATTAAACACCTCTAGGCATTGGAGGCACATACAACAAAAACACAGGCATTGGTTTATACCATGAATGCAGGGGTATCCAAGGAAGGCATAGCCACTGAATTAAGTACAGCTTGTTCCCTTTGGGGACTCATGAAGAGATCCCTGTGCCTACACATTTGTTCTGGCTCGTGGAGCACATATAACCCTGTGTATTTCTTTTGCAATACCTGGAATTCTATCATTGGAAATGTTTGGTGTCGACTTAGAGAAATTTTGCTTTTTATGATATGTATTGTTTTAGGATGGTATTTGCTGAAATATATAATACACACCTGTTGCACAGGTAAACTTTTTGCTAAAACACAATAATTGTGATTTCCTCAAAGTTTTCTTTGTAACATTTCAGAAATCAGGGGATGGCATGTATAGAGCATATAGAATGTATTATATGTATTGGATTGAGGTTTGCAAAACAAGTTGTTTACTAGTATGGACAGGACTGTGGCCACACATGTGTGAGACTGATAAGAGTGAAGTAAAAAACATGTTTTTGACTGAAACTGAGCACAACAAAATTGAGTGATAAACACATTTACCGAGCAACTTCTGGTTATCATCTAAGAGGTAAACGACTCCTGGCAAACCACTTCTGGTTTTCACCTAAGAAGTAAACAAGTCCAGGGAAAAGAGGATAAAAGCAGAGCTCCAGAGCAATGCTGTGAGCAGTCTGCCTGGGTGCTCTGGCTAAGCCCCTCCGCGAGGCTCTGGGTGAGACACTATCCGACAGAGTCCTGTGCGAGGTGCAAGCCACGATACTCCAGGACTCTCCGTAGTTCTTCCTCTCAAGACCAGCTCACCTCAGACCCGTCGTGGGCCCAGTCGTCTCTCTCTGACCAGGACCTTCACCATCCCGATCGACTCTGGGACTTGGTTCGTTATTAAATTCTATTCTACTCTGTATAACCTTCTGTGCTTACCAGAGCATTGGCCTCTGGAGGGACACTGGCTCCCAAATAAAGCTGTGTGACTCGCTCTATCTGAACCTGTGTGCTGGGACTTTGTTCCCCACTCACCTCACAAGTACCACGTAGGGACGTAGGGCCCTGCGGAGGGGTTAATGTCCCCTTGACGTTCAGGAAGAGACTGAATCGTGGTGACTGCTTTACAGGCGCGCGCAACATCCACCCACACTCCTGTATTAACCACGTCTTTTTTCTTCTTGTTTTGGATACTTTGACAGCTGGGGCAGTGGTGACTGGAGGGACTAGCCCTCCCAGGGTAGACAATTCCTAGAGCTAGTGGAACCTCACCGTACAGAGAGCCTTTCATGTGCAAAGCAAGCAAGCCAGAGCCCCACCCCCACCACCTCCACTATGGCTTTCACACTCAGACCACATCCTCCGGCTCAAATCCACAAGGGCAGGTACCAGACAACCAGGGACGCCCCCGTGCCGCAGAGCCTGCCGGGATCATTCCAACTCCCCATCCTCACCCTGACACGCTGTCTCGCCTGGAACTGCCCATGGAATCGCAATAAAGGCTCTTGGCCACATGTCCCTCACCCCTGCATCCTGACCGTTACAGTGCTTCCCCGTGTGGCACGAATGGTGTGGCATGGCGTGCCCTGCCTCCTGCTTCTAGGGCTCCCTGAGGATGCACTTCATCCTCCATGACAGTCATTCTGTGTCTGCCTGGCTCACCACACCAGGTTAAAACAAATCCCTGTTATCCTCAGACCACTCCCACCAGAGTGCATTTCTGAATGTAACCGGATGACTTCTCCTCCGAGAGTTCTCAGTGTCCCGTCGTCGGCTGTTGGGTACATTCCAGACTTCTTAGCCCGGCCATTCCTTCATGATGACCACCCCCCCGTTCAACCTGTTCTCCCCACTGCCCGTACGAACTCTGCGTTGGCCGAGTCCAGCTATTGTTCAAGGGCCCCGGACACGGGAGGCCCGCACGGTCCTCTCCGTTCCCCACCTGGAACAGGCTTCCTTGTGTTGTCTGCCCCTAAACCCCTCCTTCCCTTGAAGATCCAGCTCAGGTGTGTCTCAGGGGCAGCGTAGCCGCTCTCTTTCCACGTCCACACAGCAGTCACCCAGCCCTCCTCTGTCACACGTCCCACACTGCTGCACTTGTGTGTCGCTTACGGACCATTTACAAGTGTTTGTCTCAGTAGATCACAGACCCTTTCAGGAAAGGGTTTCCTTTTAGGAAAACCAATTTCTTTTTGTACTTATTTCCCCCAAATAGATGCCAGGCATAGGGTAGGAAACATATGCGTTGAGTGAATAGATTACTGGAATGACTCTAGTGTCATCATCTATAGAAGAGATATTTTCCTCCTACAAGAAAATACAGGGAGTAAATATGCAGACATTACTCTGAGTAATATTTTTACTGCTATATCCCCTTGGGCAAAGGAAGTAAAAGAAAAATATATGGAATTACATCAAACTTAAAAGTTTTTCACAGCAAAGGAATCCATCAATAAAACAAAAAAGCAGCCTACTGTGTGGGAGAAGATAATTGTCAATGATACATCTGATAAGGGGTTAATATCCAAAATTTATAAAACACTCATTCAGCAAACTCCAAAAAAACAAACAACCCAATTAAAAAATGGGCGGAGGACATGAAGAGACATTTCTCCAAAGAGGACATACAAATGGCAAACAGACACATGAAAAAATGCTCAACCTCACTAATCTTTAGAGAAATGCAAATAAAAACCACAATGAGATACCACCTCACTCCTGTCAGAATGGCTATCATCAATAAATCAACAAACAACAAGTGCTGGCGAGGATGTGGAGAAAAGGGGACCCTTGTGCACTGTTGGTGGGATTGCAGATTGGTGCAGCCACTATGGAAATCAGTATGGAGGTATCTCAAAAAACTGGAAATGGAACAACCTTATGACCCAGCAATTCTACTCTTAGGTATGTATCCAGAGAAATCCAAGATGGTAATTTGAAAAAATATATGCACCCCTATGTTTATTGCAGCACTATTCACAATAGCCAAAACTTGGAAACAACCGAAATGTCTATCGGTAGACGATTGGATTAAGAAACTGTGGTACATTTATACAATGGAATATTACTTGACTGTAAAGAAGAATGAAATCTTACCATTTGCAACAATGTGGCTGGACCTAGAGAACATTATGCTAAGTGAAATAAGTCAGACAGAGAAAGACAAATACCATATGATCTCACTTATACGTGGAATCTAAAGGTCTGAATAAATGAGCAAAGTAAACAGAAACAGTCTCAGATATAGAGGAAAAACTAATGGTTGCTAGAAGGGAGGGGGGTGGGGATGAGGGAGAAGGGGAAGGGATTAGACAGCATACATTGGTAACTACAATATTGCCACGGGGATATGAAAAATAGTTTGGGGAATATAATCAGTAACGTTGTAAAGATTTTGTAGGGTGTCAGATGGGCACGTCTTATTAGGGAGACCACTTCATGGTATAGATGCCTGACCACTGCACTGCACACCTGAAGCTGAAGCTGAATAGTGCTGTATATGAACTATAATATATATATCTAGTCATGGGGTATGGAGTACAGCACAGGGAATGGAGTTAATGGAATTGTAATAGACATACAGTGTCAGAGGGTTAATAGATTGGGGGAGGGGGGTTATCACTTTGTGAGGGGTGAAATGTCTAACTATTGCATTGTTTTGTACACCTGAAACTAATTTTTAAAACTTGTATAAAAAGTAAAATAAAATAAAAGATATTTTCAATCAGCACACACGTGATGTGTATATATACATATACGTGTGTGTATGTGTGTGCGTGTCTGTATCTCACAGGCAATGTTTTGCAAGAGAAACCAGATACAAATATAAAGTCTCTGAATTTTTCATTCTTTGTCCTTTTAGAGGCTTCCTTTCTATTGGTTAGCATTTGAGTGGCTCTTAGGATAGTTCCTTGACAAACAGAATGGAAAATTTAAGTTCTCTGTACTTTATGATTTATACCAATTTTACATAATTTAAGCAACTTAAGGCTGAATTTTTCAGCTTATAACTAGGGTTTTAAAGCACCCATTTTGGAATTAAAATAAGACTGGTATCTAATGGTTTTAATTAATTTATCTTAGCTTTCATGCACTGGCCAAATTCTGAGCTTGAATGTTAAAGACATTTAAGTAATGGGTTAAAACAGTGATTCAAAATATAGTAACAGCTAGTCAAAGTCATTTTTGAAAACCCCGATTCTTCAAGTGTGAGTAGTACACAGCTTCTGAAACACTGAGAAGGTGCGTTTCCAAGGTTTGAGTGGATAGCTATGTCTTCCGTAACAATTGGTTATGTGTACACTCAGCAACAGGCTGGTTAAATTCACAGAGAAGGCTGGCATTGTGAGGCTAAATAAATAAGACCGCAGGGAAGCAGAGCAGGAGAACGCAAGTGCTTTCCTAGTCTTCTCAGCATTGAAGAACAGCTCGTGTAAGGACGTCAATTAAATGGAGAGTCCATTAACTGATGGCCCTAGCTGTCCACTTCCACGTCACCCCTTTCAGCAGTTAACGAAAGACAATGAAGAAGGAGGCCCTGCCATTTGTCCTGGTGCACACTGTCCCCTGGTGGCAATGAATGTGTCTTTGGGAAGGTAGAATCACCTTTCCTCTCTCGTTTAATTGAATTACATTCTATAAATATTGGGAGGAAAACATACGGTGGAAAGAGTATGTATTGGGAACTGAATAGACTTGGTGGTTAATCTTAGCTGCCAGCTGTGTGACTGTGGATAAGCTACCTAACTTTTCTGAGCATTAGTTGCAACAAAATAACAAGTAACTCAAAAAAGAAGCATCATGGAGAGAATGAAACCAGGTTGTATATACAAAACAACTACTCACAGTTAATACTTATTGTACTTTCTGTGCTCAGACATTCAGTTCTACCTACATATAGCAATCATTCTAACCACCTGCACAGGGAGATTTTTACCCCATTTACAAATGGGAAACTGGGGCACAGAGAGATTAAGGAACTTGCTACAGTCAACACAACCAGAAGTGAATTTGAACCTGTGTGGTGGGGCTCACAATGTCCTTCTGTAACCACTACACAAAACCTGGTGTCAAGTCCTTGCTCAAATGATGAGCTAAGCAATTTCAGTGAAGTGTGATGACTATTCCCATGGGAGAGACGCAGGCTTCTTCTCCTTCCCCAGCATGCTGCTGGCTTTTGCACAAACTATAAAACATTTATGGAAACACACAGGCCATTGAGCACCTCAATCATTCTCCACCTCTCTGTAAACTATCCCGACCCTGACACACACGGGATGGCTGACCTCAAGAGAGAAAGCATGGATATTCCTAAGTTCACCCTGAAAGGCTACCACCGTGGTTCAGTACACCTTTTCTATGTTTGACTGTTAAAGACACAGGGACTGTCTAGGCCAAAAATGTGTGACTGGGAAGTCAAAGGCATTTCCCCTTCTCTGGCCTCCTGCGCTTACTGTCAGAGTCTGGTTGCAGAGTTGGTCCCTGTAGCACATTTGTAGCTCAGATCCATTCTCTTCTCTGCACCATCGCTGTAGCATAAGTCCAGGCCCTTCCTCTTTTTTTTTTTTTTTTTTTTAAAGGCAAGTTGTCTTTAATTTTAGGTGTCAATCTGAAATATGCTGAATAAGTATATGTTCACACAAAAACGTGTATACGAGTGTTCATAGCAGCATTGTTCTTGACAGCCCAAACTAGGAAACAAGGCAAATATCCATAAACTGATGAATAAACAAATGGCGTTGTAATACAGGGTCTCTGGTCCCGCTCTTGGCAGGTGGACAGACAATATGGTGAGGCCAAAAAGGAACAACAACAGAGCCATAGATAGGGGTCATACCAGTATATTCTCGATGGCAGCTGGTCGAGACACAAAAGCAAACATCCGCCAGTACCCCAACGAGGGGTTTTCCTGCACCCCATTCTCACTGGCAGCTGGGCGAGACACAGGAAGTAGGATCTACACAATCCACAATCCGCCATCCGCGCTTGGTAACCACACTTGCTAGCTTCAATCCGCACTTGCCAGCGTAGCCACGGCAGTTATATTAGTGTCTAATGGCTAACTGGTTACAGCTGATGGCCATCTGATCACAGCTGATGGCCTCTACTACCCGAGCCAGCACCTTTCCACGTGAGGTCGAGAGCCTGGAAACTGCTCTCTGGGACTCTGTCCCTACAGGCGTCCATCCATCCAATGGACTATTACCCGATATTGGTAGTAAAACATTAATCGTTGGTAGGAAATGCAGTAGGGACACAGGCTACAACATGGATGAACCTTGAATACATTAGGCGACCTGAGAGAAGCCAGTCACAAAAGACCACGTTATATGATTCCGTGTATAGAGATTGACCAGATAGGCAAAATTACAGAGACCTAAAGTAGATTCATGTTTGCCTAGGGCTGCGGAGTGGGGTGCAGAGTGAATGCTGGTGAGTATGGGGTACTTTTAGGGGCACCAAAATATCCTACAATTACAATGTGATGATGCTACATATTTCCGTAACTATACTAAAATCATTGTACACTTTAAATGGATGAACATATATGTGAATTATTTCTCAACAAAGCTGTGAAAAAAGAGCATCATATAGAATAGCTGGGATAAGGAAGTGAATTCAATAACATAAAATCGTCAACTGTGCAGTTGTTCCTTCTTTATAATGTTCTAACATAAAATATGGAGACCAAATTGGTAAAAACAAGAACAAGCTAAATGTGAAGCACATAATTAGTATCACATTTAAGGGCACTTTTTTCATCGTTTTAACCTTAAATCCATCAATTTTGGTGAGATATGAAAATTAATAAGTTAATAGCTGTCTTAACTCCCAAAGCCAACCAGTGATGCACTTCCCATTTCTTCCTTCTTAATTTAAGGCTTATTTGGGATATTCTTTAAGTGTAATAGTATGTTTTCCTTCAATTATTAAAAATTTTAAGCATCACCCCAGACCCCCACCGCAGGCACCGAGACCACGCCCCTTATCCCTAAGACCCCGCCTTTCCTACCTACCCGCGTCACGAGGCCGTGGGGGCGCCTCCGCGGTCAAACCTCCCGCCTCCGTTGACTCGAGGCCCCGCCCCCGTTGACTCGAGGTCCCGCCCCGGCCCCGCCCCCGCGTCGGCTGCGCTCCGAGGCCCCGCCCCTGGCGTGAGGGGCTGCGCACCGGCGCCGGGGCGTGGCCTCGCCGCGTTGCCGCGAGGAATCTGCGGCGGCCGTTGGCCGTTGGCGCGGCTTGGCCGGTTGTCTTGGAGAAGCAAGATGGCGGCGACGGCGGCGGCGGTGGTGGCGGAGGAGGACACCGAGCTGCGGGACCTGCTGGTGCAGACGCTGGAGAACAGCGGGGTCCTGAATCGCATCAAGGTGGGGCGGGAGGCCGGCCGGCCGGGGCCTGGCGGAGGGGCCGGCCGCGCCTGCGGGCCGTGGAGCCGGTGTGGACGGTCGGCGTCACAGAGGGACGCGGGGAGCGTCAGGCTGGCCTCGGGGCAGGGCCCGGGCCCGCGGGCGGCGGCCGGCCATCTCGGGGGTCGGGGGTCACTCCCGGGCGGGGAGACCGCGGGCCGCGCGGCGCCTGCTGGACGGGAGGCCGCCACCGGCTTGCGGGCGGTTGAGGCGCCGCCGTCCCGGGCGGGGGGGGGGTGCCCTCCGCTTCGCTGCACCTGGCGGGCGGCCGGCCGGCGCGGCGTTGCTCGGCGTGTCCCGCTCGGACCTCGTCGGGGCCGGTGCGCTGCGCCAACCGGAGGGTGGAAGCTGGGAAATGCCGGGGGAGCGGAGCTGGGACTGTCCAGCGCCGCGGGAGGCGTTTCCGGCCGCCTTGCACCTGCCCCCCAAGCACTGTCCTGCCCGGGCGCGCTTTGGGCTTCAGACGGGGGGACGGTGCCGGGGGAACCTGACGTCCTCTTGAAGCAGTTTCTGTTCCATTGCCCCCCTTTTTAAAGGCTGAACTCCGAGCAGCTGTGTTTTTGGCACTAGAGGAGCAAGAAAAAGTGGAGGTACGAAATCTACAGATTTTAATATGACTGTATTCGTTTATGTTTAGTTTCTGCTTAAAAACCGTTGTAAAACACGACATGTGGTAGTGTGCAAGCAGGGATCGTTTTGAACTGTTAAGGATTGCATTTCTTTGCAATAGAGTCAACATTAACCCTTTTGTGTATATTTCAGAAGTTTGGGGCCATCTGAGGAAAGCTAAGGTGCCACAGGACTCCTGAGGCCAGTGTTAATCTTAGGTGTCATAGGTCCTCTTGTGTGGGGGACAGTGAAACACAAGGTCATGGGAGCTGGTGGGAGGAATGGTTCTGTTCGCAGAGTTGACTGCAGGATCCCTCAGGACCGTTACTGTGCGTTGTGAACCCCCACCAGGTGGGGGGATACAGTGTGCCAGTTTTCCCCAAACTCTCAGACCACCTAGTTATTGTAAAATCACGTCGTCTTTCCTACCGTCACAAGTCCCACCTCCTCTCTGTAGTTAAGTGTGTTTAGTGTTTTCTCCCGACTCCAAGTCTCAGCACCACCCTGAGTGAAGAGCCTGCATCCTTGTCCGCGTAGTCACTCCATAATCAAGGTCTTCAGCTTGTTCTGTGACAAATCAGCCTCCTCTCCTGTCACTTCTTCAGACCCAGATGCCTGCGCCTCTCTAACCTCCCGAAGCTCTTCAGCTCTTGGCTCTTGGCTGTTCATCCAGGCATCAGTCTGCTCTTGGCTGCCGTTCGGCCCTGACTAGTCTGGACCCATGGTCCAGATCTCCAGAAGCCTGACTGCCTTGCCTTCCAGCTATACTTGGTCTGGAAAAAAGATCTTGTTGGTCATTTAATTCAGCAAATTAACTGCCTTCCTGTTTGTCACCCAAGCCTGGGGATTGCTGGTGTCACTGAACGGAGGCTGCAGCCTGAGCAAGGCCCTGACAGGCCCAGGCCTCTGCTGTCTGCATAGCAGCTCCCGCTTCAGCCTCAGCGTAGCCTCCCGCCCGACCCCCTTCATCTTGACAGCAGGTCTTGTCTTTCCCTTGCAGGGAAACAGAAGCCTCGGCGTCAGGCCCTCACTGTGTGTGTCCTCCAGCTTCCCTGCCTCTGCACACTGCACTTCTTTCCTTCCTGCTTGCTGTCGGAGGCTCTCTCTTCACCAAGAATCATCACCTTCTCTGGGTTTGCCGTGCTGGTCCTCTCGGCTCCTCCCTCTTTGTTGGCTCTTCTCTTGAGCGTGAAAACAAGTTTATATCTCAAGGAGAAAGCTGTTGCCCTTGTCTCATGTTCTGCTTTTAATACCACTGTTTCCCCCCACTGTCAAGTTTTGAAAGAATGTGTATGTCTTACACGATTTATATTCCAGGCACCCTTTAATCCATTAACGTCTTAAATCCATCACTGCTACACCTTAGTACTTTCTTTTGCTGCTGTCAAGAAGAATCCTAAGTAAGTATATGTTCTTACCTATCTTAGTGGCTCTTTGTGGCATTTGACATTCTTAATTCCTTCTTCCTTCCTGAAAATCTCCTTTGAATTTTGGGACTTTTTGTCTTCTGTTTCTTTTTCCTTTTTCCTTTGTGCATTCCTTGGTTTTTGCAGCATGACCTTTTCCTGTACACCGCACTTAAATTCTTGGTGCAGTATCCCACGGTCCCCGTCTGGGTTCTCTGCCTGGGTGACCTTGACCACACCAGTAACTCAGCCCTGTATCTCTGATCCATATCACCCTCCTGAGCTGCAGACTGTAGGTCACACTGTTTGTCTACGGGGACCGTCACTTATCCAAGTTGGAAATCCTAGGGCCCTTGCTCTTTCCACATGTCTGTCAGTTCTGTAGCTGAGGTGTTTGAGGAGGTACCCTGCTGACCCCCTGGCCTGCGCTTAGTTATTCTTTCCAAATCACTTGACCTCTGCCTACTCTCCTTCATTGGTAGTCCTGACGTCCTTTCCACGTCGCTCCTAGATTGGCTAGTCGTAACACACGTTTGATTTTGCTCCTCCGTTTTCTTCAAATATTTCAGTTGACCCAATGTCTTCAAATTTCCTGGACCAGCCTACTGAGGACCTTTGTGATCTTTCCCCTCATCCTTTTTGGGTTTTCTTAAAACTTTATTGAAGTATACTTGACCTACAGTAAACTCAGCATGCTTAAAATGTACAATTTGATACATTATAACATACTTACGCAAAAAAGACACAGTCGAGATAGTGAACATATCCATGACCGGCAAAAATTTCTTCCAGCCCCTTTGCAATACCTCCATCCTCACCTCTAACTCTGGCACCCAGTGTTTCTCACAGCTATGCAAATGGAATCACACAATCCGTACATTCTTTCTTTTTGTTTTTGTCTGGCTGCTTTCATTCAGCATGATGCATTTGAGATTCACTCACATTGTCATTTGCATGGGTAGTTCATCCCATTTGATTCCTGTTATTCCATTGTATGAATCTACGATAATTTACCTAGTCATTCACAAATTGTTGAGGGACATTTGGGTTGTTTCCAGTTTTCAACTCTTATACGGCTGCTGTGAACATTCAGGTACATGTTTGTTGCTTGGGTCTGTGCTCTCTTTGCTCTTGAGAGAATACCTAGCGGTAGAGCATTTGGCAGGGGCATGTTTAACTTTGTAAAAACTCCACCAGATCGCTGTCCAGAGTGCTGGCGCCATGTTACGGCAGGCAACCCGCGTAAGACTGCTGCTGTGCCTGTAATTCATGTGGTCTGCTTAAAGAAGCTTTGCTGTGCTCAGAGCGTTTTTTTCTTTACTCAAATAATTGTCTAATGACAAAAATCAGTTGACCTGTGCACTACGTAAAGTCATCTCACATCCTACTGATGGACTGGGAATTGTGAGTGTATAATTAAAGTCTTGTTCATAATAAGTATGCCACAAATGGTACATGTCGAAGATGACAAAATAGCAAACTTCATATATTTGAAACAATAATCAGTTTTTTTTAAGTAAAGTTGAGGTCATTTCACATGAGTATTTGAAGATCTAGCTTCTAAAGCAGTTTAATCAATTTATAAAACATTTAAAAATTAAAAATAAGCACAAATCTATATGTGGCTTTCTTTTATTAACTTTGAGATATTATTAAATAGCACAAAACAGTTCTTTTAGTAATCAGTTGTGGAATGGGGTTAGCCATAATTTTATGAATGACAATATTTTACTTATATCTTTGCTAAAAAAATTAAACTTTAATCCACATTTTGTAGTTGTTCTTAGGGTAATCACATGACACTTACAGTCTTTCATTTTTTAACAGAACAAAACGCCTTTAGTCAATGAAAGCCTGGAAAAATTTTTAAATACGAAAGATGGTAAGATGTTTAGCTTGTTCTTGTTTATTTTGTCTGTCTCTGAATTTTCAAATCTTGACTCTATTTGGGAGAAATCAGGAATTTCAGGTTATTGTTTGAAGTCTGATTCTTCTAAGTCCTTACTTTAAAATCATATTTTATTGGACAACTAATAAGTTGTTATAAATTTTATTGGTCATGGGAAACTGTTGGATGAAACCAGTTTTACTGTAAGAAGCAGAACACTCAAGTCCGTTTATATTGAGAAGCCTCTTTTCTCCCATTAATTTAGTTTATCCCTTTTGACAGCGTTAGTGAAGAAGCCCCAGAAGCCCCAGGGCTCAGACTTGCTCACCATCTCTCTCCCTCTCGCCCTTCGCAGGCCGGCTGGTGGCGAGTCTAGTTGCAGAATTTCTTCAGTTTTTTAATCTTGACTTCACCTTGGCTGTGTTCCAACCTGAAACTAGCACAGTAAGAATGATGCCTTTTACTTACACCTGCTTTTGAAGACTTTGATACAAATGAGTTCATTATAAGCTGAACGTTAACAAAATTGGACAACTTACAGTGTCTCACATAAAGATTATTCTTTGTAGTTAGCGGTTTTTCCTGAAAGCCATCTGAGCTGTCAGCTGGCACCAGTGTCCCTACTTTATGAACTTGAAACAAGCGTTGCTGTAGAGTTAATTTGTTAAGAGTTAGACTGTACCTGTTAATGTAGACTTTGAATGTAGAGACTTGGTAAAAGAAATATATAATTAAAAAAAAATTGACTTGCATTTCCTGTATGCAGAATTTCAAGTAGGAATTTGCTCATGAGTGGTGTTGTATTTAATGTGTTTTTAACACTCACATGAGCAACTCTGCTTCCTGTGAAAAGAAAAAAATACCACTAAACAGTGTGGGTGTTGGAGCCTACTGTTTCATTCAGTGAGTGTGTATTTGGGAGTGAGCCTCAGGGAGGGGCGAACTTGTGGCTCCCATGGCCACTATTACTCAGTCCCCCTGCCCCCAGGTGTATATAATTTATAAAAATGGACATTTCATTCACTAGGAAAACGGTCTCTGAGTTTAGAGATGTCTTTGAGTTCTGGAAATATTTTTCTTTAAACTCTGAAAATAATTTCGCTATATTTTTGTGCACTTGTAGCTTATTTTTACATCTTATTTCTTCCCTAGTTTCAAGGTCTTGAAGGTCGAGAGAATTTAGCCCGAGATTTAGGTATTATTGAAGCAGAAGGGACTGTGGGTGGACCCTTATTATTAGAAGTGATCAGACGTTGTCAACAGAAAGAGAAAGGGCCAACCAATGGGGAAGTAAGTACAATCCTATCCTTTGTTATCTCTTTAATTATTGGCTACCTAGTGTAGCCATGCAGATTAGTGCATACGTAGTGAATCAAGGTTTAAATAAAAAAGGCTGTTCTTTAAAAACAAACTGACGCACACTCAGATTGTACAGATGCACATTTTAGTGAAAATCAGGGAGGTGGCCACTCAGGATGCTGCTGGCCTGCTCTGTGGATCGACACTCAGCAGTGTTGGGCCTGGCTGTCGGGGACCCACCCCCGCTCCTCTGCCGGCTGGCGCTGCTCTCCCGGGTCCTTCTCTGAGAACGGGAGCGGGGGACAGGACAGCAGACTGGGGGCGTTGTAAGGCTTCCACACAGGAGTTGGTGCCTGTGGAATGGGATGGCGCCCAACCTTGTTACTGTCTCAAACAGGAAAGGGCTGCGCTATGTACATGCTCATTAGCTAAGTCTGAACTGAAAGGCTTGTTTAAACTACGCCTGAAACTGTTTAAGCTATTGATTTTGCTGAGTTTCTAAACATTGTTAAATTTCTGTTTTTTGGATTAGCCGTTACCTTTCTTACTCGTATCCTTTCCTTTTAGCAGTACTGCTAATGAGATTAATGGTCTGATTTGTATTTACATACATTGCTTTATGTAAAGATACGATTCTCGACGTAGACAGCACCCTACCTGGTCCAGATACCTGGTTAAGTGTGTGCTTTTAGTCACAAGTTTACAGGTAAGAATGTGCAGGGTTATGGCTGCCATTCATTCCATTTGGAGTGGCTCAGAGTATGTTTTCTGGTAGAATTTTTGGAAATCAGTAAACTTGACTGAGTACTCGTTGCATCTGAGGCATCATAAATAGATTCTTTTAATTAAACGTGTACTAGAGGAGTGGAGAGCTATTCCAGGTAAGATGCTTTCATAAGAAAATGGGCATTTAAACAATGGTCTATGGCTGTAGAGGAAGTAGCGTAGAATAATGATTAGTTCTCAGCATCCTGAGTAGTTAGTTTTAGTTAAAAGAGGGCAGTGGTGGTTTCATGTTGAAAGTTTGTTAAACTCAGCTTCGGTGTGAGCACTGGGGAGGGTGTTCCTGGAAGGACGTGGAAGCTGATGAGAGGGCGGGAAGCAGGACCACACCTGGCAGTGGGCGTCGCCAGCCAGCCCGCCAACCTGTCCAGGGCACAGGTGGTCACCACAGCCCGTGCGTTTCCGTTTCATTCCTGCGTAATTATATGACGAGTTTTTGTGTGTGCTCATTATGTGACGGGCATTGTGCTAGACGGTAGTGAATAAAAGATCCAGAAATGTAAAGAACAGTTTGGTACCTGCTCTCCCCTGAGCCAGCAGTCTGCAGCTGGTGGCGACATCTGACTTCTGTGGCCCTGACCTCTGTCTCTTTACCAACCTTTTGTTTCCTTTCCTACTTGCTCTTGGGTTCACCCCTGGGTTGCTCACATTTTCTGCCTGTATGCTTTCCCTTTGTCAGTCTCCCAGTAACAGCTTGGACTCTGGGGCCAGACTGCTTAGGTTCACCTCCCAGCTCTGCCACGTCCTGTGCATGGCCATCCGAAGTCACTTAAGCTTCCTGTCCCTTAGGTCCCTCACCTGTGGGATAGAGCTAAGAGAAGTATCAGCGTTTGCGGTTGTAGTGGGAGGGCTGAAGGGCTCAGCGCAGGGACGGCCTGGGAGCAGTGCGTGGCATATGGTGACCATACAGGCTGGCCATCCTCCTTACTGTTCCTAACTGCACCATTACTGTCGGATGGGTCCCCAAGGCCAGCTCAATCCTCACCCCAGCTTAAGACCAGAGCCTCATACTCCTCACGTGACATACCCACCTGCTTGACCCTCCAGCCACTGGAGTCCCGTGTGAAAAACAGGACTTGATTCTCTTTACTTGTGACAATAGTGGAAGCCATAGGAGACAGAAGACCCCCCAGCACTCGTTCTTCCACACTTCTCTCTTCCGCAGACTCCTTGGTTTCAGCCCAAGGAGTTGCCCGTCCACTTGCTAGAGTATTCTTTAGTACCCAGTTAGCTCTGTGAAGTTGGGCACAGAGGCAGCTGGACCGGAACCTGTGCTCTAAGAAATGAAAAGGAAGTGATGGGTGTGAAGGAGGAAGGCAAGTTGTGCCATATGAGGAGAGCACGTTGCACGAGAGGCTGGCTGTTTGTTATGCCTTCTTGAGACTAAACGATGTAGGAGGAAGACCAGCTACCCAAGAATCCCAGGACCTGGGGCAAGGGCTTCCTGCTGGAAAGGAAGCTGGGGGCATATTTAAATGCTGACTGATGAAGTGACAATGTAGGTAGTTGGGATCTAATTGCATTTTATTTTGTTGTGGTTTTTAATTAAAATTAGGGGAAAATTGAAGTGTGTTTACATTAATCAGGAAGAAATAAACGTACCAATATGTATAGTGGTTTTATAAGCTGAAATTCTGTTGAGATATAATTGTTAATAGTATATTTATGTTTATTTTAAAATATGTTTTAATTTTAAACTGTGGCTATTTTAGGGTGTACTAGATCTGTCTGATGTACATTCTCCACCGAAGTCACCCGAAGGAAAACCAAGTACACACACAGCACCCAGCAAGGTGAGTTGGCCACCCAAGGTGACCCTGCACTGAGACCCTCGGGGGCTGGTCTGCTCCCTCTGGTCTTACTTCTTACAGGTTGTGTTGTTTGGCAACACAAGTGCTGTTTAGTTTCTTGAAAGTGCTTTTTCCCCTTTGATGAAGTATATATTTTAAAAGATTAATTATTTTGCTTTGTTGGTAGTTTTTGAATTTTGTGTCATAGGAATATGCTATTAAATAACAGTTGTACAGTAGTTGGGCTAATTTGGTACTTTGAACATTTTTTTCCTTCATTGAACAAAGAGGTTTACTTAGTTTTCATTTACAAAATTCCTAGCTTGAGAATATTAGGTTCTAGAATATAAAACCTTTGTGTTGAATATGTAGATGGGTGACCAGGCTTGGAATTGTAAATCATGATGGATTTTTTTATATGAATGAGTCATTTTGAGGATTTACAAGAAAAGCTGTGTGCTCTGGTTATACAGAGGGGCCCCAAAAAATGCATACACATTTTAAGAAAGGAAAACTATTAAAATTGTAATACTTGATATATACCGGTAACAAAAGATGAATATAAGTCACGTTTGACTTCTGCAATGACAAGAGGTGCTCAGAGTGGTTCCCATCGGCGTCCAGACGCTTCTGATTACAGCGAACTCCTGCTTGAGCAGCGCTGACCAAAGTGTCACTTGTACACATTTCTTTGGCCCCCCTGGCATTTGTGAGGCTTGTTAAAGTGAAGGCCGTCTCATTCCAGGGACTTGGTATATAATGGAGAAATAAGTTGAGTGGGCTCTTGAATTTCAAGTCAAGGGTGTTTGTGCTGCTAGCAGGAGTGGATAGAAAGATGATTGCCGGGAAGCTGCTGTCCCGTTGGAGTAGACAGTGCGTTGATAGAGCCAGCCTGTGTCAGCAAAGGGTGTGGTTGCAGCCGAGTGTGGGCTCTGGGTGGTCCTCTGGGTTCCACCCCCCAGCAGTGGACTGGTGCCCTGGAGTACATCCCAAAGGTTCCTCGTAGATATACATCGTGTCCTTAAAATCAGGTGATCTGGGAGAGGGTAGTCATTATTCTGCTAGATTTCTTTTTCCTCGGTGCCTGGGCACAGAACACTGGTGAGTGGTTCCCGTTTGTTGCTGGCTCTTTGGTGATGTTGCTTCTTTTTATCTTTTAAATTTAGAAGTGAAAGGAATTCTATGCTTTATTTCTAATCAAAGAGAGAGACCATCATGCTGTTGATACCATGTTTCCCCGAAAATAAGACCTAACCGGATAATCAGCTCTAATGTGTCTTTTGGAGCAAAAATTAATATAAGACTTGGTCTTATGGTTAGATAAGATGTGGTCTTATGTTATAGTAAAATAAGACCGGTCTTATATTAATTTTTGCTTCAAAAGATGCATTAGAGCTGATTGTCCGGCTAGGTCTTATTTTCGGGGAAACACGGTAGTAGTTCCTTTTCTCGGAGATCTGGTTAGCCTGTTCCGTAGGGAAGGTCGGTCTTTGAAGGCTTGTCCCGTTGATGCTGTGGGAGGCCGTAACCACGGTAACAGAGAATGCAGTCCTGAGAAAATGTGAAGTCCTTTCAGTGGACTGCCAGGTATAGAGCCTTTGTAAGAAAGCTGTGCTTTCTGTGACAGTAACTAGCTTCAGAGGGGTTAAGATGAACACATAGTCCAAAATAGTTATCATGAACTTTTGGAAGTTTTCTTTTTAGCAAATTAGTTTTTTAAAGCAAATTAGCAATACTAACCTTCCATAAGTTGTGTGTCTTCAAGACAAAGTATTAATGTGTGTTTTACATATAAGAGGATTCTCTTTAAGTTTTTTTTTGTTTGTTTGGTTTTTTTTTAAGATTTAAGAATTATGATGAGAATCTTATGTTTTAAGTCAAGTTAGGAAATGTTGCTCTAAACCAGGGGTGTCCTAACTTTTTTCAACATTTTTCACCAAGGGCCATATGCGGTAAAATACACAAACAGCCGGGCCACTCACTCAAGGTGAAGTACGTATTGCCTCACGTGGTTTATTTAAATAAACTAAATATATTTTTGGAATTTGCTGCGGGCCAATAAAAAATGGATCGCAGGCCGCAGTTTGGACACCCCTGCTCTAAATAGTCACAGGAATTGGTGGTGATTTTTCAGGTTGGTTTAGAGAACAGTGATGTGTCCTGCAGATGCGGCCACACTCCTGCCTTCTGTGGTTCTCAGTTAGTGTCCTAGGCCTGTGGTGGCAGGGGTCGCTTCTGAGACACTGGAGCTCTCTGCTGGGGCTGGGGTGGATCTGTTTTAGGACAGGGCTTTTTTTGGGGCAGCTAAAATGCAATTCCCCTCCAGTCTTAAAGGATCTGGATTTGGGATTCCGGTACTTTGCTCACCCTTTTCTTGCCAGCTGCCTTCTTTCTCTCAGTGGCCTTCGAATACTTCTTAGGGTGCCTCCTCACTCCTCAGACTGGGAGCGCTGGGGACTCCAGGGAGCTGTGGCCCAGCCCAGGGTCCAGCCCGAACTTGGGGAGCCCGCCTGGTGCACTCCTGACGGAGGTCGGCAAAGCCGGGGCTTGTTCAAGGCCGCCGCTCGGGACTGCGGCTGGATGGAGTGTGCTGCGTGCTTCTCCACGGCGCTGGCACCGGGTGTGCTGGGCAGGCCAGGGGCTACACTGGGGCAGGTACCTGCTGGACAGGAATCGACGGAAGCTGAAACCACTGCAGGAAGAGAGTTAGAAAAAGACCAAAAAAGGGGGTTTAAAAAAGGAACATGTTAATTCGATTTTTCCATGTTTAAGAAATTTTCTAATAGGAATCTTTTAGTTTGGTTATGAATTAGTTTATTTTAAAATATTTGTACTTTGTGGTAAAATGTCATTTTATTCTCATGCTCAGATACCAAGGTATACAGGACAAGGTAAGAAGAAGACAAGCGGGCAGAAGTCTGGTGCCAAGGTAACACGCGTGAGGGCAGAGGGCGCAGCGCCCGAGCCGGGCAGGCCGGGCTCTGCTAGTGCCGCCTCCGGTGGGCCTGGGCTCCGTGGGCCCGGGCTCCGTGGGCCTGGGCTCCGTGGGCCTGGGCTCCGTGGGCCTGGGGTCAGTTTGCTTTGCAGACGGCACTCTGTCTCTAGTCAGAACGTGACGGCGGTGGGGTGGCGTAGAACTAACTACAAGTGACCTGACTTCCAGTTTTTACCTGGGTGAAAATCATACTGTTGTAGTTGAAAACTACGCTCCTAGTTTTATTTTGCGAATTCCTTGCTTTTTGGCAATAAAAGAAGTTGTAAATGTTTATTTTTTTAATGGATCGTCATGTGTATATTCTTAATTATGACTTTTATCTGAGGTAAATAGAGCATCCTATTACTTTTTGGATAAGTTCCAGTCAATAAAGTAAAGGCTAAACTTAGTTTCCTTGCAGACGTCTTCGTGATCAGCAGCTTATGAAACCACATTGATTAGCTGCCTCTGGTAGTGGGGCCCCGCCATTGTCGGTGGCTTGGCTGCTTCTGTTTCGTCCCCAAAAATGACAGAAGTTAACTGAGCCAGTCAATTAGTGACCTTTAAAATGTACATATTGGAGGCCTTAGAGTGTTGCTATCCAGTTCTTAACAATTAGAATCAGAGAGTTATGTAACTGAATTCTGTGAGATTGATTAGTCCTGTTCAAACCTTGGTTTTATGTGTAGATTATTGAGGACCTCCAAATGAAAGGGTTGTTAAAAATTGTGTTTGTTGTGTTTGCTGGCTTTAGTTCTGTTGGTTTCAGTGGGAAATTCCTATTGTATTTTGTTCGCACTATTTTTTCTGCGTTGCTGCATGAGAAGATGTTGTGATGTTATTTAGTGAGCATTTGCGCTGCCCTCGTGAAAGTCACCTTAACACGATGCTCTGGGCAAGACCCTTCAGAGGCCCTCGCTCACGCACTTGACAGCCTTATTGGAGAGCCAAGGCAGGAGGAAGAGAATTTAAAATATAAAACAGCATGTTTTCTATACATGCTTTTAATCTGTTTCCTGGACTTCTAAGAAAAATGAGTATATTTCATCATATTAAATTTTTGTAATCTTCCTGGTGCCGTGGGTTTTAAAGAAGTTAAAACCTTCTGGAGAAATTGCTCCCTAGGCCCAGAGCACACAGAGACGCATTTGTACTGTGTGAGGCCCAGCCGTGACCTTCACTCTGGGACGGGCACAGCCTCCACTGCTCCCCTGCACTGGGGGCACTGAAGTGCAGCCCCTGCCTGCAGTGGGAGGCTGTTTGTCGGCCCCTTTTATTGACCATCATTTATTCCTGAGCCCAGGGTACTTCCTCCATCACTTGGAAAGCTGCTTCTCTCTACTTCCTGATCTGGTTTCTGAATTGCCTTATAAGGAGTCTGTTGTACCCAGCACTGAGAGATGAGCCCTTAGCTCTTCATGCCTCTGCCTTTCTGCTTTGCCTCGTGCATGTAGTAGGTCCCCAGTATCCTTAATGTCCTAACATCTTAACAAGTTAATAAGCCAAATACCAAGCTGCCCTTGGAGCTTGAGGTCGGACACAGCAGGACTCCAGGGGGAGCCATTGCTCAGCTGGGCAAAGCCCTAAGTGGTGGCCTTGCTGGTCCATGAAGCAGGCCTTCAGTGCGTGACCAGACTGGACCAGCGGACGGGCCCAGCGCACCCAGCAGGCCGTGTTGCTCGTCTGTCTGGTGGCTGCTGTTGTAGGCAGAAGGCACATGTGTTAATGGCTTGTTCTGAGGCCCTTGGCTGTTTTCAGAGAAGTTATATTCATATCACAAATGAACTTTTAAAGTCATTCATGTGTATGTAAAACTGGTAATTACCTACCATGCACCTGTCAATACGCAAAGCAAAATCTAAAGTTTCTGAGCTAATTTATTAAGTTAACGTGGGTAAAAATAAGTTACATTTCTGGCTTGGTTATTATGAGAGTTATGGATAGATAGAAGAATTGGAATACAAGGTGGATAGATGCTGGAAGGGAGGGTATTTCTTTAATGAGTTAACATTGTTAAATATATGTTAACACTTACTTCCAAAGTATCATATTTCACTGTAAACCATGTCCTACCATTGTGCTAGTTGTCTGAAAACAAACAAACAAAAAAGACATCAAAATACAGCAGGCTGTTTTTGGTAGGCTCCACTAACTTAGGTTTTTACACTCAGTTGGAAAACCCGAATAAGATATTAGATGGTTTTTTGTTTTGAACATTTAGAATAAGATATTTTTTAATCATCATATTAAATGTAACATGAATGGTTAGCTTTCTTATAATCAGTTTTCGGGTGTTTTAAACTAGTATATATTGAGGAATTTTTTTGTTTCAAGTTCTTAAAAGAGAACAGTTCTTAATCCATTGCTCCTTATTTTCAGGAGCTTTGGATTGATTAGGGCAGTGATGGGGGTTACATTGTGTGTATGCTGGGGGTGTTTTTGCGGTTAGTCTCGCAGTCACACAGGGTTTTCTAGATAACCCAAGTATTGTCCCCTGCACCCCCTCACCCCCCCCATGAATGAATCCACACGGAGGAGGAGGAGCAAGCCCAGGCCCCGCCCTTTGCCCTTGGCTGCTGCCTGGCTGGTGGCTCCACCAGTGCCAGCTGCTGCTTCACACACAGACCGACACCTTGGCACTACTCGCTCAGCCCTGAGCGGCAGGCTGGGTGGGGACAGGGCAGCTGTGCGCGTGTCGCCATGTCTGACTTGGGAGCCCGGGAGCCAGCTCTCCTGTGCATCTGCGGGGGTCACAGGTGTTCACACAGCACAGCAGCAGTTTCTCTAGAAACCTGGGTTTTCAGAAAGGGCTTTACGTTTTGTGATGCTAGAATTCCACAGTGTTTACTTTCTAGGTGAGTGAACGCAAGTTTCGAATATGTGAGTGTGTGTTACAGCTGTAGTAAATCACTTTTCCAAGTAAATGAAGGCGGGGTCAGCGCTGCTGTTGGCGGGGCGTGGAGGTGGGGGTGTGGGCAGGAAGCCAGCGTGGTGGGAAGTGTTTGCGAACCTGCAAAGTGGGGTCTCCTTGGCTTTGATGGTCCTCTATTATGAGCAGTGCAGATCAAGGCTTTTATTTACAAAAACACTTTTTTTCTAGGTTCATAAGACATGCTAGTGGTAATTCAAGTTTTTGGCTAATGGAAAATTAGTAGTTACTTTTACTGTGAAACAGCTCCATGATGCCGATTTTCTGTTAATCTAGAAATACTTGCAAGTTTGAATATATCACTGTACTAGTAGAAAATTAAATATATACTAAAACTTTCCTACGAATTTACTGTAATTTACCATAAAACTTATTAGTCTTGAGATCCAGCCAAAGGAACTGAATGGCTGCTCCCATGCTGTGCAGGGGTCTCTCGCTTTTGGGAAGAGGCAAACTTTTTTATAAGTTGTAGTTACTGTATTTGTTATAAACACCTCTCAGTTCCTAGCTTTGCTGTGACAAAGCACCACAAACTTAGTGGCCTAAAACAGCCTAAATTTCCTGCCTCGTGTTCTGGAGGCTGGATGTCTGAGATCGAGGTGTGGCAGGGTCGGTCCCCAGTGCGGACTGGAGGGGGAGTGGCCAGGCCTTGTCCGGCTTCTGGTGGCTCCCGGCAATCCCAGGCGGCCCTCGACTGTTCTCTGGCACCATGCTCACATGGCGTTCTCCTGTGTGAGGACCCCAGGCATGCGGGGTGAGGGGCTATCCCACTCGAGGGGGACGTCAGCTGGCTCCCTCTGTCGTGAGCTGACCTGTGCATAAGGAGTGGCATACTCTGGAGTAGTGGCAGTTGGCACCCACGAACGTGTTTGGGGAGACACAGTGTGACCCGGAACCGCCCTGAGGCCACTGGGGTTGTCCAGGGAGTGGATTCCAAGGCATTGTGGTGCCATTCTTTTTGGTGGTTGATGTTCACACAACTTGTTTTAAACAGTTCTTAACTTTAGCTGTTGATTCATCCTGAATCTGAACTCTATCCCCAGCTAGTTGATAGAACCAGTAACCGAAGTTTCTGTATGTGAGGTGAAGACTGCTCTTAAGCCAGGATGGAGGTTTGGAAGCAGATCCCGTGGGGGCCGCCAGGAGTCGGTTTGTTGCTCAAAGATGTGGCGTCCGTGGAAACTGCTCTTCAGTTGTCCTTTTGTTTTAATCTGCAGAATGTTTCGATAAATCTCCTCTTAGTTTGGATTTTTTAAATAGGAAACATTTGGAATTAATTTAGTGAATACATTAGTAACCCAGTGGGTAGTGGTCTTTTGGTTAAAAACATAAAAAAGCCTAGTTAATAAAGTAATGCTACCTTCCTGTGTGGTGTAGACATTGATTTTGAGAGCAGTTCCAAAGCAGATTGAGTATTTTAAAGTTTAATTTTACTCCATAAATAGGATTGTAGCTGTAAAACAAACTGGTGTCTTTAAAAGTGTGTGTTGTGTTGGACATGATGGTGTCCTTTCCTCCGTGAAGCCTGTTGTCCTGAGACTGTTCTCTCCGCAGCGGGTGGCACTAACCCAGGGAGAAGGGTGGCGGGCGCACGTCAGTTACTAAGTAGAGAGCTCATTATGTGGCCTGGGTCGTGCTGGTTTGGAGACCGCTGGGAGAATTAATTACTGCTTATCGTAGTGTTGCTGTGCGTTTACGGTTCCCTTCGTTTTTATGCCTGTTACCTTTGAATCTTCTCAGTGTTTTCAAGGAAAGAATCTATGACTATCATAGTCTCTCTAATTGTAAATGTGTTCAGATATCGCAAGACTTGGGGTATTTGTTTCCAACAGCATGTGCTTTTGCAAAGGTAGAAATCAACTTCTAAAACACTTGTAAATTAGAAATTACAGTGGGCATGAATCTAAGAAGTACATAGGTGGATGTTGCTTCTCTACATTTGAAAATGTGTACCAGGAAAACGTCAAGAAAGCTGGTACGACGTTTTTTAAAGCTTCCACTTCTTTGAAAGTATCCTGTGTCGTCTGAAAGGATGGTAACTGGGTATTTGTTTCCCCAGCCGTCTTTTTACAGCCATTGATTGGTCTGTGTTAATGACACGTGGCGTGCAGAACTGCAAGCCCTAAAAATTGTGTAGCGTATATCTTGGCTGCTGTCAACTAATTGTGGCCGGTTACTAGTATGAAAACATAAATGTCTGAGTATGTATACAGTACGTTTTGTCTATTCACATATTAAAACTGAAATCATCCTTAGAGAGAGTCTTACTCAGTAATTTCTAACCCACGTTTTTACTACCTGGCTTCAAGTCAGTCACTTTTCCACAGCTTCCCGTTCTTAACTCATAGCAATAGTGGGATTTGGAAAATGCTACGCTGGTTCAGTTTTTTATTTTAGTTAATTTTATTGGGGTGACAATTGTTAGTAAAGTTACATAGATTTCAAGCGTGCCATTCTGTATTATATCATGTATATATCACATTGTGTGTTAGCCACCCAGAGTCAGTTCTCCTTCCATCACCATGTGTTTGTGGTTCAATTCTTGAGGAAATTCATGCCTGGGAACATTAGTGTTCAAGATTGAGTGGTTAGTAGCAGAGTGTGAACTGTGCTCCCCATCTGTGTTTCAGGAGAGCGCTTCTCTCGCATACCACCGGCCTTTTACACAGCACTGCTCTCTATAGGGTGGAAGGTGGAATCTTGAGAAATTGCCATTTTGAACCCACAAAAACTGCAATTTCATATGACTCAAGCTAATAGTGTAACATATGTATTAAGAGCTAACCCCTGGCATCATATTTGATGTTGCCCTGACCCTTTAGCTCCCCAGGGACCTTGGCAAGTGCCTGAAATTCTGTATGTTTCCTTTTCCATATCTGCAGAGAAAACAGAACCTACCCCCAGGCCATAGGGTTATTTTGAGGATTAAAATGACATAACGTGGGGGAAGCATTTGAAAGCTTTATGTAAATGGTAGCTACTTTATTATTGCTATCTTGGTGTTTTATTGTTATTTTTATTGTTGACATAGGCATGTCTAAGGACAAAAGGAAATCTGAAGGAGGGAATAAACTAGGTTATCAAGGTCAGGGTTAGCTGCAAACGAGGAAGCACAATGCTGTTTTGTTCCAGCACCGCCAGCTCAGTAGGATACGTGAGTCGAAATGCTTGAGAATTTTGTACATTGGTGGTTTAAGATACATAGGGACATGTACGTACACGTGTCCGTGGACATTTAAGAGGTGTGGATTAGGGAGTTACTCTGAAAGTCTGAGTCAAGGTCAGTGTTGAGACTTTACTGGTAGCAGGTGTGTATGTTAGAAGCATGAGTGGTCCAGGCGTCATCTTTCACCCTGATGTCTGTTATATTTGGCGCTGGATGGAAAACTGCTGTCTTTACTGATGAGCACTTTGTTTTACTATTTGGTTAGTGTGTGTGAACTAATCTTCTCTACTAATTATCCATTTTCCTATTTGCAAGTTGAAAGCAGTAAGATAATGTATGAAGCAGCGCTATATATATGTAAGAAGAAATGGAAAAGTTATTTATAAATGGGATAGGTATAGCAAACATACTTCCATTTAGGGAGGGTTGAAAGGAATGGTGTGGGCATATTTCTGTGACATTTTCCCCTTCCAAAGTTAGCCATGGCGTGAAGCCCAGGGATGAGCTGATAGGTCGTAGGGTTCCTCTGGACCTCATGCAGTTCAAGACCCCCCCGCCCCCCTCCCGCCACACACACTTGTGCTCACGCGCCTACAGACACAGATTGCATATGTTCACATGACTTTATATTATGTAAAATATTAAAGTTTTATTTCACCAAGTAGACCTTTTCTCTTTCCCTCTCTCTTTTTCTAGAAGGCCAGCAGTGATGCTAGTCAGAGTGATACAAGCATTTCCTCCTCAGAACCCAAAAGCAAAAATAGTCTTCACTTATTGGCCCATGAAACAAAAATTGGATCTTTCCTAAGCAACAAAGGCCTAGATGACAAAGACGGAGCTGGTCTTTGTCCAGATGAAGATGATACGGAAGGAGACTCTTTCTTCGATGACCCCATTCCTAAACCAGAGAAAACGTATGGGTGGTGAGTAAACTGTGTTTATGGATTATCAGACTAGAGGCTTAAAAATACAATTTCTAAATGTTTTACAGTTAAAAAATAGCTGCTAAAGCTTCTAAAATGACTGAATTCATAGGTCTGATCTTGTGCCATTAAAGCATCTTGTGTTGTAGTGCAATTGCAGATTTGTAAAAACCTAGTGGTGATGTCAGTGGGAAGGTGCACACTGAGCGTCCCTCAGGTGCCAGGTACAGTGTGACGTGCAGGGCGCAGCGGCGAGAAGAGGCGGAAAGCCCGCCTCGGGTGAGAGCTGCCTCTGGACAGAGGCGGGGAGAAGTGAGAGTCACGTGTGGTGGGTGTAGTTGGTGTCCGGGAGAACAGGGCAGTGAAGGGAGGGTGAGGTGGGGGGGCGTGTTTTCAGTGGGGTGTCAGAGAAGGCCTGCCTTTGAGGGGCCTTTTGAGCTAAGAGCCCGAGGAGGTGCGAGTGGTGACAAGGGCCGTGGGAGCTCTGGGACGAGCCTGCAGAGGGAGTGACAGGTCGGAGAGGCAAGGGACAGTTGTAGGAGATGGGCTTGGGCGAGGGGCGGACCCGCCGCAGGAGGGGGCTGGCTCTGCTTGGAGACTGCGTGACTGCACCCCACACACACTGTCGGGGTACCCCCTGGCTGCTGGGATTCGAGCGCAGGTGCAGGGCTTCCAGGTGCGAAGCTTTTGGGATTGTCCGGGTGAGAGGTGGTGGTGGACGTGCTGAGACACAGGTGTGTGGAGGTATTCTGGGGTGAGGTCCAGGAGGACGCGCTGGGGAGTGTTAGAGAAAACAGCACATTCCCGTCTGCAGGTGGAGAAACAGAAGGGGGCCACTCCCTGGACTGAGCTGAGAAGTGGGAAGAAGGCGGGGCCGCGGCGGGGGGGGGGGGGGGGGGGGGCAGCGCTCACTTCCCACCCATTACCTCCGAGAAGACTATGGAAAGGTGAACAAGTCTGGGCCTGAGGGAGGGTCTGGTGCCAGGTACCCAGTAGGGACTCATCAGTGTTAGTGCGGAAACGCTGGGGCGCAGGAGGAGGTGGGAAGGGGCTGAGAGAACTGCTAGCGGCCCCCTTGGAGCAGGGGGCGGGCTGGGTGAGCAGCACGTTGCCTTGAGCCCATGACCAGAGGTCCAGTCGGAATGGTGGCAGGTGAGGGGGCGGGTCTTAAAGGAGTACAGTGGGTTCAAGAAAGAACGATGGAGAGGTTTGTGGGTGGTGAAGACTCTTCTGATGACTTGATTGTAAAGGGGTGCCGAGGAATGGGGTGAAGGCTGGAGGGCGGGGTGTGGAGTTCAGAACCGCAGAGTGGGAAAAATAACAGCACGTGTGCATGTTGATGAGAAAATCTGGTTTTGGAGAGGGAAAGGTAGCCATGTCAAGAGTGAGGGCCCCTGGAGTGCTGCGCGTGGTGCCTGGTGCAGAACCCAGTCCCCAGGGGGACGCTGGAGAGTGGGTGTGGAGGCTGGTGGGCGGATTTGATGGTGGGAGCCGCGGGTGTTCTCGTGGGTCACAGTGAAGGACAGAGGAGGGCTGGAGGTGTGAGGTCGGCAGGAGGCATGAGGCCGCTGGGTGAGCAGGTGCAGGGAGTGGGCTGGGGCACTGGGCAGTGCCAGATGCCACCTGAGGCTGTGACCGAAGGCGGGTGCAGCCGGCGTGGCTTCCAGGCGCTGTCTGGTCTCATGTCACGGTGTTGTGGCCTGTGCCAGCTGAGTGCTGCGTTGGCCGTTGTGGACATTCCTGGGCCGTGGAAGCGGCTTCTGGTAGGATCGCAGACAGTGGAGGTCGAACAATTTAAGTGTAAGGTGTTCAATAGAATCCTAGAGACCGGCGAGCTGACACCTCCCCGCCGCCCGCTGCCCCGCCGCGGCGCTCCTGGGCCTCGGTACCCGGCCGCCTCTCCACTGGCACTACCTGTTGTTCTGCACATTCATCTCCCTGCCACTGTGTGCAGATACGATCTGTTTGAGTTCTACTGTTCTAGTGCAGAGCCTAAGAGGACCGTTTAACTGTACACTTGTTTCTTGTTAGGAGAAGTGAACCTAGTAAGCGAGTTGGAAGTCTGGCATCGCTCTCTGACGCACCCCCCCTAAAAAGTGGACTCAGCTCTCTTACGGGAGCCCCCTCATTGAAAGACTCTGAAAGTGAGTGCCGGCTCCCTAGATGTGTGACTGAAGACGTGGACGTTGAATACTGATGTTATTTTTCTCTCTAATGAATTAAGTAGTATGTGATCATTGTTTTTGTTTTTTCCAGAAAAAAATTGTATTAAATCTTAAAAATAGCTCATAATTTTACCGCTCAGAGATTGTTCCTGTTACTATTGTGTCCTGTTTCTTCATTTCTTTTTAATATAGTCTGTATTCTGCTTTTCCTGTGCCATCAAAATATGTACTTGTAGGAAAATGATTTTTTGGCTGCCTGTCATAATAGATATGTAATTTTCAAGCCCTCTTCCTTATTGGACATTTAGACAGACTTGAATAGGATTTAAATTGAATTAATTTTTAAATGTTTGTTTTCTGATTTATGTGCCACCACAGCAGTCATCACAGGGTGTGAGAAAAGGCTGCTGCCTTCAGGGGTTGGACCTGGCACAGCTTTCTGTGCAGCAAACAGAGGGAGTGTTAGCTATGTCCACGTGGAAGGGCCGTGCTACTGTCCAGAGCGTGACAGGACCAGGGGTTTAGAAACATGGAGATATGTAGATGAACTTGTATGCACATCGTAGTAAGTATAGGATTTAATCGGCAGTGTTTACAGCATAAATGTGCCTCTTCTGAGAACATTCTCTAAAAAGCAGATCTTTATTAGGAAATTAGAGAGTGATTCTGCATAACTGCAGTCCTTACTAACCTTTTTTTTTTTTAAACACTTCTTCCTCCCCCCCCCCCTTTTTTTAATTTTATTGGGGAAGGGGAACAGTGTGTACTTCCAGGACTTTTTTTTTTTTCCCCAAGTCAAGTTGTTGTCCTTGCAGTCTTAGTTGTGGAGGGCGCAGCTCAGCTCCAGGTCCAGTTGCTGTTGCTAGTTGCAGGGGGTGCAGCCCACCATCCCTTGCGGGAGTCGAACCAGCAACCTTGTGGTTGAGAGGACGCGTTCCAACCAACTGAGCCATCTGGGAGCTCAGCGGCAGCTCAGCTCAAGGTGCTGTGTTCAATCTTAGTTGCAGGGGGCGCTGCCCACCATCCCTTGCGGGACTCGAGGAATCAAACTGGTAACCTTGTGGTTGAGAGCCCACTGGCCCATGTGGGAATCGAACTGGCAGCCTTTGGAGTTAGGAGCACGGAGCTCCAACCGCCTGAGCCACCGGGCCAGTCCCTTACTAACGTTTTTGTGTTCCGTGATAGAACTGGAGGATACTCCAGGACACGCACAAGAGATGGCTTGTGGCGTCTCTTACCGTCTAGTGAACTAGGCATGTATCTGAATATGGCCCACTGCAGTTTCCCTCTTATGCTTCTTTCCCATGGCTATTGTCACCTTCAGTAAAGGAATGCAGAATGTCATGATCGAGTCACTCTCAACACTGATTAGGGAAGAATGATTTAGAGAGCACATTGAAAATGAAGGACTGGGCGACCGCGTGGCTCAGTTGGTTAGAGCGCAGTGCTCATAACACCCAGGTCGCTGGTTTGATTCCCACATGGGCCAGTGAGCTGCACCCTCCACAACTAGATAGAAAACAAAGACGACCTGGAGCTGATGGGTCCTGGAAAAACACACTGTTCCTCAATATTCCCCAATGAAAAATAAAAGAAAACTAAGGACTGAAGAAATAAAACCAGTGAAAGGAGGTCAGTTAGGTAAATGAAATAGAGTTTGAATTGAAGCAAAGTTTAGAGGTTCAAACGAAAATGAATGAGAATCGCTGTAGTCCAAGAATTCGTACCCAGTGGGGCTTTAAAAGAAAGAAGGTGGTATCTTGACAGTTGGGCAAAAAGTTACTTGGATGGTCAGGTTCCAGTAAAGAATAGTATTATGTGTGGCTGAAAAAGGGATGTTTCTGTTGTAAAGAAACCCTGTTTTGTAAACACTAGTTGATGTGTTTTAGAGAGTGTTGTATTCTAGATGTTGATGTAATGTGGATATTCTTTCCTGTTCACAGGTAAAAGAGGAAACACAGTTCTGAAAGATCTGAAATTGGTCAATGACAAAATGGGATCCCTGGGATTAGGTAACGAGATTTCTAATTTTCGTGCCGATTGCTTGAAGATGATTCTTTTTTAGAGTAACATTTTAAATGAAGTGACTTGGTCGGCCTGCAGCGCGCACCTCCTGAGCACACGTTTGCATGGTTTTTATGTCCAGGCTCACTCCGTGTGCCCGGCGTGGACATAGTGGCAGCCATGCAGACTGTCCTCATGGAGGTTTGTTCTCGTAGGGCAGATGGGCAGCGGACGGCTGCTGCAGACACACTGAGTGGTGGCAGAGTCAGGGTGCACTGCTGTGAAAACGGGGAGTGGGGTGACGATCCAAGCCAGGCATTCCGGGACAGCCCCTCCTAGGAAGTGATGTCTCTGCCGAGACCTGATGGGTAAGGGAGGAGGGAGGAGATGGTGATTCAGGCTGGGGCTGGACCGTTTGTGCAAAGGCAGAGGCGCCCCTGGGTGCCTGCAGGCCCTCGGGAGTTGGTCTAAGGGAGGAGCCAGATGGGTGCCCGGAAGCACGGGGATGTGGGGTGCAGCTCTGTTATGTGGCGCCGCACACTGTCCTGCAGAAGCCAGAGCCCCTGTGGACCCTAGAGCCTTGGGCCACTTGTGGAGAACGGGGTTCGCATCCGGGTTTCTGTCTGTGCACAGCTGCAGATGCTACGACAGGCATATTTTAGGCATGCTTTACTCAGTCGCTGACCAGAAGGAAGCAGACAGCTCAGCTGGTTCTCGCTGGCCATTTTCTTCCTGTCTGGGGATGTGAAGTGTGTGTGTGAAACAGCGTTAGGCTCTCCCTGGTCTCAGGACTCGCTCGCACGTGGCGGCGCTGGGGCACGTGCCACAGGCAGGTTGGCAAAAGGGATGTGTAGCCCCTGGGCTCTGTACCCCTGTGATTGCAGGCGTCTGAGTGGGACAGCTCCGAGAAGTGCCCTTCCCTCTTCTGGAGGGACATTCTAGAGAGTGGCATAGATTTAAGTAACACCGCAGATGTGGCATTAATTGTTTAGTACGGTAGGTGGGCAAACTGAGCTGTTTCCTCATCTGTGAAGCGGGACTAATAACAGCTACCTCGAGGGAGGGAGGGAGGGGCTGTACGTGCCGTGCAGTGCCGAGCAGGGCAGGTGAGTGCCTAGTAAATGCTGGTTCCCTCTTGTTCCCTTGTTCCCGTTGGCAGCCATTGCCACAGAGCAGGTGTTCCCTGAGCTGCTGGACTCTGTTCACCGGTGACCTGGACTCGTGGGAACTGCCGAGTTGCCAGTTGCTGGCTGGCCAGCGAGGGGCTGCTCCCCTCTTGTTCCTTCCCCATTTTCACTTAGACACTCTCTTCCACAGCCTCAGGTACGCGTCTGCTCCAGGCTCGGTTCCATTGGACAGCCACCTGCCTGTCATCTCTGGGTTTTGTGTGTCTCCCCTTTGAACGGCTCACTCTTGCCGAGCCCTCGCTTCCCCCGACTGCTATGTTCCCCCCGTCTGTGGTTGGGGAGGAGCTGCTGAGAATTGTCCTCGGTGATACCCCCTCAGCGGGGCTTCTGCCGCCTCCGAAGGGGCTGTGGGGTACGGAGGCTGTCTGAGCTTCATCCCGCTCCCTGCTGGAGCCTGGGCAGGCTTGGGGCTGGCATTTTGGCTGGTCACACAGGTGAGACTCACCATTCCCAGGCTGGGTGTCTGGTCACCAAACCAGACATTAGGATTCAGGGTAAATAAGGTTTTATTCAGTTTTGTTTGTTGGTATTGCAACAGTATTGTTTTGTGTTTGTTTTAACTTTCATTGTAAATATACGTTATTCTCACTGTTGTAATAATATGTGAATGTTAATGGCCCAGCCTAGGATGATGACGCTAGTGATTTCCCTGGCACTGTGCCAAGACACGGTGTTATCTCAGTTCTTATTCCACGCGGCAGGTTTTGTTATCACCTCCATTTTTACAGGTGAAGCACTTGGGTTACGTTAGTTACCTGAGATGCGCTGCTTTTAGAACCCGGATGTAGCACTGACCCTGAACCAACCGCGTGCTTCATGGCGCAGACATGATGTCGTGGGAAGTCAGCTCTGGGTCCCAAAGAAACAATTGACACACAGAACGTTAGAGCACAACTTGCTCTAGTTTGGTAGAAGATACTAGCCACAGGCATCCATGTTTGGATAGGCTCTTCACATGTTTAAAGCACAAATCGGCAAACTTTCTGTAAAGGGCCACGTAGTAGACCTTCAGGCTTTGTGGGCTACCTGTGGTCTCTGCTGCATAGCCTTTGTTTTTCTTTAAACCATCCTTGAAAAATATAAGAGCCATTCTTAGCTTGCAGGCTGTACAAAAACAGGTTGTTAGCTGGACGTGGCCTGCAGGCCGCACTTACGTGCTGTGTCTGGAGCCCATAGGTAACGGAGTCAGTGTCAGGGTGTGCTCCCCACACTTACTCGGGGCCTGTTGGGTCTCTGCATGGCTGCAAGAGCTGGAAGGTGGGGTTCGCTTAGCTCTTCGTCCGCACTGCAGCTCTGCTGTGCCCACCGTCTTGGCTGAGCTTTCGCTTCTGTCTGCACTGGAGTTCACATGAGGACACTGCGACTGGTCTTGGATGCTGCCCCCCGGCTCTCGTAGTGGCCGCTGCTGTGCTGTGTCGTGACATTTGCACACCAGCCACCTGTGTGGCTTGTTTGATCAGACGGTTTCCACCCCCGTTGTGTCCCACGTTTGGCGTGATGGGTCTGTTTTCTTTTGAGCATCGTACACCCCTAACCGTTGAGTCCATGAGTTGTGTTGGCTGCGGATGCAGACGGGCTGTTTATCCCAGAGGGGAAAGCCACCTGGAAACTGCCCACCTGCTGCCTGTTGTCAGCGACTTCTGGTTCGTGTCGCAGTGACTGGGGAGCAGTAGCTGTGATTCTTGTTTCTTTCGTTTCCTCCATTGCCCTCCCGTCCCGTGCCGTCCGCCCCCTCCAGCCTGCAAGACACTTCCCTCCCCACCCCTTAGCCCCGTCGCCTGGCCTGGGCCTCGCAGTGGTGGCCTTCAGCTTCCCTGAGCCATTTCTTCCTGCAGTGGTGGGCAGTCTGTGGAAAGGAGAAATCAGACCTCGCTTACCTGTTCTCTGTCACTCCTGCCTCCCCCCATTTGGGCTGAAGTCCTGATCGTGACCTTCCGGCACTACATGTGCTGCTCTCTCTCCTCGTCTTTCCCCACCCTACCCCCAAATCCATGATTCTGTGCTTACACTGGCTTCCTCTCTTTTCCAAACCACCACCCATCCCCCATCGGGGCTTTTGCACGTGTGTCTTCTAGGAGCACCGTCCCCGGGAATGTGTGCGTTGCTGCCTTCTTAGGTTTCCTGTCAGCGGCCACCCCCGGCGTCTGGTCTGTGCAGCTGCTGGCTGCCCCTTCCTTCTGCTGGACTGTGGGCTCTGTGAGATCCGAGCCGTCGCCTCTCTCACCGCTGTACCTCGGGGCCCTGAGAGTCCCTCGTGTGCCACGGGCGAATGAACTCTCCATGCCTCTGATGGGGAGAGGCGGCTCGGCTGGCCTGGCTGCCCACCCTCGGCGGTGCCCATGACGTAGGGATGGCCCGGCGTGACAGGGCTTCGAAGGACGCGGGCACCCACACCGGAGCTGCCTCTCCGTGGTCTGCGTCCTGCTGGGTGACATATGACCCCACGTGTCTTCCCCGCACCGGTCATCCCGGTTTAACACGGCTCTCACGGCCCCTGAGCCTTTGCTTTGAGGTTGGCAGCCCTGTGTGCTCCACCATCGATGTCTCAGAGGACCCGGCGGGAGTGACAGGTGATGTGACCGTCCCAGGCTCCCGTGGTGCACTGCAGATGCGAGCAGCCGGCTTGTTAATCGGCAGCCGTCCCCCATCCCGTCATGTCCCTTTAGGAAATGCTGCGTGTTAGCACTACACACCCTGCGCGTGGGTGGGTGTGCCACGCCTAGAGCTGAGGCCACCTGCCTGCCCGCAGCTCGCGACCTCTTCAGGGCCGGGTCCAGGACTTGAACCCAGTTCTGTCTGAGTGAAGGTGCTCGCGCGTGCTGTGCTCTGCTGCTCCTCACACCTCGGGGCCCGTTTTAATTTTAGAGCCGGGCTGAGTGAAGGCTTCCGCAGTTCAGACGGGAGCCCCTGGGGCTGGCTGTGTCCCACCTCGTCAAATCCTGGGTGTGATACCAAATGGCGTTGTAAATGGGAAACACACAACATGCTTCAGGTTTGGAGCACTTGGAGTAAAAGGCTAGATATTAACTGTATTTGATGATAGGGTATAACATTTTATTATTTCTTAGGTAGTTTATTTTGTCCTTTGCTGTCATGCTACATGTGGTATTATCTCTGACCTTTGAGACTTCTTTTTTAATGACGCAATATAATTCAGTGATGTAGTTTTTTTGGAAGAAAATGTATTTAATTGTAGATAAATCGTGAGGTGTGTTTGTATAAATGTAACGTGTGTCTTTTTCCTAAACTCAGGGACTGGAGAAGGTGATGACTACGTTGATGACTTTAACAGGTAAGAAGAACAGTTGGCAGCAAAGATAGAGACTAAAAACATCCGTGGGCACAGGAAGTAGCACAACATTACGCTGGTGCTTATTTTAGTGTATTTAACTTCTTGTTTTCATTCATTGAAACTGAGTAAAAGATGGTGGTTAATCCAGAATTATACATTGGACTTTGAAGCATGTTTTTGATTTTATGTTAGCGTGTGAATGTCCATCTACGCTATGTTCAGGAAACTTGATAAGAATAGATAAGAAATGACACTGAGGAAGTGACTCTGAAGTCAGTCAGAAGCAGCTGAGTCACATGTGACAGGTACTTTCTCCTCTCATCTGTCTCTGGTGGGAGTGGTCCTCGTTCGGCTTAAAAGATTGCCTTCTCACGTTATTGTTCTGCTTCAGATGACATTTCGTAACATTTTGTTTCAGACAACATTTTTACATACTCGTACATAATCTGCGTTGGCTGATGATTAATTTGGAGGCAGTATCTCCTGTGGGTATGATTAGAAATTATAGAATCTGAGAATTTTATATGATTGACTGGTTTTTTCCCCTCCCAAAATTGGGAATTTATGCTTATTTTTTAACAGTGATTTATTATGCAGTTGTTTTGAGAAGATGGCATGTCATAGTAGATGAAATCATGGAAGTCTGCGTTTGCTTCTGTCTTGTGGTGGTGATCAGTGTCACCGTTATGAAGCTTCTTTTCTCCTCTGTCACATTGACTTCCTGCTGCCTTTGCTAAGTTATTTTAAGGGTCAAGTGAGAGAACGTGTGTGCAATTAATGATATGTAATCTTTCATTATATATTTTAAGGATTAAAATAAATATTTGAAAGGTTGAAGAATGGTAGTTACTCTTTAAGTGTTAATATTTAGAATTCTTTTTTTTCTTTTGCACCTGAAATTAGTACCAGCCATCGCTCAGAAAAGAGTGAGCTAAGTATTGGTGAAGAGATCGAGGAAGACCTCTCCGTGGAGCTAGACGACGCCAATCCCAGTGACAAAGTAGGGTGGTGTGCGTTTCCCATGCAGTGCTGCCTTGATTTACTGTAAAGCTTCAGGAATTTACACAAATGAGGAAAAATAGAGTTGAAAATTGTGAAAAGTTTATGACAGAGTTACCTGATCCAAGTCTAAAAAGAATGCCTTTACTGAATAATGTAAGATTGTTTTCAGTTGTCACTTAGTTAGGTGGCTGATCAGGTGCTTCTGAAACGTGTGTGTATTGTCACTGGGCCATCCCTGCGATGGCTTCAGGTGGGCCGCGTGGGTCAGCACTGCAGTGGTGTAGACCGTCGGTATGCAAGAGGTCATTTTCAGAGAAGTCGGCACCAAAATCTGGTGTGTGTGTGAGCCCTGTGTGTGTGAGCCCTGTGTGTGTGTGTGTGGGGGTGCAGCTGCGACTGAACGCAGTGTTGGTGAGCTCTGGGCTTCAGGTCGGGCGTGAGACACCCCGGGGAGATAAGACATCTAGCACAGAATCAGAGCATAAAATGAGGAGTCTGTGCTGGAGACCCGAATTGGACCTGTTGGGCGGAGAGAGAATGCACTTCTGAGATGTGTGTTAGATGGGAGAGGGGAGGTAGCATTTGAGGGACGCTGATGGGTGCCCACAGGATGCTGGACCCTGGGCGTGGTTCTTACTCTTATGAGTTGTTTTCTTAGGCAAGCCTTTACCCTTTGGTCCTCAGTTTCTGTCCTCAGGACGTGGAAGTTTTAATGCCTGCCTCATGGGATTGTTTGGAAGTTAAGTGATATATGTGAAGTGCCTTCTCTAATTCCTGACATACGGGCTTATACTTTCTTTCTCTTGCCTTTTCACGTTATGTTATCCTTAAGAGGCCTAAAACTTTTGCATTAAAGTAACCAAAAGAACTACAGAAGGATTATTTTAACAATCAGTTTTCTTGTTTACGTTGAGTTCAACTGTTAGCTTAGCCTTTTGGTCTGACCACAAATTTCAAACTAGGAAGAAGGTGAGGAAACGGACTTTTGAGTGTGAAGCAGTTTGTAGCGTGTCAGTTAACGTTTAAAGTACAGCAGGATGTTTTAAAACTTACTTACGACTCTGCTTGCACCTGACACTAATCTTTTCCTCTGAACCCCAAAGCTTGACGACCTGACGCAGGACCTGACTGCGTCCCAGCTCAGCGACGTCGCGGATTACCTGGAAGATGTGGCGCACACATGAGGAAGGGAGGACAGACGGAAGGGAGGACGGACGGAAGGGAGGACTCTCATCCACGGAGACAAAGGGTCCAACCAGTTCCGTTTTGTTTTTAACAGACAATCACTCTGCTGGAATGTCTGCTCCCTATTGGTGCCTTGTTTCAAAAAGACTGCAGATATTTTTAAAAATTAACTTTTCATTATACTAAACAAGGTACTTCCTGTTTGAGCCCACGTGGGGAAGATTTACTGTTCTTAATTTGGTTCACCAACACGTCTGAGGAAATTGGTTACACTCAAACTCATGACCAGGAGCGAGCCCACGAAAATCCCAGGATTGAAAGCGTCATGAAAGGTGTCAATAAAGCTGTAGGTCCCCACAACTCTACGTGTGTGTGTGGGTTCAGCCATCTGGAGTCAGCGTGTCTGAGGTCCTGTGGTTCTACAGGCAGCTGGCAAGGTGGCTGGTGGTACTGAAGCCTGTCACTAAGTTAAGTGTGATGTGGCAGCTTTATTTTGTATTTCCTTCCATTTGGAAGGTTTGTTAGACCATGAAGGTTCTATTCAAACTCTCCTGTGTGTGCTGCCTAATTTTGCTCCTTTTTAAAAAAATGTAGAGGTGGTGAAGACTGTTAATGAACGCACTTGTCACTGGCAGCATTTGCGCTTGCTGCCTCTGTCTGTGTGAGGTGCTTCAGTCCTAGGTCATCGTCGTCATCGTGGCTCTAATTTATTATTCGTAGATGCCTAGAAACGTTAAATACCAAAATGCATCTGAAACCAATAAGCAGTGCTTTTCTTTCAGGTCTGGGAGTTGATTATATTAAAATCCAGATTGGACTGTAGCAGTAGCAATGGCCTAAGACCATCTCCGGATTGGCAAGCTGTCTACACTGCACGTAGTCTCATCGTAACCTTTTAAAATGGAGTCAGCAGTGGCGTTTCAGGCAGTCTTGTTTACACTGTCCATCGTGCTATTTATTTATGTAGGTTACTGCCATTTGTGGCACTGATGTACTGAAATGAACAGTCTGAAGGGATGCATGCGTATAAATGTAAGTAAAGCTGTGAGTGTGTGCGAAATTTTGTACTTTTTGTTTCAATTAAATGGTGGCTTTTTGTTAAAAGTCAGCAAATTATACCTAATTCACTGATTTTAGAAGGTGAGCCGACTTTTTGGTTTGTGTAATGCCAGTTTTCATTCCTATTAGCCTCACCATCACCAGAGTATTTGCTGGGCCCTGTTATGTAAAGGGAGGAGCAGAGTCATATAACATTAGAATCTGAACCTAGAAAATTGAAGTGAAACTGAGCCGTAAACACCGAGAGGAAGCAGGGCAAAACGGGCTGCCAGCCTGCCCTTCGTCGGTGGGCCTGGAGCTCAGTCTTGAGCTTTCTGTGTTTATGTGTGTGAACAGCACTATGTGAAGATGCAATCTGTTGCTAAAAGTCCCCCAATATGCTCGTTACAAAATGCATTTCCTTGGATGTCATCTCTGTCCAGTCACTGCCTGTAAAACATTATAGTTCTCTTTTGGCCCTCTGGAATCGGTGTCAAATGTGTGATTTATTTTTGATATTATTTGATAGGAGCTAGATTTCAGTGAAACGATTTGAAACTATAATAGGAGGTAGCTTTTTAAATTTGTGAAAAACTTTTGAATAGTAGCATCTAAAATTTGTCATTTTTCTGTTACCCAGAGAATCTGACCTTTTGATAATATCTGGAAGGATGGGGAGAAAAATGCCAAATATGAAACTTCCTTTGTCATCAGCACTGCATACATCTGATGGAATAATTTTAAATAACTTAAAATTCAGCTGTGAACATGTCTTATTTCCATGTGTTTTCCTCGATTAAATAGATTTTGAGTGTGATTAGTGTTTCCTTTGTGTTAAGAAATATACATAACAGTATGGAGATTCCTCAAAAAAAAACACACAGTAGAACTACCATATGACTCAGCAATTCCACTTCTGGGTATTTTCCGAAGTAACTAGAAAAGATATACGCACCCCTATATTCATTGCAGCGTTATTTACAATAGCCAAGATACGGAAGCAACCTAAATGCCCATCAATAAACGAATGGATCAAGAAGATGTAGTAGATACAATGGAATATTACTTTGCCATAAAAAAGAATGAAATGTTATCATTGACGTGGATGGACCTAGAGGGTATTAGGCTAAGTGAGATAAGTCAGGCAGAGAAAGACAAATACCATGTGATCTCACTTATATGTGGAATCTAAAGAACAGAATAAGGAAAACAAACAGACTCATAGATACGGAGAACAGAGGGTCTCCATATGGGAGGGGGTTGGGGACAGGGTGAAAAAGGTGAAGGGATTAAGCAGTACAACTTGGTAGTCACAAAACAGTCCTGGGGATGTAAAGTACAGCACAGGGAATTTAGTCAGTAATAACGGTGATAACTATGTATGGTGCCAGGTGGGTACTAGGCTAGTCAGGGGGTCACTTGGTAAATTACATAGATGTCTAACCACAATGCTGTACACCTGAAATTAATATAAAACAAGATTGAATATCGACTGTAATTGAAAAAAAATCTGTAGAAAAAAAGTTCTCAAAAAATTAAAAATGACATACTGAAACGTTAACCCATGAAATGCATTCTTATGGTAAAACTTGTATTTTACAGAGGAGTTTTCAAGTGCTAGTCTCACTTTATGCCGGTAACTAATAGTGAGGAGGAAGCTCCCGCCCTGGATTCTGTGCTGTGCCAGTAACCAGGCGTCGGGTCCCTGTCCCGGCCCCTTCCCGCCCTGCCCAGCGCAGCACAGCGCCTGCCTGTGAACTCATCTGGCCGCCTGTCCCCAGACCTGGGCCAGGCTGGCTTGTCACCACCTCGTCCTCGGAGAAGTTCCAGCTTGCCCCTCAGTCGCGTTTCCCTTTACCCCTGCATTTTACTCCCCTCGCCAATCTGAAACAGGCCTGTCTGTTGCCCACAAGCCCCATCAGAGCAGGGGCATTTTAAACCACCGTGTCCCCAGTGCCTGGGAGAGCACTCGGCCCATAGCATGTGCTCAGTAAGGCTCTCGGGATGCACACGAGCCCTTTAAGCTTTGACAAGACAAGGGGGCCTGGTAAATGTAGTTTCTGGGGGGCCAGCTGTCCTTTCCTTTCCCTGGAAGAGGTTGGGCTCCCGGTGTAGTAAAGGCTCTCATTATAATGGACAGCAGGTCCTTGGCTGCCCCTTCCACCACGACGAGGTGGGACATTGCTGTCAAAGGAAGTGGCTTGGTGTGGATGCCGCACAGGAGAGAAGCAGAGCGGGTCCTAAGTAGCTGACTGACCCCTCTGGACAAGGAAGGGGGGCAAGCAGAGAAGGGCCACACTGTCCAGACAGAACTACCCACCGAGCGAAGTGGGGCGTCCAGCTGGCTAGGATCACACCGAGTTGCCCAGGCCCTCTGGATATAGTCTATGCTGCTGCCTTCCATTCTAGGAAAGGGCATGTTTGGGGAAGCTGTGGGTGGAATTGGGGCGTCTCCATTTAGGAGCCATCATGCTACTTGCGGAATGAAGAAGCCTGGCCTGTAAGGAAAGTGAGCCACGTGTTTGAAAAGGCTGAGATGAACAAACAAGTTTATCTCAGAAGAAACAATTCAGGGAACAAAATAAGTAAAGAATGAAAACATCACGCTACACATGGTTGGAGATAACTTGTACCTAAGAGACTGCTGTGAAAAAGGTGCGATCAAAATGCTGCTCGTTAAAAAGTGTGGGCTAAGTCATTCTGTAGAGGGCTCAATGCTGGGGCCACTGAAAGCAAGAAAAACTAGTAAGTGAGCTCTGCGTGTTGAGCAAAAAGACCGAGGCGGCAACAGAAGGGCCCCGAGAGGACAGAGGACAGTTAGGGACGGCAGCCTGGCCGAGGCCGGGATGCGGCCACAGGTGCAAATAGCAGGCAGAGGTGGGTGCTGAGCCAGACGGCGAATATGGCCCACAGTGATGTGTCCTTGTGACACTGGGCGATTCTTAGTGTAAAAGACTCTTCCAAGGTGACCAACCAAGCGAGAGTGGAACCTCCTACACTGGATGCTGGCGATAACGCCAATAACTGCATGTGAGGAGGCAAAACGGTGCTGAACGTGAAGTTGTACCTGGTGAGGACTCTGTCTGCCGGGAGGAAGCGAATCCAAAGGTGTGGTCCACCAGCAGGGAGGACCCACGAGAGCCCTGCCCGGGACACACTGCACCTCTGTCCCTGCCTCGCCTGCTGGAGGCACAGCCGCTAAGTCGGGTGAGGTCGGCCGCTTCCCCAGAAACGGAAGGAGAGCGGGCAGGGCACGTCATGGGCCCTGGGCCTGTTCTCAGGTAGACTAACCGCAGGAAGAGAGGTCGGTGAGGCACAGCGTGACGGGATCCGGGCCATGTTCTCTGCGATGGGCATTTCTCGTTTTAACTTGAGTTTGTTGTTCTGGGCAATTTATGCAGTCTTCAGATTTGACGAAATTATTTTTCCCATAAATGTTTAGTTTCAAACATTTGTAGTTGCAAAAAAAGCCAATTTTGGCAAGTTGCCAGATGTTGAATATAGACCTGAAATTTTCTGTTAAATCATTTCTAGTTTGTGAAACTGAATGGCAGCTTTTCTGAAATGAAGACTTGATGAGCTTCCATTTTCATTTAGCGCATTTAGCATTTCTCAGTCCATGTGGTGTGTGGTTTGGATCTGACCTGCCTCGCTTTAGATTTGGGGAGACGGTGGTACCCTGCGCCAACCACACTTGATCCTGTGTCCGGGCCCTGGGGCCACGCGCCTGCCGCTGCCCTGTTGCCCGGTACACGCCGCCTTCCTGCCCTTCCCCCGCCCCCTTCCTCCTCACACACACCTGGCAACTCGTCTTTCTCTTTCAAGGCCCCGTCACAGAGCAAACATTCTCTGTTCGCTCCGTGTGCCAGGAACTTGTCACTGTTCCCTTTTACTCCCTGCACACCCTGTCCCCAGGGGAAATGGCACCAAATTTTCCACAAACGTTTAGGGTTCTGGGAGCGAGGCACTGTGCCAGGTGTGCCCACAGGCAGTGACTGGGGCCTGCAGCGGGGGAGGGTGTTGCCCGCCGTGCTTTGCAGAAACCTCACGGAGGGAAGAATGGACTCGGTCCCTGCGTGGGGCCTGGTAGAGTGTCACACACAACTACCAGAAAGACCATATCTGGGATGATTTTGAATTTTGGTTCCCTGGCAAACGGCTGGTGGGGTCTGCCCAGGACTGATGGCATCACATGCAGTGAGCAAAGGGCCGTTCTGAGAGTGTGGGTGTCACCAGGCACGCGGTGGGTGGAGCGGAGATGCAGGCTGCCCAGTGGCAGGTGCACATTTTGGACCTACTGTGTGGATTAGAAGCCCGAGTGCCACATTCTCAGCCTACTCAGGTGAGAGGGAGAGCAGATGCTCCGACCTCCCGGGGCTGCTGAGTAATGCAGGTCACGCCTGTGCTGTGATTGGCATTGTCCTTGGCAGGCAGTAAGTACCCATCAGTGTTATCGATTCTTCCTGAGAAGCTGGGAGTCACAGGGCTAGGTGTTACTTGGATGTTGAGGGAAGGAGAAGAGAGTGCCTTGGGTGATTGCTCACTTTCTGATGAATTTCTGTTCCTCCTTTAAGGCCCGGTTCACATGTCACTTCCTCTAAAGTCTACCCCTGCCCCCAGCCACTTCCCGCGTGACATCGTCATGATCTGGTCTCTCTCTCACATCCCTGTTGATGGCATCAGAACCTGGATTTCCAGTCGTGACTCCTCCACTACTTAAAGGAGACGGGGCATATTAAAAAGATGAAAACCAACATGGAAAAATCAGGGTACGTCATAAAAGTTCACATTGGATTTGATCCTGACACCCCAAAATGCACTATAATTCTGCTCCCAGGAGAATCAAAGGATTGACAAGCAGCCCCTGCAAACACTGTCCAGGGATGTGGTGCAGACGCTCTCCTGATGTCAAAAGCTAATTGTCACAACATACCTTTGAGATTATGCCCAAAATAGTAATTCATGAGTTAAATTTTGAATAGAAATAACGAATACACTCTTGCATTGTTTGATAACCCAATTAATGAGTGCATCAAGTAAAAATACTTAAATTTATTACTGATTTGACACAATACTGATAAAGATAAAGCTATAATATGCCACTATGACAAGGGCGTTAATTAAAAACTGGTGAATATCATTAAAAGAGCATTTATATTACAAATAGTTACCAGTCACTGAAAGAAAATTTAAAATACTGTAAGTCCTAAACTCATAGGTGAAAAAAGAACTTGAAAAAAGTTTCCATAATTTGACAATGCTGAAACTTACATGACATTTCCAAAAGTGAATTGTAAAGTTCGATGATGCTCTTAAAATACATCAATAATTGAACAAGCATTTTGATCTATCATTCTACAGTAAAATTATTGTTTGTTTTCATAGAAAGATATATATATATATATATATACATATTTAAAGATTTTATTGGGGAAGGGGAACAGGACATTATTGGGGAACAGTGTGTACTTCCAGGATTTTTTTCCAAGTCAAGTTGTTGTCCTTTCAGTCTTAGTTGTGGAGGGCGCAGCTCAGCTCCAGGTCCAGTTGCCATTTCTAGTTGCAGGGGGCACAGCCACCATCCCTTGTGGGAGTTGAACTGGCAACCTTGTGGTTGAGAGGACGCGCTCCAACCAACTGAGCCGTCCGGGAGCTCAGCGGCAGCTCAGCTCAAGGTGCCATGTTCAATTTTAGTTGCAGGGGGCGCTGCACACCGTCATCCCTTGCAGGAGTCGAACTGGCAACCTTGTGGTTGAGAGCCCACTGGCCCATGTGGGAATTGAACCGGCAGCCTTCGGAGTTAGCAGCATGGAGCTCCAACCGCCTGAGCCACCGGCCCAGCCCAGAAAGATATTTTTAAAAGTTATTTCAAAATAAATAGCTGATATTAAAAAAGTATGCCACTAAATCAATGTAGGAAAAATGTATTTTAAAGATATGTCAGGCAATTAATGAAAGTATGTGATTATTTTAGTATATTTTGTGACGTTTGTGGCATTTGTCAGCTTTTTAAAATTTATACTTTGTTGGGATTCTGTTTCTTATTACAAATATTTATTTTTATAGTTCATTTTTGTATGCCTTTTCTAAAAGAAGGTAATACCAAATGTTACAGCTTCAAGCCTATAAAACAAACCCCGCCCGGTCAGTAGGTGAGGGATCTACTGGAAAAAATAGTGCAGCTGGAAAAAATTTAAATCCATTACCAAGTAGCATTGGTAGTTATGGAAAATATGCAGTAGTCTGAAATTTGAGCAGAGTTTGCACATCAGGTAACTTTGAGAAATACTGAGTTTCTTTCCTGAAACTCAGATCCTGAGAACCTTTGATGGAAGGGCCTACCCCTTACGTGACCATCCGCTTCTTCCCTCATCCTCACCCCATTTCACGCGGATGAGTGTGTGAAGCCATTGAGTTGTGACCTGAGCCTTTCCTGACGAGATGCTCAGGAGCAGGACAGGAGTTCGTTCGGAACGCAGCCTGTGGAGAACCTGGGGGCCCGTCTGCCTTCACACAGCTCTGATAGTAATTTGCGTAAGTTTGGGTTGGAATCTGTAGAGTGGTCTAGGATTGATTCTGACAGTGACAAGCTCAGACACGGACATGGCTTCATAAGTTTTCAATATCCGTATTTATTTGTATTGTCCTGAAAGTAGACAAGGGATTCCTAGGAAAGGGCCATATTATGCCTCAGAGCAATAACCAGATTTGTCTCCTTGATGCTAATTCTTTCTCCTTCTGTGGTGATGTGGTGAGGGCAGGTCAACACCAGGTTACCCATTCTGGGGTCTGTATGTGGGGGAGAACCCCCAACATAGGAAGCTGGGGGCTTATATGCACACTGTTCCTCTCCCGTCTTGAGAGAGGAAAAGAAACTTCCCAAAGGAACTAAATGCTCCTCAGGAAGAGAAGGGGAGATTCTGGGCCTTCCTCCTTGGGGTATAATTACATGTCTCAGGAGGAGAGACTCCAAGTGTCTCTGTGGCTCCTGGGCCTCAAACCCTCTTGCAGTGAAAGCACAGACCACAGGAAAGATGAGCCTCTTACTCTCTCTTCAGTGACTTCTGAGGCCTATTCTTTATCACAGGTCCCAGTACAATTTGTTCAGAAAGCCCTAACCATGAAGAAATAGAAAACTACCTCTCTACCGCCTGCAGCCCCACACCCAGCATCTACTGGGCAGAATGCACCAAACAACAAGCCGACGAGCCATGAGCTGGAACTGCTGAGACAAACTTCGGGGCCAGGAAAAGGCTGGGCTGAGCATGGCAGGGCAGGTCATGCCATAATGTACGTCATGTCACTTTCCAGTAATGATTTTAACAGCTTTATTGCGATACTGCTCACACACGATACAAGTCACCCGTGTAAATGTACACTTCAGTATTTTTAGTACATTCATAGCATTGTGCCGCTGTCCCCACACCCGATTCTGAAACGTTTTCATCACTCCCAAAAGCACCTCGTACCCATTAGCAGTCACTGCCCATTTTCCACCACCCCTCCCACCTCAACCCAAGGCAGCACTTCCTGTCTCTACAGAGCTGCCTCTTCCGGACGTGTCGTGTAAATGGAGTCATGCAACATGGCATAATGTGTTGTCTTTCGTGGCTGGCTTCTTTCACTTAACATAATGTTTTCTAGCTTCATCCATGTTGTGGCATCTTTTCACTTTCATTTTTTTTTATTGTCACATGCTGTTCCACTGTATGGATCTGTCATATTTGATATAGCCATTCATAATCTGGTGGACACATGTTGTTTCCACATTTTATTCTACATTATGAATGATACTGGTAAGGACATCCACAAACAAGTTTTTGTGTGGACGTGTGGACTTTTCGTAGGTGCATACGTAGAAGTGGGATTTGTGGGTCATCTGAAAACTGTTCAGTGTTTTGAGGAATTGCTACAGTGAATTCCAAAGCAGCGGTGCCATTTACACGCCCACCGGCAGTGCACGAAGCTCCGTGTTTCTCCACATCCTCACCCCTCTCTCTTTTTAAATGTAGCCGTTCTGGTGGGTGTCAGTGGTGTCACCCTAGTCTGAGTTTGCATTTGGAGCATGTTTTCTGTGCACCTGAGAAGGATTTGTGTTCTGCTGTTGTTAGAAGTATTCTTTAGACGTCTTTTAGTGTTCGAGTTTGCTCTTTCCTCACAATTTCATTCTTAGTTGTTCTATCCATTATTGAAAATCGGGTATTGAAATCTCTATTGTGGAATTATCTATGTCTTCTCTGAATTCTGTCAATTTTTTTCTGTAACTGTCAGCTTTAAAATCTCAGTGACTTAACATACTAGAACTTTCTCACTCACATAAAAATCCAGTCATCTAATCAGCCTCCAGGAGGGAGTGGCAGGCTTACTCCACGCAGCTACTTATGGACTCAGACTCCTCCCTCTCGCTCCCCATTCTCTGTGGCCTTTGTAGGGTGACTTCAAAGGTGACATACAAGGTGACAGCTGGAAAACAGCAGCATTTGGGTGTAAATGTAGCGTTTTCCCTACTGCTCTGCGGTGAGAACTGAGACGACGTTGACACTGAGGACGACGATCCTGAGTTAATGAAAGATCCTAAATTATTTAAAAAGTTGAGTGTTCAGTAAGATGACTAATTTGTATTTTAAACATGTTTTCAATGTTAAAGTTTTCAAATCTTTCATTTAAAGAGAAAACTCATTTAAGGAGAGCACTCCATCTCTGAGTCATCATGAGCCAGGGTTTTACCTTATGTAAGTGTGGCTGAAAAAAGGCAGATGGACAAGGGGCGTACAGTCGCTATTACATAATAGAACACACTTTGAGCGCACACATTATTTCTAAAACCACAGAGGCCAAACCACAGTGGAAAATTCAGCTACTCTGGAGAGAAATAGCAAGATAATCTTCTGCAAAGTTTCCTATTTTGATATGCATTCTAAGGTGGCCTATATTTCTAATGCTTCTTAAAACCCACGCAATTAAGGAGGAGTTAGTCTCTATGCAGAAAGTGTACATATAAACTTCATATTATGATGGATAAAATTGGGAACGGATCGTATATTAAATAGTGCTTGTAATGCTATGCTTTGTGGAAAAGAATCATTTGTCCATTCTTTCCTGCCTTCCTTCATTTCTGCTTTTAATACTATGAGGTATCTACCCTGTGCTAGGTATTGTACAAAAATAAATCCTTTCTATTAAGTTGTTTTCTTGATATTTGCTTTACTCTTAAGGTGATGAATAGAAACAAATTTTAGTACAATGTTTCTTATTAGAGGGATTCAATCAAAGGCAAATTTTACTGAATTACTTGGGGTAAAATAGCACATTGGAGGGAAACAATAACAATAAGTCAGGGTGATGAGGAATGGCAATGACTATCACTGAAAGGTTACATTTTCTTGCTCCTTTTCCTCTACCGTTAAGAATAGTTCTTATTCACCAAAAATGATAGCCATGCTAAGAACCTGAGCAGGACATTTTGTTGTTGTTGTTTAAAAAAACAAATGTACTCTTAATACATAATCCTGGGGAAAGAGATCTATTAGAAAGTCGATAGCAGAACAACGATGACAGAGGAATGAATCGGGGAACTGCAAGACTGATCAACAAAATTGTATAATTTGAACAACAGAGGAAAAAGAAAATGAACAGAGTCAGTGAACTTTGGGATAATACCAAAAAAGGCTAACATTTGTGTCATTGAAAAACCAGAAACATGAAAAAGAGTGTGCAGAAAAAATATTTGAAAAAAACAATGGCTAAAAACTTTCTAAATAATAGCAAAACATATAAGTCTACAGATTTAAAAACCTTAGCAACCTCCAAACAGAATAAACCCAAAGAAATCCATCTCTAGACAATCAAACTACTGAAAATTATACACAAAAATGTCTTGAGAACAGTGGAAGTAAAACAGTACATTACTTATAGAGAAAAAAAGATTCAAATGAATGCAGATTTCTCATTAGAAACTGAATGAAAGAAGGATGTACTGAAATAAAAGAATTGTCAGCTAAGAATTCTATATCCAGTGACAATGTTCTTCAAGAATAAAGGTACAATAAAGATGTTTTCAAATGAAGGAAAACAGAAAATTCATTGGTAGGAGATCTGCTCTAAAAGAACTTCTAAAGGAAGTTTTTCAGACAAAAGAGATGCTACCAGAGGGAAACCTGAAATGTCAGGAATAAAGAGAAACATCACAAATGGTAATTATATAAGTAAATATCATATAGTAATCTTCTCTTGAGTTTTTAAAATATGTTTGGTAATTAAAAACAGGAAGCATTGCATTGCCTGTTGGGGTTTTCAGTGTATGTAATGTATATTGATGCAATACATAATAATATAAAGGCAAGAAGTAAAGGGACCCACATGGTGATTCAGTCTCTCTATTTAGCTTGAAGTGGTAAAATGTTGATTCTAAGAAGACTATGAAAGTTAATTATGTATAGTGAAATCCCTCAAACAACCGCTAAAAAAAAAAACCTGTACAAAGAGATATAGTAAAAGACAAATAGCAATAGAATACCATAATATGTTCAAATAATCCAAAAGAAAGCAGGAATGAAGAAACAGATAAATGAAAAACAGACAAAAACAAAACAAATAATAAGATAATAAACCTGAAGGCAAATGTAGCAATTAAATTGAATGCAAATGATCTAAACACCAATTAAGACAGACAATTTCAGAGTAGATTTAGAGATAGAGCATAACTGCTGTCTATAAGAAACTTACTTTGGTTAGAATGATATAAATAAGTTAAAAGGATGGAATGCATCTTTTACTTTTTTACAGAGCAAAAACTGACAAAAATGAAGCGAGAAATAATTCAACAATAATCATTGGAAACTTCAATATCTAATTTCAAGTAACTGATAAAACAACTAGAAAGAAGATCAACAAGCAAACGGAAAACTTTGAATAATACTATAAATCAACTAAACCTAATAGACATCTATAGAACACTACACCCAACAACAGATTATACATCTTCTCAAGTGCACGTGGAACATTCTCCAGGATAAACCATATGCTAAGCCAAAAGCAACCTTTAATAAATTTAGAAGTCTAGAAATAATATAAAGTATGTTCTCCCACCATTTTGAAATTAAATTAGAAATCAATAACAGGAAAAAAATAGGGGAAATCACAAATATGTGGAAATTTAAAAACAAAGTACTAAGTAACAAATAGACAAAGAAGAACTGAAAAGGGAGATTAGAAAATACTTTGAGATGGGTGAAAATGAAGACACAACATACCAAATCGTATGGGGTGCAGCTAAAGCAGGGCTTAGAGGAAAATTAATAGCTATAAAATGACTATATTAAGAAAGAAAAAAGATCCCAACTTAATAACCTACACTTCCATGTTAGGATACTGGAATAAGCAGAGAAAACTAAACCTAAAGTTCAGAAGAAAGGAAATAATAAAGATTAGGTGGAAATTAATGAACTAGAGACTAGAAAAACAATAGATAAAATCAATGAAACCCAAAACTGGTTCTATGATAATTATCAACAAAATTGACAAACCTTTAGCTTGATTGACTATGAATAAAAGAGGGAAGATTCAAATTACTAGAATCAGAAATACAAAACATTAATTCTGAATTTACAGAAATAAAAATGATTGTAAAGAAAAGTTATGAACAATTATATGCCAACAAATTAAATAACTTAGATGAAATGGGAAAATTCCTAGAGAAACATAAAAAACCATAATCGACTCAAGAAGAAATAGAAAATCTGAATAGACCTATAACAAATGAAGAGATTGAATTATTTGTCCAAAAAAATTACCCACAAAGAAAATCTCAGTCCCAAATTGCTTCACCATTGAATTCTACCAAATACACACACACACACACACACACACACACACACACACACACGCACACACAGGTAAAAGAGGTAGTCTCAAGAAATATTAGAAAATATTTTGAACTAAATGAAAATAAAAATACAATATCTCAAAATGTATGGGTGCTTAGAAAGAAGCCATACAAGCAGTGTTTAGAAGAAAACTTAAAGCATTCAGGGGCTTATATTAAAAAAGAAAGAAATCAATCTAAGCAACTAATCAAATCAATCTAAGCAACTGTAAGAAACTACAAAAAAATAAATAAATACAAAGATGATAGAAGTTAAATGAAATTGAAAACAGAAAAACAATAGAGAGAATCAATGAAACCCAAAGCTTGCTCTTTGAAAAATCGTTTTTTCTTTTTTAGGAATTTTTTTTTAAATTTATCGGGGTGACAATTGTTACTAAAATTACATAGATTTCAGGTGTACAATTCTGTATTACATCATCTATAAATCCCATTGTGTTCACCCAGAGTCAGTTCTCCTTCCATCACCATGTATTTGATCTTTGAAAAATCTTTGCAATTCATTAAGCTTTAGTAAGGAAAAAGAAGACACACATTTTAATATAATAATAAATAAAATATATGGACTGGACCGACATTCAAAGGATAATAAAGGAATACTACAAACAACACTATGCACATAAAATTGACAACTTAGATAAAATAGACAAATTCTTTGATAAACACAAGCTACCATAATTCACTCAAGAGGAATAAACCTGAATGGTCCTAAGTCTGTTAGAGAAATTGGATTTGAAGCTAAAAACCTTTCAATAAAGGAAACTCAAGATCCAGATGATTTCACTGGTAAATTCTACCAAATATTTAAAGACAAAAATAATACAAATCCTGGGCCGGCCTGGTGGCTCAGGTAGTTGGAGCTCCATGCTCCTAACTCCGAAGGCTGCCAGTTTGATTCCCACATGGGCCAGTGGGCTCTCAACCACAAGGTTACCAGTTCGATTCCTCGAGTCCCGCAAGGGATGGTGGGCTCTGCCCCCTGCAACTAAGATTGAACACAGCACCTTGAGCTGAGCTGCTGCTGAGCTCCCGGATGGCTCAGTTGGTTGGAGCACATCCTCTCAAGGTTGCCGGTTCGACTCCCCATCCAAGGGTTGAAGGGCTGTGCCCCCTGCAACTAACAACGGCAACTGGACCTGGAGCTGAGCTGCGCCCTCCACAACTAAGATTGAAAGGACAACTACTTGACTTGGAAAAAGTCCTGGAAGTACACACTGTTCCCCAATAAAGTCCTGTTTCCCTTCCCAATAAAATCTTTCAAAAATAATAATAATACAAATCCTTTACTAGGTGAAATTCAAAGAAGAGGGAACACTTCCAAACTCATTTTATAAGGCCAGCATTAACCCGACACCAAAACCGATACAAGAATAGGAAACGTGTCGATATCCCTTATAAACACGGATACAGAAACATTCAGCAAAATATTAGGGTATTGACTCCAGCAACAGATACATAATACGTGATGGCTAAGTGTCGTTTATCAGGGGAATGGTAGGGTAGTTCAGTATTTGAAAAACACCCAGTGTAATTCAACACGCTAACATTCGAAAATACACCACATGATCATGTCAACTGATATCGATAAAACATTTGATAAAATTCAACATCCATTCATGATTTAAAAAACTCAGAAAACTAGGACTAGAAAGGAACTTTTTCACTCTGACCGAGCACGTCAACAAAAAACCCACAGCCCACATGTTAGTGAGGAAATGAATGCCGTCCGTCTAAGACTGGGGACAAGACAAGAATATCCAGTGTCATCACTCCTCTCTCATATTGTGCTGGGAGTGACAGCCAGTGCGGTGAAGCAAGAAAAAGAAATAGCAGGCACACAGACTTGAACAAAGATACGAAACCGTCCATATTTACAAAGTATGTGATTTCCTATGTATAAATCCCGGGCTGGTGACTTTGTGCAGCCTGAGCCCCTCTACCTTGTCTGGCTCCTTGCCAAGTGACAAAGGGCCCTGACCTCTGCAGGACATCTTTGTTGCCAAGGTCAGAGGCAGAAGGCGTTGCCCCAGGTGTGTGTCTCTCCTCATGGGGCTCCAGCTCAGGCCTTCGGGTCCAGCTGCCCTTCTTCCCTGATTTATATCCATATTCCTTCGTGCCTGTCTGTCCTGTGGACTTCAAGCTCCAGCATGAGAGGCACAGAAAACGGACTTAGAGACTGAATATGTACATATTTTACTGGTTTTGCTTCTCTGGGTGAACCCTGACTCAGTTATCTAACCTGTCAGTTGATCGTCTAAAAAATGGAGATAATTGTACCTGTTTCATCAGTTCATGTACATTAAAATTGAGGTAGCATATGTTCCAAGTCTGTATTTATTATGTCAGATTCTTGGAGGATTCTCTGCTTTCATTATATAATGGTTTTTATTTTAGAAAATAAATGGAATTAGCAAACTGTGGTGTCTTCCCTAAAGACAAGTGATACACATTGTGTGTTGTGCATGGGAGATGAGAGTGTTTACAAAATGTGTTATGTTTACAAAATTCCTGTGAAAATTCCCTTTATTTCTAGAAGTATGCTACCTTGTTATTTTTTCTCTTAGAGAAAAAAATAGAAGGTAAATCCCTTTTCTCTTTTTTGTTTCAAATGTAGTGAGAAGGATAATTAATGTCCTCACTGAACCCTGGCCCAAAGACAGGAGTTATGCTTGAATAGCAACACTGGTCTACATTTCTGTACAGTGGGACGTGTTTAAAGGGGTGAGAATACCCCCCTTTGTGAAGGTGTCACTGGCCAGTGCCGAGTCCAGTGTGGCAGAGCACCTCCCAGCGTCTGCCCCTGAACCTCTGTGAGCTCACGCAGGCGTGGGGCGGGTGCAGTGGTTTGGGTTGGACTAATGAGACAGTGAAAATGCTCCACTTTCAACAGGGGGCTGGGGACAAAGCAAGGGACATTTGGACACTAGCAAGCATTGTACCTAATAGGGACAAGGGACAGCAGGATCATTTGGCTGGACTGTTTCTTAGTAGCCTGGGACGTGCCTCACTGTAATTCAATCAGCCCTAGTTAGACTTTGTCCAGGGGGGTGAAGCCACCTCTAATTTTATCCCGATTCTGAGTCAGGTCCTGGACCACTTAGCATTTGGACCTGCTCCCTCCCCTCCCCTCTCCTGGGTGTTTACATGGAACATTTTTGTTGGTGAAACTCTTTTTACAGTGGAGGGAATGAGACATGCATTTTATACATCCCAGTTAGGAGATTTCTTAAGTTAAATTTCCAGGTAGTTTTAGTCTAAACTAAAATAATTCCTTGATTTTTAATTAAAAGTAACCAGGATAGAAATAGAGTTGGCCCTTCAATTTTTAAAGAAGTTTTATTAAATTTATTGGGGTAACATTGGTTAGTAAAATTGTGTAGATTTCATTCTGTACTACGTGTACATTTCTGTAATACGTCATCTATCTATTGCATTGTGTGTTCACCACTCAAGAGTTAGTTCTCCTTCCATCACCATATATTTGACCCCCTTTTCCCTCTTCAACCACCCTTCTCACTCTGGTAACCACTAAACTATTGTCTGTGTCTATTTTTGTTTGTTTGTTTATGTGTCTTGTTCATTTGTTGCTTTCAGTTTTATATCCCGCATGTGAGTGAAATCATATGGTTCTTGACTTTTTCTGTCTGACTTATTTTGCTTAGCATGATAATCTCAAGATCCATCCATGCTATCGGAAATGACAGTATTCCATAGTGTATATATACCACATCTTCTTTATCCAGTCGTGAGTCGAAGGACACCTTGGTTGTTTCCATGTCTTTGACACTGTGAATAATGCTGCAGTGAACATAGGGGTACATATCGTGTTTCCCGGAAAATAAGACCAAGCTGGACCATCAGCTCTAATGCATCTTTTGGAGCAAAAATTAATATAAGATCTGGTCTTATTTTACTATAATATAAGACTGGGCTTAATATAATATAATATAATATAATATAATATAATATAATATATAATATAACATAACATAACATAACATAACATAATATAATATAATATAATATAATATAATATAATATAATATAATATAATATAATATAATATAATATAATTATAATACTGGGTCTTATATTAATTTTTGCTCCAAAAGACTCATTAGAGCTGATTTTCTGGCTAGGTCTTATTTTCGGGGAAGCACGGCATATCTTTACAGATAAATGTTTTCATATTTTTTTGGTAAATACCCAGGAGAGGGATTGCTGGGTCATATGGTAATTGTATTCGTAATTCTTTGAGGAACCTCCACACTGCCTTCCATAGCGGCTGCACCAGTCTGCATTCCCACCAACAGGGTATGAGGGTTCCTTTTTCTCCAAAGCCTCTCCAACACTTGTTACTATTTGTCTTGTTGATGATAGCCATTCTGACTGGGGTGAGGTAATATCTCACTGTGGTTTTTATTTGCATTTCCCTAATAGCTAGTGAAGTTGAGCATTTTTTCATATGTCTGTTGGCCGTTTGTATGTCTTTGTGCAAGAAGGGTCTGTTCAGGTCCTCTGCCCATTTTTAAAATTGGATTGTTTGTTTTTTTGTTCTTGAGCTGTATGAGTTTTTTAAATGTATTTTGGATATTAGCCCCTGATTGGAGGCGTTGTTTGCAAATGTGTTTTCCCATTCGGTTGGTTGCCTCTTTATTTTGTCGATGGTTTCTTTTGCTGTGCAGAAGCTTTTTAGTTTGATATAGTCCCGTTCGTTTTTATTTTTGCTTTTACTTCCCTTCCCTTTGAGGTCAAATTCATAAAATCCTCTCTGAACCCAAGACCCATAAGTTTAGTAACTATGTTTTCTCCTATGCAATTTATTGTTTCAGATCTTTTGATAATATATTCTCCAGCTGAGTGACCATGTATCCGAAATGAGGGGAGAATGGATTTGGTGGGAAAACCAGCTGCAATTAAATTGCCTTTTTCTGTCCAAAATGAAATCTTACCAGTTTATCCAAAAAGCCGTTAGATTCTGATTTCTCCTTAAAAGAACCTGGACAGTTGATGATTTGAATCAGAGCTGACTGGGAATGGAAGCAGCTTCCCTCTGACCCGTGGCCTGTGGGACGGAATTCTGAAGCAGTAGGGCTTCCTTCCGCTGCCTTTTCAGCATTTCTCGTCCCTCGTGTCCGTGGCCCTGTTCCCCACGCTGCAGCTGTCCAGGCACCTGGTCTTTCTGGAGACCTCCAGGGACAGTTACCTGCCCTCTGCAACCCAGTTCTGTGAGGCCTTGCGCCGTGATATGGGGAAAGGAATGACTTTTAGGAATCGCATCTTCTAGGAGCTAATAAGCAGATAGAGATGGATTTGGACCTGTCCACTTGGAGCCCGGAGCCGTGAGCTTATCAGTGATGCAAACCTGCATATAAATGGTCCTAATAGCTATTAAGTATTTAATACATAATTGGTGCAGCAGAGATACTGATAGCACAACTTTTGCAAAAAAGACAACAGATTCCTAGAGACTATATTCCCACTTAAATAAAACATTAAAATAAAACATCAGAGGAAAGTTATTATTATTGGTGACAACTTTCCTGCTGACAGATCTGTTGTTAAATAAGACCCCACGAGTTCTCTGTTATGTCAGGGAACTCGTCTTTCCTAAGATCTTTCTTTTTTTTTTTTTTTTTTTTTTTTTTTTAGATTTTATTGGGGAAAGGGAACAGGACTTTATTGGGGGAACAATGGTCAAATTGTTGTCCTTTCAATCTTAGTTGTAGGGGGTTCTGTTCAGCTTCAAGTTGCTGTCCTTTCAGTCTTAGTTGTGGAGGGCGCAGCTCAGCTCCAGGTCCAGTTGCCGTTGCTAGTTGCAGGGGGCACAGCCCACCATCCCTTGCGGGAGTCGAACCAGCAACCTTGTGGTTGAGAGAATGTGCTCCAACCAACTGAGCCATCTTGGAGCTCAGCTCAAGGTGCCGTGTTCAATTTTAGTTGCAGGGGACAGAGCCCACCATCCCTTGCGGGAGTCGAGGAATTGAACTGGCAACCTTGTGGTTGAGAGCCCACTGGCCCATGTGGGAATCGAACCGGCAGCCTTTGGAGTTAGGAGCACGGAGCTCTAACCGCCTGAGCCACCGGGCTGGCCCCAAGATCTTTCTTTAAGTAAGAACGATCGAACGCCAGTGTGCACATTTCCAAACAAGCGGTAGCTTTAGGAGGTGATCCCCGCAGTTGGCTTTAGCGTAAACTGTGTCCCTCAATACAGAGGCAACACTCACAGCAGAAACACTAGGCGGACTAAGTAATGACAGTGACAAGGACAAGTCCGGTTGTCAGCGGGTAAATTCCAGGGATTAGGGGATTAGAAATAGTCAGACAAAAAGAAGCGAAACTGACGAGTAACAAATTTATAACTTTCCCCGGGTGTGTGGTAATGCTTTCATTTGCCGAGGGTGCATTTGTTTGGAAAATAAGTAAGTAACGACCACTGGGATAACAACGCACCTGAAAACGCTTCGCTTGGTGTCTGGCTGACAGTGGGCGCTTGGCAAGGTTCATGGATCACAGACGTGTTGCGTGGCGCTGCCACTGGTCGTGTTTCTGCTGCGCGCTGGGTGTGCCTGGGAGCCTTGGGGAAGTCCCAGCTGTGTCACCGAGGCCCTTTATAAAAGTGTCAGTTTCAGGTCCTGAAGGTGAGAGATGTCCTTTCAGCCAGCTTGTGCCACCACCAGTATCAGAGCAGGCCTCGTGAGGCCTGTGAGTGCCCTTCATGCTTGGTGGGCCCACGTCCAACTCATGGTGTGTTCCAGCACCTGCTGCTCTAAGTGGGGTCCTCGCACTGTGTTAGCTCGTGTGGCCCAGAGCGCGTTAGACGTGCAGCCTGTCGGGCCCTGCGCAGGGCGGTGGCATCCGCAGCTGAGTTTCCATAAGACTTCAGGACATTTGTGTGCATGTTCGAGCTTGAGAAAGCAGCAGCCTAGGGAACAACTCCGCATTCCTGTCAGATTGAAAACGATGCTTTTCTGGGGCTTTTCCCTAAAAACGGACAGATGCACAGCTAATCAACGAAGACTGCTTTGCAACCCCCGACTTTTAAACTTCTGGCAGGAAGTCATGGCTTTCTTTTCTCCCACACTTTGCTCTCCAATGATGATGACCGGAGCTCCTCATGGGACAACAGATCAGTGACACTCAGCCCAGCCCACGGCAGGTGACCCAAAGACAACACTGTCAGAGTGTTCCCTCGTGTCTGGTCCTGGCCCTGTCCACCCGCCTCGTCTATGCCGGCCATTCTGACTGTCCGTTGAATGTGGACCACTCGCAGTGTTCTGACCACGTCAGCCAAGGAGGGGCCAAGTCCTGTGGAGGCGGCGCCAGTGAGGTGAAGTGAGCACCTGGTCCCAGGGGGTCCACAGGCTCTTCTTGGAATCACGACTCTGCCCGCCTTTTGATTTTAACGATCTGCTCTACGGGTGTGTTTCCTTGCTTCGCAGCTTTCGTGGCTTTCCCTCATGTGTTTGGCCCTGCTCTTGAGAGCCAGTCCCTGGTTTCACCTTCTGCCCTCCCTGGGACTGCCTGTGGTCACTGTCCCCAGTCTCCACTAAGTCTTTACCTGGTGCGTCACCTTCTTAGCCTGGTCAGGGCTCTAATGGATTTTACCCAGCACAGAAGGAAGGGAATTAAACACATTATTAAAAGGTGAGAGTCTCTTGTGAAGGGGATGCGTTGGTTTGTCCCAGCCCCCAGAGTCACACAGTGTTTAGGATTAAACGCCCACTCTTACTGGATGTCTGCCTCTTCTTTCTGTGCAGAAAGCCTCAGGAGACAATTGCTCCCATGCTTCAATAAAGCAACACTAGGTCATCTACAAAATCACAGCTTTTCTTGAGCCCTTCAAAGACCTTCAGGTGCAAGACAACTGTGTGAGCTGAATTCCAAAGAGAAGGAAGCCCCTTTGGGACAGATGGGACTCACGATCTATGCCAAGCTTGGCAGAGGAGGTAGAAAGAGGTGGCTGCCATACCATGGGTAAGAACAAAGCAGTTAGTTTTAAAGCATTTGGGCTAACAGAACAGTTTAAAATAGGGGATCTCTGGGACACAGGGAAGTTCCTCTGCACTAGCAGACTCTTTTCTGTGGTCCCTCCCAAGAGATGTTGGGGGTGAGGCCTGGAAAGAGCCCCTTGGCACCACAGGCTTGTAGGAGGCCATTGGCGGCTCCTGGGAAGGTGACACAAAACTGTGTCCTTTCTCCATTCCTTTTTCTGCCAGTATAAACAAAGCCTTGAGCTACTGAGAGAAGGTCAGGTAAGCCTCTCATCCCAGAATACTCACAGAGATCAAGTGTTGCAGGGTCAGGACAGGAAACTTTCTCCCACCAACACCAACCACAAACACAAGGCCAAGTTTGGCTTCCATGGGAAGGAGGAGCAGGGATGCTTAGAAAACCTTGCCTGCAAGGCCCAGATTCACGGTGTTTGCCTAAGACTCAGGACCATACAGAAGCCTTCCTTTGATCACTAGCAGCTTAGCACATAATGAGCAACAGTTGTCTATTTCTGCAAGAGGGGCAAGAGCAGGACAGAGAACCTCTTTCTAGCACAAACACGCAGGAAAGCCTGAGAGGGGAAGACAGAGCAGGAACACTGAGAGAAATCCTCTATCACTTCAGTGCTGGAAGCAGCCTAGAGGGTTTTGAAGTCTGTGGTACACAGAACATAATGATTAAAGACATAACAAAACTCAAACCCAGCTCAATTCCTGACTAGATTGACAACCACCTTGCCCCTTGCACCACACATAAAATGATTTTTATAGGCATAAAAACAACTTACTTCAGGTTCTGCTATGGATGCATAATTTTCAGCAGTCAATCAAAAGTTGACACAAAACAAAACAAAACAAACAAAAAATTAATCGTCAAAGTAATCAACAGAACCAGAACTAGACATGACCTAGATGTTAAAGACAGAGACTTTAAAATAACCATGATAAATATGCTAAATGATTTAGAGAAAAAAGTATATAGCATGCACGAACAGATGGGAAATTTAAACAGAGATAGAAGCTATAAGAGACAACCAGGATTGCTACAAATAAAAAAACAAATACAGAAAACATAAGTAATTCTTTTGGTCAGCAAGTCAGTAGACTAGTCTCAGCTGAAGAAAGATTAATGAACTTGAAGATAGGTTAATAGCATATAAAGTGATAAACAAAAAGAATAATAGAGTGACCAAAAGAGAGGGACATCCAAGAGCTGTGGGACAGTATAGAATAATCTAATATACATGCAATTGGAGTTCCAGAATAAAAGAGAGTGAATAGAGTATAAGAAACAAAGATAATGGCTAAGAAATTTCCAAAAATAATGTAAGACGATAAACCTCAGATCCACAAAGCTCAGAGAACCTCAACAGTATAAATAAAAAACAGCAACCAAAAAAACTCAAAACAGCCAAAAGATAGATAAATAAATTAAACAAACAAACAAACAAACAAACTCCACTAAGACATGTCATAACTGAACTGTTAAAAACCAGAGACAAGGAGAAAATAGAATAATACATCCAGAGGGGGAAAAACATTATATATAGAAGAAGAAAGACAATTATAATAGATTTCTTGTCCAATATTATGAAAGCTAGAAGATAATGGTGTGACACCTTAAAAGTACTAAAAGGAAAAAAATCTATTAACCCAGAATTCTATACCCAGTAAAAATGTTTTTTAATATTGAAGGCAAAAAATTAAACTTTTGTGGGCAAACAAAAACTGAGATAACTCATTGCCAACAGAGCTGTGCTACAAAAAAATGTTGAAGGAAGTTCTTTGGGCTCTAGGAGAATTATACCAGATAGAAATTTGGATCTACATACAAAAAAATGGAGAGCACCAGAAATGGTAAAAATAAAGTAGATATTTAAAATATTTTTTCTTGGGGGCAGCTGGATGGCTCAGTTGGTTAGAGCACGAGCTCTCAACAACAAGGTTGCTGGTTCAATTCCTGCATGTGATGGTGGGTTCTGCCCCCCACAACTGGATTGAAAACGGCAACTGGACTTGGAGCTGAGCTGCGCCCTCCACAACTAGATTGAAGGACAATGACTTGGAGCTGATGGGCCCTGGAGAAACACACCGTTCCCCAATATGCCCTAATAGAATTAAAAAAAAAAAAATGTATATGTATATACATGTATATGTATATATGTATATGTATACATATATACATATATATATATATTTTTCTTATAGTTAATTCTTTAAAAGATTGAAGAAAATAGTAAAGGCGTTCATGACATGTGTTGAAGCAAAAGACATGGAAATAATTACACAAAAGATGGGATGAAGGAGTTGGAATTACGTTGTAAATGCAAACTGCTCAGGCATGATAATTTTTTGAAAATTTGAGATTTTTTTTTTAGGCTTAAAGCAGTAATTATAGTTCAATTGTTAGGGTCAGTGAAAACTGTTATATGTGAAAAAAAGTACAAGTGTCAGTCTGAGACCTAGGTTTTGAGGAAAAAGAACCTTTTTATTTAATCAGTGGTTCTCAAATTCAGCTAACATCAGAATCACTTAAGGGAGTTCGTTAAAATATTGAACTTTCTGGGCGCCACCCTGAAAAGTCAGATGACGTGGATGTCCCTGAGGCAATGTCCCGTTTAACTCAGGTGAAGCTTCCTTGCACACGTCCTCCAGAAGGGCCTGGGGCGGCCCTCTGGGGTGGGCGATGTTGTGTGGCTCCTGAGCCAAGTGCGGCAGCCCGAGCCACTGCCAAGACAACCCCTCCCCCCCAAGAGGTTGTGTTCCAGCAGGGTCAGCGTGGGGAAATGGGGGTGCCTGGGGACAACGGGATGTGCTTGATAAGTCTAAGGGCCTTTCACTGCAGGAACTTGGGGACCACGGAAACTGGGCCACGGGCGGCCATGTGGTTTAGAACGGAGCCTGTGTGTCACGGAGAGCTCCCGCTGCCCTTCCCTCCAGAACAAGGCCACAGGTCAGCAGCGGCATCTCTTCAGGGACCCAGGCTGGCCGTGGGGGCAGCATGTTCCGTGAGCCCTCGACATACAGACAAGCTTGCCAAGAGCTCCTGAGTCAGTCTCGGTTTCGGTCCAGAGGTGAAGACGACAGCAGAAGCAGCCCTGAGTGCTGGGCCCAATCCCCAAGGATGGGGATCAGAGGTGGCTGGGCCCTTAGGCTGGGGCGCCAGGGCAGGACCAGAGTGGGCCCTTCCTCCCACGGTTAGAGCAGCAGATGGAGGGTTTTCTTTGTCCCACTCAGGAGGGGAAGTTTGTAGGCTCTGCCAAGTAACCCAAATAATAGAAACTCTGACATCTCCTTAATTAGCCTTGTATCTCGTCCAGGTGCCAGGAAGAACAGCAGTCACCCCGCCTCTTGTGGCTGTTTTGTTTTCCCCTTCTTTTCTTGTTCCTCCAGACCCACTTCCTCCATTTGGGGGTTCCTGTATGTAAAGCACTGGTGGGCTGACGCAGTGACTGTACCTGTCAACCTTACACCCGGTGAGTAACTTTCCTACCAGCTTTCTGCAGAGATGGGTCCCCCGTCAGCGTCGCTGGCCGTGCATCTGCAGCCATCGTCCAGAGCTGTGGCTGTGCCTCTGGAAGTTGCCGTGCCCTCTGACAAGTGGATTCCTATAAAACTAGATGTGCCCTTGCTGTCTGAGCTGACTGCGACATCACATGTGTGCTCCTCGCCTCTCAGCTCTGGACTCTGTAACGCCCACTGCATGTCCAGCACACCCTGCCCAGCACACGTGGCCACATCCCCATGTGTCACACGTGAGGGAACAGGCCCGGAGAGACGAGCGCTTCATACAGCCTCCCAGGAATAAGCGGTGGGGCCGTCAACTCCGCCCGAGCTCTGGGGCTGGTCCCCTGAGTCCTAGTCCAGCCCAGTGAGCCTGGCCTCTGCACTCACCCCCGCCAGTGTCCCGACTGTCACTTCCAGGTCCTAGGCTGGACCTCTGGAGTCATTTACCGAGGAGGGAATTTCAGCTTTGAAAGGAAATCCCAAAGTAACAAGGCCCTGGGTGGGATTGCATCCATCGCCCTGAAATGTGTTTGTCCCAATGCCAGAAGCCTGGCTGTGTCTTGTGTCAGACTGAGAAGCTTTGGTGCACACGGGCTTTACAGACACCGGTGGCCTCTGGCCAGGCGCTGAACGTGTGAAGGGCGTCCAGAGCAAGGAAACGTCAGAAAGGAAGTTGCCTGGCCCCGCTGAGCTTCGGGTAGTGTCCCACATAAAGGCCACCTACATTTTTCTCTCTTTCAAGTGAAAACCTCTTCCCTTTTTGAGATGACAAATCACAAAGTCGGCTTGCCCCAGATTGTGGTGATCGCCCCCTATCTTTGCATCAACTAGAGCCTGATAGGAGATCAGGTCTAAAGATTGCTGCAAAAATGAGATAAGCTTTTTAAAAACCTACGCTCTTTAATTGTCATGACAATCACTGCTTCACTCATTTGTTCCCTCAGCAAGTATTTCGGGAGTGGCTGCCGTTGGCAAGGCTGTGTCCCGGCGCGTGGGGTTTAGCTGTGAGCAGAACAGGAAGACCTCCTTGTCTCCTGACCACACGCTGGTGGCCACAGACCGGCAACGGTGCCAGACGGGAAGCCTTGAGCAGGACCTCGGAAAGTGCTGTGAGCCCCGTGGTCAGGACGGCCTAGCGTTTGGGTAGACACCCAAGGAAGTGACGGGGAGGCCTGCTTACAGAGAAATAGCAAGGACAAAGGCCCCAAATCAGAAACATGCTCAGCAAGCTCAAGGAGAAGCCTGGTCGCCAGGGTGACTGGTGTCAACAGCCAGGGCTGGGGGCTGGGGGGTGATAAGGCAGGGAGGGGACGAGGGCACAGGTGGGCAAGTCCTGTGTGGGTCCTGGAGGTCATGCTGAGGATGCAAAGTTTTTTTCTGATGTATTTGGGATGCCCCTGGAGAATTTCAAACAGACAGGATTCGAATAATTTTAAAAGTCCCACTTTGTCGCATGGAGAGCAGACTGCTGAGGGCAGAAAAGCCCTTAGAAAATGAAAACATTGGTCTGTCCAGGCTGTCAGTGGGGAAGGGGCTGAGAAGCCACTGGTTTGGGATCCAAGAAACATATTAATCCCAGTGGAGAGCAAAGAGGATTTGCTGACGCGTTTGATGGAGAGCAGGAGCGAACTCGGGGTGACTCGGTGGTTTGTGTCCTGAGCACCGGAAGGCGCTGTCCATGGCTGAGACAGGCAGGGCTCGTGGACGAGGTGCCTGAGATCCTTCTGAACATCCTGAGTGGGCATCTGAGTCTGGAGTTGCGGAGAGAGCTCTGGACTAGAGATACAATTTAGGGGGCGTAGATGGTTGAATAGCGTCTCCCTGAAATTCACATCCGCCAGGAACCTCAGACTGTGACCTTATTTGGAAAGAGAGTTTGCTGATGTAATTAGGGGTCTAGAGATGGAGTCATCTTGGCTTGAAGATGAGGTGCCTTCTCGCTCCCCCCGCCCCCCGCAATGCAGTGTCATTATAAGAGGAGAGGACTCAGGGAGACCAGAAAAGAAGATGAACGCAGAGACTAGAGTGATGCGTCTACAGGCAGGGGGCAGGAGGGAGGCGTGGGTGGTTCCTCTGTCAGAACCTTCAGGAGGAACCAGCCCTGATCCTGGACTCTGGCCTCCCAAACTGTGAGAGAGAGAGTACCTACCTGGTGTTTGAAGCCGCCAGGTGTGTGGTACTTTGTGACGGCAGCCCCAGGACCCTGGAGCAGGGTGTCAGGGCACCCTGATGTTCCCGGAGGAGCGGTGAGAAGGGTCAGCAGAGAAGCTGACAAGTCCCTCCCCTTTCACCCGTCCCATGGAATTTAGAGACAGTAACCCGTGGAAAGCAGCAGAGGAAGTGGGGAGCATAGTTGCAGAGGACTGAGGACACTCCTGCGTGGCCTTCTCTGTGAAAGCGTTGTTCCTGATTCACCATCATGAACTCTGACCTCTACCCCTGTGCCCAGTACTAGAAATCAACCCGAGAATATCTCAACTAGCTTGGGAGGGGTGTCATGTTTTTAAAATCAGCTTTATTGAGATATAATTTGCATACAACAAAGTGCACCCATTGTCAGGGTTATGTCTGCGAGTTCTGACAAATATATACCCGGGTACCCACAACTACAGTTAAAATATGGAGCGCCTCAACCACCCCTCGCAAGTTTGCTAAGCTCCTTCCCTGCCAGTCCCTGCCCCTCCCTCCCTGCTCCACGCAATTACTGGTCCTCTTTCTGTCCCTCTGTATTAGCTGTTTCCCCTGGAGTCTCACGTCCACAAAACCACACAGAAGGCACTTGTGTGTGCTGTGTTCAGAGTCCTCCTGGCGTGGTGTGTCCGATGCTCGGCTGGTACGAGCAGTGCATCCCGCCCAATCCTGTCCCCTAGCATCTGGGAGGTGGCTCAACTGGCCAAGGCGGGAGTGTTTACACCACAGAAATGGGCAGGTGCTGTCACTCAGGGATTTTCCTCTCCTGAAGAGCCTGTTGATAAACGTCCACCCGCCCCCACTGGTCATGTCACTTAGTATTCAGAGGAATTTCCCCATCACTCTCTGGTCACATTAGCAGCAAACAGCAAATTAGCTGTTGCTACTCCCGTCTCCCAGCCCCGCTCACGCCTCACTCCTCCATGTCCCACAAGAGTCCTGGCAACCTGGCCTCAAGCGCTGGTCTGCCTCCAAAGGCACCACAGAGACACATGAAGGTTCTGATCCCTCCCCTAGCTTGAACATGTGGGGACACATTTTCTGTTGTCATTGCTTCTGCCACACGGAGAACTGGTCCTGTGGCAGGAAGGTGAGTGGTGCCCTGCCATGGTTTGTGTAGGACCATGTGCAGGCCGGAGGGGTTTTTCAAAGGCAGCTGATGCCACCCCTGAGTTAAGGGTATGTTCTGTGCTCACACATGCTCCACGTTATTCTGACAGGCACTCAGCTCCCTGGTGGGGGGACAGGAACCTCTGATCAATCTTGTGGGAGAGTGTTGAGTCCTGGTCCCCTTTCTTCATGGCTTATTTCTCCCAGGGGCTCTTGATGTTCGTTTAGCCGGAACACTTCAGCTGAGACTGCCCTGTGCATCAGAGAAGTTTCAGTGATGTGGAACCTAAAAAGAAAGACACTTCTTTTCTCCTAGGGGTGCCCCTGGCTCTGATGCCAGTCTTCCCAGGGCCAATGAGGGACGTTTCATTCAACGTTGCAAACTCAGAGTCAAAGAACAGATGTAGTTGAGCCAGCGCCCAAAGGTCTCGTGGCAGCTCGCGTCCCTGACCCACTTGTTCTGTTTACGTAACTTCTGAGAACCCGGCTCTGTTTAGGGCGCCTCACGGTTTCTCCTGAGACAGAGGGAGGCTGTCCACTTTGAACTCTCCGCTTTGGTGGTTTTTGATTTCTGGAGAATCTGCGACCACACCTGTCTCCCACAGCACTTCCCAGCATGAACTCCTCAAAGCTTCATGGGTCTCTTGCTTTTGTCAGGAAACAGAAGCAACTCAGCGTGATGCTCTTGCTGTTCACACAAACCCCACATCTCACAGTTCTGAATTGTAACTCTTGTTCTATTAACAATAGGCTTTCCGTTAGGCTCAAGTCAATAATTTCTCTGTGGGAAGGAGTAAACTTCACCAACTACATGGGAACCATGACTCTACTGAGAAGTCAGGGCACATGGCATTCTTTCAGGGTCTGTGGTCAGAGCCAGGATGGTGTGCTCTGCACACATCAGCACCCACAGTCTCTGTTTCACTTCCAGTTTATCCAGTTGTCTCACGTGATCTTCAGTCACTTAACCATCCTGTACTTTAGTGTAACAAAACAATTTACTAAACACCTAGCAACTTGGGACTGGTTTTAACATCGATTGTGACGTCTGACTGGAGCACTGTGTATATCTAAATGTGTCTGTACACACAAACCGAGCCCGAATGTGTTCCCACAGATCAAACCATCGGAGGCCAGCTTCTAGAGCTGAGAGCTGGAAGGTCGCTCAGAAGGCAGCAATATGACCCACATGGGAGAGGAATTCCCTCATAATGCCTGTGTGTTAGTCCTTTCTGTTTCAGAACTCACCTGTGGCAGGTGAATTATTTGATAGTAATGATGTGTTTCACTTGTTAGAAAGTTCTCCTTTGGATGAACAAATATCTACTGAAACTTCACTCATTCTGCTTTCGTCTCTGCATCTAGCAATTCCTGGCATGTAACAAACCCTCAGAAAATATTAGGGAACTGAGAACAAGATGGTTTCTTGCACAGGACAGCTCTTCACGATTTGAAGATGGCTTTCATGTGGTCTAATTTCTCATTTTGGGACTGAACACATTCAGTTCCTATGATTCTTTATAAAAAGGTGGTCCCAAGTGCTCCGCCATCCAGGCTGCAGTCCTGAATGCCGGCCACACCACTTCTAAGATGTGGCGCCCAGGTCTGGAAGAAATGATCCTCTTGTTGTCCGATCAGCATAGATACCTGCTGTTTCCCACTTCAGGAGGATCGATGGCATCAGTGACCCCAAATAAGGGCTCCCAGCACCCCTGTCCTTAGCTGTGTCACCTCAGAAGGCAGACTGGGCTTCAGACAGTGAACTGGCCTTGGCCTGAGACTTGCTTTGGTTAATGGGATGTGGCAAAGTGTTGGCGTGCCTGTTCTGAGGGTAGCCCCTATCATGAGGGCAGGCTTGGGCTGGTCTGGTGAGGACGAGAGATGAGTTGTCCCAGCTGCAGCCATTCTATAGCAGCCAGCAGTGGCTGACCTGCTGGCTGAACACAGGAGCTCAGGCACACTGGCTGTTTGGCCCAATCAATAGAACCATTTAGCTCACCTGTGGACTTGTGAACAATAATAAAGGGTTAGTGTTGCATGCCCCTGAGGTTTTAGGGTTGTTTCTCATATACCATACTATCAAGTGCCATCCAAGATTGAATTATTGTAGCAGCTTATGTCAAATTTGTGATGAAGTGCCTTCATCTGATAATTTTTGCCATTTTTTGATCTATACTGCCCAATATAGTAGCTATTAGCCACATGTGACAGTGGAGCTTTTGAAATGTGGTTAGTCTGAATAGAGATGTGCTATAAATATCAAATGCACATTTGATTTTGAAGACAGTACAAAAAAAGGGTAAAATATCCCATTGATAATTTTTATATTGATTACATGTTGAAATGATTATATTTTGTATATAGAGTTTAAAATATTTTGAAGATTAATTCCCCAGTTTCTTTTCACCTTTTCAATGTGACTACTAGAAAATTTTAAATTACATATGTGACTCACATCATGTCTGTGCATAACAACACCATTCAAGACAGTGTCCTTTCAGCCTATATGTTTATTATTTTCTTATCTCTCTTACAGCTTTCAGCTCAGAATTCCAACTACATAAAATAATATGGAACTTTGAGCACTGTCTGCACTATTAGTTATTCATCACAAAGCTTATTTTTCAGAAAATTAGATAAATATCAAAATGATATTTTTGTCCAATTCATTGATCCAAAATAATTCTTGTGAGCACAAGATTACTATCATAATCCCATAGCATTTCATTACTCAATTCCAGGATTTACCATTTCTGGTTGTACACAGTGGTTCAACCAGCTAAGAATCTGCCTAAGAGTAGTGTCATTCAAACTACATTTTACTACATTATACAGAAAGATTTAAAGAGAATCTTTGTGAAATTCTTTGCTAAAATCAAGATATTTTGTGGAAATCAAGAGTTGCATTAAGGGTGGTAAAATCAAGATCTGGAGTCCAGGAGGTGTTCCCTGAGGCACTGTCATGAGGGAGACCCTGCTCGCTGTGCCATTTGTTGTGCAAGGCGGCCTGCAGGGTCTCAGCTCTTGCTCCCCACATAAGAACTCAGGATATGGCTAGGCCAAAAAGGAACACCCACGGAGCCATAGGTAGGGGAGTCATACCACTATAGTCTCACTGGAGGCTGGATCCACACGACCTGCAACCTGCTGTCCACTTCTCGGCCTGCCAACCAACCAACTGACTAACCAGCGCAGCCGCAGCAGTTATATCAGTGGCTAATTGACTAACTGGTTACAGCTGATGGTCAGTTAGCCACAGCTGATGGCCATCTACTACCCAAGCCAGCCCCTTTCCACGTGAGGCCGAGAGCCTGGAAACTGCACTCTGGGACTCTGTCCCCATAGGCACCAACAAACTAACACACCCAGAAAGGAAACAAGGCAGGAATCAATCAAGATGGTGACATAGGAGATTCCCGGGCCCCATCTCACATGGACACACTGAATATACAACTTCACATGGAACAAGTCCCTCTGAAAGATGTCTGGAAACTACTGAGTGACTGCCATACTTTGGATGAATGAGAGAATATCCCCATCTAATTGGACAGGAAAGGCTGAGGCACACTCTCACCATAAACCCCATTCCCACAAGACCATTTTTACTCAGTCTGGAAGAGGTGGCTGTTTTACCTCATGTGCAGAAACCAACACAAAGAGTCAAGGAAAATGAAGAAACAAAGGAATGTGCTCTAAGCAAAGAACAAGATTAATATCCAGAAAATGATCTTAATAAAGCAGAGATAAGTGATTTACTAGTTAGAGAATTCAAAATTATGATTATAAAGGTGCTCACTAAGGTCAAGAGAGCAACGCAAGAACAAAGTTAGAATTTCAACAAAGGGGTAGAAAATACAGTGGTACCTCGGTTTTCGAACGTAATCCGTTTCAGAAGACTGTTAGAGTTCTGAAATGCTCGAAAACCGAGGCGCAGTTTCCCCATAGAAAGTAATGCAAAATAGATTAATCCATTCCAGACCTTTAAAATCAACCCCGAAAACTGCAAATTTAGCATGAATTTTACTATCTAATGATACCATAGATCGATAAAATTTACGGCCTTCGTAAACCAAAATGTTCGTCAATGGAGACGTTTGAAAACTGAGGTACTACTGTATTAAAAAGTACCATTCAAATTCACAGAGCTAAAGAATACCATAACTGAATTGAAAAATTCAATAGAGGGGTTCAACAACAGACCAAGTCAAGTGGAAGAAAGAATCAATGAACTCAAAGACAGAGCAGTGGGATTAAATTGGAGGAGCAAAAAGGATAAAGAATAAAAAAAAGTGAAGATTGCTTAAAGGATTATGGGACACCATCAAATGGATCAATATATGCATTATACAGATCCCGGAAGGAGAACAGAGAGAACGGGGCAGAAAATTTATTCAAATTAGTAATGGCTGAAAACTTCCCTAACCTAGAGAAAGAAACACTTCTAGATCCAAGAAGCCAAGAAAGTTCCAAAGAAGATGAATCTAAAGAGACCTACACTGAGACACATTATACTTAAATTGTCAAATGTTAAAGACAAGGAGAGAATCTTAAAAGCAGCAAGAGAAAAGCACCTTCTTAGGTAAAAGGAACTCCCCATAAGACCATCAGCAGATTTTTCAACAGAAGCTTTGCAGGTCAGAAAGGACCAGGGAAAATATATTCAAAGTGCTGAAAGAAAAATGTTGCTAACCATGAATACTCTACCTGGCAAAGTTGTCCTTCAGAATTGAAGGAGAGATAAAAAGTTTTCCAAACAAACAAAAGCTGAAGGAGTTCATCACCACTAGAGTGGCCTTTCCGAAAACATTAAGGGGAGTTCTTCAAGCTGAAACAAAAGACCACTAATTGGTAACAGGAAAACATATGAAAGTGTAAAACTCATGGATAAAGGTAAATATACAGTTAAATTCAAAATACCTTAATGTTGCAGTGATGGTGGGTAAGTCTAGTATGAAGGTTAAAGGACAAAGTATTAAAAATAACGATACTACAATTTGTTAATGGATACACTCTGTAAAAAGATGCAAATTGTGATATAAAAATGTGTAAGTAGGGGAGATTTGGTATGTGTTCAAAGCAGAGTTATTATCAGCTTAAAATAGACTGTAATAAATATAAGGTGTGTTATGTAAGCTTCATGGTAGCCATAAAGCAAAAGCCTATAGTAGTAGATATACAAATGATAAAGAAATACAAGCATACCTGTCATAAAATCACCAAATCACAAAGGTAGAGGGCAGAGGGGGAGAAATGAACAAAGAAATACAAAACAACCAGAAAACAATGAACAAAATGGCAACACTAAGTCCATACCTATCAATAATTACTTTAAAGGTAAATGGACTAAATTCAGTAAAAATCATACAGTGACTGAATGGATAAAAAATAAGACCCAACTATATGTTGCCTACAAGAAATTCACCTCAGCTTTTAGGGCAGAAATAGACAAAGTGAAGGAATAGAGAAAGATATTCCATGCAAATGGAATTTTTTTTTAATAAAGCAGAAGTAGCTATACTTAGACAAAATAGACTTTAAGCCAAAGACTATAACAAAGAAGGTTGTTATTTAATAGAAAATGGGTCACTTCATCAAGAGGATATAACAATTATAAATATTTATGCACTGAAAATAGCACTGAAATATATAAAGCAAAAATTAACATATCTGAAGGGAGAGATAGACATCAATACAGTCATAACAGGGACTCCAATACCCCACTTTTAACAATGGATACATCATCCAGACAGAAAACCAATAATGAAAGTTAAACTACACATTAGATCAGATGCTCCTAACAGACGTATGGAGAACATTCCATCCGACAGCAGCAGAATACACATTCTTCTCAGGTGTACATGGAACAGTCCCCAGATTATATGTTAGGCCACAAAACAGTTCTTAATAAATTTAAGAAGACCAAAACCATCAAGCCATCTTTTCCATCAACAATGGTGTGAAACTAGAAATCAATTACAAGAAGAAAACTGGACAATTCACATATATGTGGAGATTAGACAAGCCCCTGAGCAACCAATGAGTCAAAGAAGTAAAAAAGAAATAAAAAAGTATATTGAGACAAACGAAGATGGAAACACAACACACCAAAACTTATGTGATGCAGCAAAAGCAGTTCTGAGAGGGAAGTGGTGAATATGTTCATTAAAACAAAAGAAAGATCTCAAACAACTTAATTTTACACCTCAAGGGACTTCCTACCTCAAGAAACTTAAAAAAGCAGAACAACCTAAACCCAAAGTTAGTAGAAGGAAGGAAATTAAGATCAGAGCAGACAAATTAAATAGAAACTAAAAAGTTAGTGGAAAGATCAATGAAACTAAGAGCTGCTTTTTTGAGACAATAAACAAAATAGATACACCTTTACACTTTAAAAAGGGAGAGAGGACGCAAATAAAATTAGAAATAAAAGAGGAGATGTTACAATAGATACCATAGCAATGCAAAGGATCACAGAGACTACTCTGAAAAATTATACACCAAAAGATTAGATAACCTGGAAGAAATGGATAAATCCTAAAACAAACAACATACCAAGGCTAAATCATGACAAAATAGAAAATTTGAATATATTAATTACTAGCACAGGGATTGAATCAGTAATCAAAAACCTCCAAGCAAACAAAAGTCCAAGACCAGATGGTTTCACTGGTGAAGTCTCCCAAACATTTAAAATAAAATTAATACCAATCCTCTCAAACTCTTCCATAAAAAAAAAAAGAGGAGGAAACACTTCTGAACTCATTTTATGGAGGCCAGCATTACCCTGATACCAAAGCCAGAAAAAGACATTGCCTGAAAAGAAAATTATAGGCCAATATCCCTAATGAATATAGACGTAAAAATCCGCAGCAAAATATTAGCAAACTATATTCAACAATCTGTTCAATGGATCATACACCACAATTAAGTGGGATTTATTCCAGGGAGGCAAGGATAGCTTAACATCTGCAAATAAATTAATGTGATACACGACATTAACAAAATGAAGGAAAATCTCATCATCTCAATAGATGCAGGAAAAGCATGATATCCTTTCATGATAAAAACTCTCAACAAACTGGGTATAGAGAGAACACAGCTCAACATAATAAAGGCCCCATAATATGACAATCCTACCGCTATCATCATACTTAATGGTGAAACACTGGAAGCTTTGTCTCAGAGACCACAAACAAGGCAAAGATGCCCTCTCTTACCACTGTTATGCAACACACCGTGCTTCCCCAAAAATAAGACGGAGCCGGGCAGTCAGCTCTAATGCGTCTGTTGGAGCAAAAATTAATATAAGCCCGGGTCTTATAGAAAAGTGGTTGTCTGGGGTTGGGGGAAATAGGGAGAGGTTGTTTTAAATATTACAAACTTTCAGTTATAAGATGAAAAAGGTCTGAGGATCTAATGTATAACATGGTGACTGTAGTTGATAGCACTGTGTTGTATCATTTAAATTTGCTAAGATAGTAGAATTTAAATGTTCTCGCCAAAACAAAACAAAAAGTTAATTAGGTGATGAATGCATTAATTAACTCAATGGGGGAAATCCTTTCACAGTGTATGTCAAATCAGCACGTTGTATACTTTGATTATCTTACCATTTTTTTCATCAATTACGTCTCAGTACAGCTGGCAAAAATGAAGAAATGAAGTTGCTTTGTGATGATGCTCTGATACTGTTTACCACACTCTTTTCTAAATGCTCAGAGAAATATTTATGAAATAATATGTTTTAAAATATTTCTGGGGTTTCAAGTCATGACTGGTCTTAGTGATTGTTTTCCATGCTGCGTCACTTTTTCTTGATGCCACAGAGGCTGGTGTGCAGACTTAGGGTCTTTTCTCTGGGTGCCCATGTGTCCAGGCCAAACAATTCTATTATGGAAGGAGAGACCAGAGTCAGGGGAGGTCGTCTCTGCCACAATGCCCACCTTCACTCCCTTCACACGCTCAGTCGGCGAAAGGAGGCAGAGACCTCCCTGTCGCCTCCCCCGTGGGGCCACACGTGGGCCTGAAGACAAAACAGTCAAGAAGTTTTGGTGGCTTGTTTGTTCCAGGCCTTTCTGTTTGTTCAGAGGTGGTGCCTGACCCAACCGTCTTCCTGGAGTCCAACGGAAGCACGTTATTTCCATTCTTCCTACAAAAGGTGCAGTTTTAGCTGGTTTAAAAGCAGAAAATACACATGTAAGTGCTTAGAGTCTCATAACAGTAAGGGAAGACAGGCTGCTATCATCCTAGATTTGTCCTACAAATGGGATGGACAGCTAAGACCTGGAAGAGCTGGGATGGTGAGCTCAGTGCCTGCCCCCCGGTAACTGAGAGAAAAGGAAGCCGACCTGGGCGGGGGACGACACTGAAAGTGCTGTGGTGCAGGGTGCCCTCCCATTGCCGCTGGTAACTAACACGCTCAGAGTTTGTTTGGTTAAAACCACGACCCCTCAGGAAGTGAATGGGAGAAAAATAAGAGACAAAGCATTTGTGAACAAGAAAAATAGGCTTTGTTTCCAGGATGCTCAGAGAAAGTACATAACTAATGACTTTTACTGGTACTAACTAGAATGACTAGTGATGGACAAAAATCACTTCTGACACTTGTATGTCCAAGGAAACATCCCAGGAAGTAAAGGTCACAGTCCCCGGAAGATATCTTGATTCTGGGGACTAAATGAAGAATGCAAGTTTGGACTCAGTGATATTTCTGCCAGAAATGTGTATCCTGAATCGAATTGCAAGGACCCACTAGACAAACCCAAACTGAGGAACACTCTACAATCTGCCATCCTTGGAAGTGTCAAGGTCACGAGACCAGGGGAAGACTAAGAAACTGTTTGATTTTGAAGGAGACCTTGAGAAGTAAACATGTGATTCTAGGCTGGATCGTGTTGCTATGAGCAGCTTTCATAGGACGGTTGGTGAGACTCGTGGTGACACTCGGAAGGTGTCAGGATCAGATGGCAGGGACCTGTGCCAATGGCGCAGGGGTCTTCTTGTTTCAGTGTATCAGTTAATCCTCACCCCTCCTTCATAAGGTCACAAAGTGCACGTGGGCCACAAAGAGTCTCTTCTACGTTTTCTGACCACTTAGAGCTGTGAGACATGATGGTGACAAGCAAAAGAGAAAAAATGTCAGGAAAAGAGAGGAGCATAAAAGTAGATTTGGAAGAAATTTAATGGAGAATGAGACACGAGAGAGATCTGTCCAGTGGGTGAACCATGCAGACCATGGAATATATATATATATATATATATATATATATATATATATATATATTCATCTCTTATCCTTTTAGCATCAGACATTTGGGATCTTGATCTACGTTTTAGGGTTAACTTTTCATTTATTTTTATTAACACTTTGTTTTATTTGACCATATGTTGGTTCCAAAGCATTAACGTACAGAAACAGGCGAAACCACGAGAAACTCCCTCTGCAGCTCCTACCTGAATGCCTCAAGGTGGCAGACGTTTCAAAATGTACTCCTGAGCAGTAATAGGCTTATGGCTGGGAATGATAATGGCAGGTTCCAGCTATTCTGAGTTCAGCGCAGACTTTCCACACGGGCGCCTTGTCTTGGGAGACGGGGGGAGGGAAATGAGGACGGAGGATGGAGCCTTTCTGTTCCAGTCATTGAAATCTGGCTTTTAGTTAATAATCGCGTCAATCCGATACACAATAACAGATGCCAGCAGGCAATCTTTCTAAACAATTCGATCCTGATAGAGATTAGAGGAGGTGATAACCCTGAGGATTAGAATGAGTCTTAATTATTCGTATTCACACTGAACTTCCCAGTTCCTCTGTGTCCAGGACGTTCTCCAGTCATCACAATCCAAATGCTCTCAGTAGTCGCTGGTTCTTACTTAAAAATAATCCAGTGCTTCAACAGTGTTCCATCTGGCTGGAGGAGGCGGAAATGGGATCGTTTCGTTCTTTCCGAGTAAATGAATTTTGTCACTCGCATGCGTTTCTTCTGCAAACATAAGGAACTTTCTTTCCAGGTGGTTCTTTTGTTCACTCTGCCATGTCCCATTGGCATCGTTAGGACTGTGTATATCAACAAACCAAAACAAAATGTTTAACTGTAATATATTTTTGTGTGTACTGAAAAAAACAGTGAGCCGCGCGTCATTACTCTTGGGGAGAACCAGGACGTGTGACAGAGATATTTCCAAATGTCAAGTGTCCTTCGCTGTGTAGATGAAGTGTGTGCCACAGCCGCGCCGCTGTAGATGGAGCCTTCCTTGGAGGAATGCCTGAGCTGTCAGGAGGTCAACACCACACCTTGCTTGCTGGAGGGGGAGGGCTTGTTCGTTCTCTAAGGAGAGTTTACAGGAGATCGGGCCACAAGAAAGACGTGCAAGTGTGACCTTCTCCTGGAGCTGGAGGAGAGGCTGCACTGGACGCCGGCTGGGGCCTGGGGCAGCCTGGCCTGGATGTGTGTGGCTGTCCAGGGAGTGTGACTTTTCAGGGTGACATCTAAACCAGGTGAACTGACCCTAATGGTATGTGGTGACTCTTCTGTCGGGATGGGGGCTGCTCCTGTGGATGGTCTGGGTGGGGTGGCGATGCCCATGGTTTCTGAAGGCAGAAGCTCCCGCCGTTGATGGGGCTGGAATGAGAGGTCAGGGCCTCAGAGGAGGGTGCTGGGCGAGGCTGGAAATGTCCTCTTCACTGGCTTCTGGAGCAGGGCCTTGGGGTCTGTGGCTGACTGATCGAACTTCCCCTGACCGCCTTGCCCAGTGAGATGGCAGCCAGGTGACCACCCAGGAGCCCAGCACCGAGGTCCTCTGAGGGTTCCCTGAGGACGGCTCTTGAGATGTGAAGGTGGAGGTCGCTTTTTTTTAATTTATTGGGGTGACAATTGTTAGTAAAATTACAGATTTCAGGTATACAATTCTGTATTACATCATCTATAAATCCCATTGTGTGTTCACCACCCAGAGTCAGTTCTCCTTCCATCACCATATATTTGATCCCCTTTACCCTCATCTCCCACCCCCCACCCCCCACCCCCCTTACCCTCTGGTAACCACTAAACTATTGTCTGTGTCTATGAGTTTCTGTTTCTCATTTGTTTGTCTTATTCTTTTGTTGTTTTTGGTTTATATACCACATATCAGTGAAATCACATGGTTCTCTGCTTTTTCTGTCTGACTTATTTCGCTTAGCATTACACTCTCAAGATCCATCCATGTTGTCACAAATGGTCCTATATCATCTTTTCTTACCGCTGAATAGTATTCCATTGTGTATATAGACCACAACTTCTTTATCCATTCATCTATCGAAGGACACTTTGGTTGTTTCCATGTCTTGGCCACCGTAAACAAAGCTGCAATGAACATTGGAGCACACGTGTCTTTATCTCTAAACGTTTTCAGATTTTTTGGGTAGATACCCAGGAGAGGGATTGCTGGGTCATATGGCAATTCTATTCGTAATTCTTTGAGAAACCTCCACACTGCCTTCCATAACGGCTGCACCAGTCTGCATTCCCACCAACAGTGTATGAGGGTTCCTTTTTCTCCACAGCCTCTCCAACACTTGTTACTATTTGTCTTGTTGATGATAGCCATTCTGACTGGGGTGAGGTGATATTTCACTGTGGTTTTGATTTGCATTTCTCTGATGATTAGTGATGTTGAGCATTTTTTCATATGTCTATTTACCATTTGTATGTCCTCTTTGGAGAAATGTCTCTTCAGGTCCTCTGCCCATTTTTCAATTGGGTTGTTTGTTTTTTTGTTGTTGAGTTGCATGAGTTCCTTGTATATTCTGGATACTAGCCCCTTATCGGAGGCACTGTTTGCAAAAATCTTCTCCCATTCAGTTGGTTGCCTCTTTATTTTGTCAATGGTTTCTTTTGCTGTGCAGAAGCTTTTAAGTTTCATATAGTCCCATTCGTTTATTTTAGCTTTTACTTCCATTGCCTTTGGAGTCAAATTTATAAAATGTTCTTGAACCCAAGGTCCATAAGTTTAGTACCTATGTTTTCTTCTATGCAGTTTATTGTGTTAGGTCTTATGCTTAAGTCTTTGATCCATTTTGAATTAACTTTGGTACATGGTGACAGATAGCAGTCCAGTTTCATTCTTTTGCACGTGGCTTTACAATTCTCCCAGCACCATTTGTTGAAGAGGCTGTCTTTGCTCCATTGTATGTTTTTAGCTTCTTTGTCAAAAATTATCTGTCCATATTTATGTGGTTTTATTTCTGGGTTCTCAATTCTATTCCATTGGTCTGTGTGTCTGTTTTTCTGCCAATACCATGCTGTTTTGATTATTGTTGCCCTGTAGTACAAGCCAAAGTCAGGGAGTGTGATAGGAGGTTGCTTTTAATAGCAAGTTCAGTTCCCGCATAGATTGTAGCTTCCTTTTGTTGTTCCCTAACGTTCAGTAAGATCTCGCTCAAGAACTGGTCTCTATCACACAAGGGAAGAGGTATAAGGCCTCACTTCGTGCCTGAGTGGAGCAGAGAAGGGGGAGCGGAAGCCCTGTGTCAAGGCCAGGTCAGAGTTGCAGCCGACACACCGTGGATGTGGTGATGGCTGCCCTCCAGCCAGGACCAGCCTGAGAATCCACTGAGAGCCGACATCTCAGGTCATCCAGTACGTGGTTGGGAGTAAGACAGTCCCACACGTTGCTCCAAATGCCATAGGATCTAGGGCAGAGTGGTGCCTTCTGAGTGGTGAGGAATTTCAGCCCCAGATGCCTGGGTCCACAGGGACATGGCCGAGGACACAGGTCCTTTTGACGTTGGAGCACTTACTACCGCCCTCTGACCCATGTGAGTCTTTTCAAAGCATTTCAGCTTTCTGCTCTTTCGCCTTCTCAGCAACTAAGACACCACGGTAGTGAACCAGTGTGTTGTCTGCGGGTGGTGCCCCAACGAGCTGTATTCACTTCCGTGTGTGCAGATGATGAGGTCATTCCAGGCGGTGAAACTCTGAGCTGACGGAGCAGAGCTCAGGGCCCCCTCCCAACCTCATGCTTCTCTGTAGGGCATGGGAAGCCCTCCCTGCAGCGAGGACACATGTCGAGGGAGACGCCCAGAGAGCAGACACCCGGGGCACGCCCTGGGCTCTGCCCGAGTCCCCTTGTTTCTAACATTATTCTGGGCCCCTGGCCTCACTTGCACTTTAGGTGCCAAATTCTGAGGACCCTCTTTTCTCTTGATTCCTCTAAACCACCTCGAACGTAGGTCTAATGTACATGTGACAGAATTTTTCTCACGGTTTGAGGATATTGGAGTGCTGCTATCTCACAGAAAAGGTCAGGACAACCTGAAATCAAACATTAGAAATTTTTGTCCCCAAGTTCATCCTATTTTATTATGTAGACTAATGTCTCTCAAACCGCAACCCAGGTTGCTCTCTGGGCCTACATTTGATGTCCAAAAGCACCCATTAGCAAACTTGCTTTGTCAACAGGACAGATAGCCCCACGATTCCTTGTATTATTTATTGCACCATCCAGGAACGCACAAGCCATTTCTGTTAGCTTCAGCTTATATAGCATTTTTACCTTTCTGAAATATATATATAGTAGGAATTGGCAGACACAGCAGCAACTATTATCAAGATGTTGCTGTACTGTGCCTGGGGCTGCTTGCTGAATATCAGAATATTAGCTACATGAGAAAAGTCAGTCAGCGTGAAAAAAAATGAAAGTGTTGCTTTTATAGATCATAACAAGTCAGAAATTAATTGCCCCAAGAACTGGCAGGGGCACAATTAATTTAAAAAGTAAAATAACATTGAAATGTTTGGGGTATTGATTTTTACAGGGAGCAAGGGTTTGATTAGCAATGATACTAAATGTGCACTTGACATAGAGCAGGGTAATGACCTTCATCATGGCGACCTCTTGGTCCCAGTGCCTGAGACAGAGCTGTGGGTTGGGTAGACCGTGTCTGAAACTAGATGGGTCATTATGCTTCTCAGGTTAATCTGTCTTTGAGCCGTCACTAGGATATCCTGGGGTGAAGCGGTTAGAAGGCAGCGTAACACTTCTATTACACACACTCTCCACCATGGCCCCTCTCAGTCTTATTCAGTTGATTAACCACAGCTCTGGTTGAATTTAACCCTCCTTCCCCTCAGCACGTGTGCCTGCATAACTAAGAGTGTCCAGTATCAGAGCGCCAGCAGAGGTGGTGGCTGGTCTCACTTGAAATCCATGGCTGCTCCCCTCCTGTTTCCTGGCAGTTGTATAATTCTCTAGACTCCCTCAATGGCTGTTTCATTCCTCCTCCTCTCTGGTCAAAACTCTGAAACCTCTTTTTCCATCTTCACTCTCAGCCGATGACCTGGTTTCTTCTTTCACTGAGAACAGAGGAACAATCAGGAAAGAACCTGCATAAACAGTCACCCCCACACACTCCTGTCTCGCCTACATCTGGAAGGGTGGGGCCGCCACCCACCCCTAACACAGGCCAGCCCCTCCCTCCGCTGTCCCCAGCCTCCTTAGTCTACTCAAGGTTGGGCGCAAACACTTCTCCCTTCTTTCCTGCATGGTCGCCGTTTCCTAGTCACTGGGTCATTCCCGTAGGTATGGATGTCTCTTCTGTCTCCCATCTTTGACTCTGGCGTCATCTCCAGCTATTGCCTACGTTCACCCCGTACAAACTCACTGAGATGAATGTGTGTATTCTCTGCTGTCGTCATCCCTCTTCCAGCCAGGTTTTTCCTACACCACTCAACAAACAAAAGCCTTGTCAAGGTGGCAGTGGTCTGCATGTTGCTAAATCGAATGGCGGCTTGTTTCTTCCGTTTTGTGTTGCTGGATCTGCCAGCAGCAGTAACATGGCTGATTGTTCTCTCCTTCTTGAAACGCATTTGTGCTTGGCCTTCAGAGCTCAGCCCCCGGCCCACTTTTCTTTCCATCCGTGCCCACGCCTTGGGGATGGCATCCACTCAGAAGCTGATGACCCTAAGTGTGCGTGTGCAGCCCGGGGCCCCCTCTGAACGCCATGTTCAAGTGAGCAGCTCTGTACCCGGCATCTCCATGGGGAGGGTCTACCAGGCATCATTCTTCTCAAGTTCCTGATTTCCTGATATCCTTTCCCACCGCACACCTGCTTCTTCTGCAGTATTTCCCTCATTTTTTTAGTGAATTCCTTCTTTCCATTGTTCAGGTCAAGTACCTTGGAGTCATATTTTGCACCTGTCTTTCTCTCAAACCCCGTATCCGATCTGTCAGCAAATTGTGTTTACTTTATCTCCAGAATAGATCCATCATATCTCCCCAGGAAGGTCTTCCCAATTCTACCTGGGTTCCCTCTGATCTATTTTTGACACGGCCACCAGGGTAACCTTAAAATGCAAGTCAGATAATGTCACTCAAGCCTTCCACTAGCTTCCCATCTCCCCCGAGGAGAAGGCACGTCACTGTGATGAACTGCACCAGCTGTCCCCTGCCAGCTCTGTGACCTCAACTCCATCGCCCACCCTCTGGCTCACGCTAGCCACACGCCAGGCCTCGAACACGCCAGGCAGAAGTCCGGCTCTGGGACACTGCCCTCACTGTTCCTTTATCCTGAAATGTCCCTCCTCCAGATAGACACGTGGCTCACGGCCACACCCCCTTCATGGCGCTGCGTAAGTGTCACTTTGCCAGCCAAACCCTCCCTGTTCATTCTACTTACAATGGCCTGGCAGTCCCGACCTGCCCTCTCTGCTTGGTTTTTCTCCATGACACTAGCATCACCTACCATATTATACATCTTTTTATGTTCTTTATTTGTGGTCCAGCTCCCATGACAGAACTGTAAATCCCATGAGGCCAAGGTTTTTGTCTGCTTTGTCCACTGCTGTAAACTTCTGCCCAGAAAAGTGCCACGCACATAGTAGGTCTGCAGTAAGTGTTTGCTGTAGGAGCAAATGAATGGCGGATGTGGGAGCCCCAGGCCTTCCTTTCTGTGCCCACGACTCCTGATTCATACTCTCCTGGACAGATTACTTAATATCTTTATGTGCTAGTTTGTTTCCACCTGTAAAACATTTGACCAAAATTTTGTGTCAGGGTTAAATGAGATGATAAATACGAAAAGGACTTTCCAATTTGTATTGCACAGTGTTAATTGACATGAAACATACTATTTATAATCACAAGACAAAGAAAGGGGATGGCAGCTGGACAAACCACAGACGTATATTCTCACTCCTTGCCCTGCAGCCTTTGGTGTTTTGTATCAACGGCCAATTTGGGACTTTTCTCAGTGGCATTTGTAGCTTGGCTGAGGCTTGTTTCAGACCTAGGAGGAGAAGGTACCCAGAGTCGCCTCACATTACAGGGCTGTTCCCAAACGGAATGCCGACAGCCGCTCTGGGGTATGGAAATCTCAGCTTTCTGCTCCCGAAACAGGTCAAGTTACACATGATATAATGAGCACACGCTGTACAAGACGGTTCATGAATCTTCTGAGGTCGCATTTCTCCTGTGCAGCTGGGTGTTGCCTCCTTTGGGATCACAGACCTACAATGTTTGTGACATTCTGATTCTGTCTCCATCATGTTTTACCTATAACAGCTCTTAGAAGTCATAGAGATTTTTAGGCTTTTTATTCTTTTCAGTATAGAAACATGGGTCATTGGTTACACAGCATATGAAGTATGGTGTGCAGCTTTTCAGAGAACTTTATAATCATTCTCAGTAGTTTGGAATTTCCAAGAAATTAAAAACATTCCACAGACTAATAATTCTGAAACACACAAAAAAATCTGTGTCTAAAATTGAAATTAAGTGACCTAGTTGCATAAACTTGTCTTCCTCTCCCCTCCTTACTTGTCACCTTTATATGATCTGAAGTGTGTATTGGAAGAAGAAAATTTGTGGTGAGGCAGCTCACCGCACCACACGGCATGTGGGTGACGGAGGAGAGGCCACATGCCTGAGAGCGCACAGACGTCCCCAGGCAGCGTCCTGCAGGCGGCCCAGGGTCTCACTGTTTTGATCAGTAAGCGAGCCCTGCGTCTCCACTGCTGAAGAGGCCTGAAGGTTTATGAAATCTGAACTTTTAAGGGAAAACCCGGGTGCGTGCTCCTCTGTGGGACAAAAAGCACCTTGTCTCTTGGTAAGTGTTCGTTTTGTCTTGGAATTTAGAAAGTCATGTACCTCTGTTGTCTTAATAACTGCTTTGTGCTTTGAAGGTAAGAGTGTTTTAAAGTGTGTATTATCAAGTCAGGTGTTGCTTGGTTGCTTATTTATTTGGAACGTCAGTCACGTCGTGAGAACAGAAGAGACACTAGCTTCTGTCAAGTCTGTTAGGTGCTCTACACCATGCTAAAGACTGCATGTGCATGGTTTTGTGCAAATCTGATGAAAGCCCTGGGAGGTGGAGGTGGTTAAAGAGTTAGAGACCAAGTCACTCATTGCGTGTAGCAGTGGCAGCACCCAAGTCCAGATTCTTCTGATTCCAGCAGAGACAGTAAATACTACCTTCCAGACCCCTGTGCCTGGATGATGGTGACTAGTGCTTGTGGAAAACCTATAGGAACCTTTGCCAGGGACCTAATAAACCAGAGCCACCATGAAAGAGCAGTCATTAGCCTGAGGCACAACTACGGAGGAGAAATGCGGATTCCACAAACCCAAACCGAACACAGGCTGCTTTGCTTCCCATTCAGGCTGTGCCTGTGCCTGAGCGTGAGTGTCGGGTGGATGTAAAAGTAGATGAAACTCAGGGAGGTGGTCGACTGTGAGAGGGGAGGGGAGGTGATACAGGGGCAGGGAAGTACTTGGGCGAGGGGAGCAGAGCAGGGACAAGTCCCCCGTGGACAGGATGGCGGGGTGCTGACAAGACAGGGTGGGACTGGGCACCGGGAGCCTGCTCAGCAGAACGCACACACCCGTGTGGGAACGCCTGCCCGCATGTGGAGATGCTCCCCGTTCTGCCTCAAGAGAATTCACACAGTGCTGTGATTCATGGGAAGAGGTTCTCGTGATGATATCGCCTTCCAAGTGAAAGTGATAAGTGGGGGGTAAGCAGTTTCACCACGCTGTGGGTCAATGCATTTGTGCCATTTAAAATATTGTTATGTGCATTTATGCGACAGTATTGGAGGCATCTGCTTTCATCTTGCGTTACGTCTTCTCTTATTAAATGTCTGAACCTTCTGAGCCCTCACTTACCTGGAGGTCTCTCATCTATTACATCAACCCTCTAAGACAAGCTGAGGAAGAGGAAATGAACAGAAAAAGAGACGGCAGCCCAAGCAGACACCACCAAGCCCACAGCTTCACGCCTGTGAGTTAGGCTCCCAGGGGACACCCTCAGGTGCACATTTGGGTGTTCTGACTTATTTTGGGTGCAGTTCTGATAAGTAGGACTCTGGTTTCCCAGCCCAGCACTTATTAGTAACAAAAGGTTAGAAGTGGGAAGGCAGCTACAGAGTCAGACCCTGGAAGAGCCCAAGTGTGATAGGACTGGCTGCCGTCAGAAGCGGGGGTGGAAAACCTGCGATATGGGCGGACAAGCCACTATACTTCACTTGGGGCCATTTACTGCAGAAGCGAATAGTGCTACAGGCTTCAACGACCTGCGGGCCCCGGGCCCTGGGCGCCCGGCTGCAGAGGCCCCGGGCCCTGGGCGCCCGGCTGCAAAGGAGCACAGCACTGGCCCACTGTGCTGACTGCAAATGGCAGAGGCTGGACGGCTGTGATTTTACTAGAAGACGCATTTGAGCAGGAATTTTATCAGTCAAGTCTCAGATTTTTAAAACTTTAAAACTGGAAGTTAACTGGGAAGGGCTTACCCCAGAACGAGGTTGATTGGTGCTGGGTTATATGTGACATGCGCCAGGCATCCTGTGCAGGGTCAGGGGCTCAGGGGACATGGTGGCCAGAAGCTTCAAACCCTGAAGAGATTCCACCTCAGGGAAGACTGACTTTCAGGACACACCCTTTTTTACGCTATACGACCTTTCTACTGTGGGCATAGAGTGAGGAGTTGGTACGTGAGGAGAGAGAAAGCTGAACAAAGAAGGAACAAAGGTAGAAAGGAGGAGCAGGCTGAGGAGGAAGGGTGAGGAATGAGGGAGGACGGGAACGTCCCGACAGGCCGCGCAGGGAGGGGGGAGGCCGCAGCCACCTGTGGCCGAGGGTGGAGCCGGGCGGGCGCGTGGACGTGGCCCCAGCTCAGCAGACCCTCATGTAGCGAGCAGTCAGACGCAGAGTGGGGCTGCCCGTGCGTCTGGTGGCTGTGGATCCAGAGGCACCTGCAGTTGGGGTCGGGCCAGGCCCCGGGGGCAGGTTGCTGCCTGTCCTCGTCACAGCTTTCTCCTCTGCGGGGCTTCAGACTTAGAAGGACTCCGTGCTCCTACACTGTGCTTCCCACCCGCTGTACCCAACCGTCTGCGTTCTGGCGGCGAGTGGAGGATGAGCAGAAGGAGTTAGAAACTACATGCACTTAGCTGAGCTTTCTGGGTCCTTCCTGCGCAAGCGTGGTGTCCCGAGCAAGACCTCAGGCCTCACTCCAGGCCTGCTCAGTCAGAACCTGCGTTTTCCCCTGGGAGGGGTGATTCCTATGCACCCCTCTTCTAGACACAGAACCGTAATCCAAGAGGACATCAGCGTTTAGGGGCTGGGTGCTTGAGTCTATTGTGTTACGTACATTTTAAACATGGCTCAGAGATGAGCCTGCTGTCTCTATCCCAAACCATCTTAGCAGCTGCCTACAGTGACCGCGGGGCAGGGGGCATGGAGTAGTCTGTGGCTATCACCAGAGTATCACAATGTTGCCCTTTCTCATTTCTGCAGCACCTTTATGTGTCAGCCTGGCCATTCCCGTTAGACAGAAGGGAAACGGAGGCCCTGAATCTGGGTCACAGGGACGCAGTGAATCAGAGAGGCCCCAGGCCCTTTGCTCGGGAGCCTGTCCCCATCATGCGTGGTGACATGTGAGCACCACTGGGGACTCAGGTGGTGCTGTCTTTACAGAGTCAGAGAAGGAGGCGTTAGGTTTTATGCAAGGGTTTATCTAACAGCAAAATCATTCTGTTGGAGGCCCCCAACACAAAACGGATGTGTGGCTTTCAGATTTATTTCTGATAGATAAACAGATATATTAGTAAATCTAAAAATCACTGTCTTGTATGGATAATGAAATGAAAATCACTAAAATAAGTCGGTCTCCTCCAGTCTTTTTTGTCAATTTGAGCCTTTTCAGATTCTGTAAAATAGGTTAAAATGGTTTGCATATCCCCTCCCACCTACTCTTCTGAAACTCTGGCTGCCAAGTAGATGCTTTCATATCCTCTGTTCAGACTTCTGTGGGGTCCTAAACTCTCAATGCCAAGGTGGCCAGAGGCTCAGAGCCCAGCCTGACGGGGTCACAGTCTCCTTCCACCTCCTGATTTGGGAGACCAGCTGATGGGGAGGCCCTTCTGTCGCTCCCACGCTGTCTCTTCTGGTGAAATGAATCATGTCCTCATTGGAGAGTTTGTGCCACTTTTAAGTAAGTCTGAGCAAAAGCCAGTTCCACGGGGAGTTGCTTTCAGAGCTCCTCAGAGCTGTTTTATTGACCGTAATAATCTCACTAGGTCCAAAGTGCCATGTGTCTGGTCTGCCCGGCTGAGCAGGGTTCTGTCCTTTCCACCATTTCCTGGGTCTCACTTGGAGCAAAGGAATGTGCTCAGGGCTCTGGAAATGGACAAAGAAGAAATCGTGATCATGGAGCCCTCGGGCGATGAGGGTAATCAGGAACTATAGAAGGTGTCACTTTCCAGCTGGGAATATTGGTGACACTGAAAAGTCCTGTCACTCTTAGAAATTCTGTTTCACCAGAGAACAAATATAGGTCACTATTAAACGTGGCGCCTACAATGGTGTAGAAAATCATGGTGTCGCATCTGCTTCTACCTCCCCAAGCAACCACCGTTAGCATTTTGGTGTGTTTTTTCCCCGACTGTATTCTGAGCAGAGTTTTGTCATAGTTGTCGCTTTTACTTACACATTTTGGTAAGAATAAGGTCATGTGTTGTGCTCAGGGTTAGGACGTTAAATTTAGGACTGCGAATAAAATTTTGCAGAGGGGCCACTATTTTCATGAAGCCAAATCAAATTTTTGCAAACCCCCCTCTCCTCCTCCCATTTCAAAGTTCCCCAAGCATTATACAAAGAATGAACGTTTCTTTGGTCGAATTCTTCCTGAAAATAATAGCTGTGAGTAGCATTGACATAAGCATAGAACACCACGTGGGGGGGTTAATGTCTCTCCATTTTTGAGAAGCTTGGCAGTCAGACACCTGAAGAGATCAGGGAGAGAGAATTCCAGACTCTCACTTGTGTCTCCTGAAGAACATTCTGGAGGTTGAACCCACAGGGGCACTTGTTTACTCTGCCTTGCCTGCCTCCCCAGTTCTCTCAGACTCTCCAGGTGCCCAGGAACCTTTCGAAGAACCCCAAACTCATTCACCCACGTTCAGGTCTCAGCTCCAGCTTTTCATTAGTTGTTTTTTTTTAGGTCAGATGAGTCTTTTGGGCCTATCCTCCTTTCCTTCAGCACACACGTCACAACCTTTCTGTCAGGCTCCTGACTGAGCGCCACAGTACACCTGGGGAGGCAGGGACCCCGTGACGGGCAGCCCGATTACCTCAGAATTGCTCCTTGCACCTTCACATCCTTTGGCCCAAGGTTTCCTTTTGGTACAACTGAGAGTAAGGCCGTTCCTTTTCTCCTAGTGTCCTTCACATACTGAAGGCAGCCGCGTGGGCTCCCACTCGCCCCCAGGCGAGCCAGCCGCCCTCCTCCTTTCTCGGAGTCCTGGTTTCAGGCCCCGTCACAACCCCAGCTGTGCCCTGTGACACGGTGCCTACTGTGCCCTGACCATTGCAGAGCAGAAGGGTTCCTGCACACAGGCCTGGGTGCCATCACTTTTACTAGACCCAGAGTGACCGACTTTCCTGGTTTTCCCAGGACTGTCTGGTTTTAGCACTGAAGTTTCCACATTTCAGAATCCCCTTCAGTTTCCGGCAAACCAGGATGGTTTTCCACCCTAATCCTGGCAGCCCCACAAGGAGAAAATCCTGGAGGTCGGTGCTGGTGTGAAATGCTGGCTCCTGTCCTTGTGGGTTGAGGGTTGACTCCTCCACATGTGGTTGAGGGGCCCCCGCACTGGTCCATCGGGGCCTTTAACTCCTCTACCTTTGGGCTGTAACCAAGGGCTGAGCAGGAAAAGACTTGCGTCAGAAAACCAGAGCTTTGGGTGCTTGAGATGGGAGCTGTCCCAGAGGGGCAGAATGTGTGCTCCACAGCTGCAGCTGAAACCGGAAGTGGGTCAAGCGTATAGCGTGGGAAAATCCAAAGTGGTGTCTGCCGACCCTCCAGGGCAAAATAAATACAATTTTACTGTGTTCTTTCCTCTCTGTAACTCTGTTCTCTTTCTTTGATTCTCACTGCCATTTTTAAAAAAGCAAATTTTCTACACCTGCTGTCTCTATTTCCTCAGTAGTCTCTCTCAAAGCCTTATAATAAAGCGTGCACTTGGTCATTCATACCGAAAGTTTATCTTCAAAGAGCACTGTCAACATTAGTGATTATATACAGAGGTCAGTTTTCAGTCCTCAAATTCTCCACTCTACAGGTTTTTCTCCCTTGTCTGCCCCAGTAATTCTGTGTTAATTTTGAGGGACCTAGCCTTCTGGCCACTTTTTTCTGTCTTTTTTCCCCTAACTTCAATTTGTCTTCTGCTCCCTAAGCAGAAGCACAAGTTCCCAGAACTTTTGTCCACATCTCTGAGCTCAATTACCATTTCTCTGTACATAAGTATTCCTGTACCTCTCACTACAGCTCCTTTTTCATACCCCACCATCACCACCATCACCACCATCACCACCATCACCACCATCACCACCATCATCACCACCATCACCATCATCACTGTCTGCCAAACACTGTGAAAGAGGCACTTTATGCGTCTCAAATCTTCACACTAATCCTGTAGCTATCTCTGATTATTTTATCAATGAGGAGACAGACACCCAGAGATTAACTTGAAAAATGGCCAATAGCTGTGGCTGACATGGCTTTAAAGTCACGTCTAATCACCAGTTACACAATGCCTCAGTCTCCTCACATTCTGTGTACCTTAAATGAAACCCATTTCCTTCCCCTTAGGTCAGTTTTTATAACTTCTCCATGTAGAAATATGTTAGAAACAAGTTTCCAGTCCTGATTTCCCCATTTATATTGAGGTGGAAAATTTGGTATCAGTTTCATTCCTCCTTCCTCTTGGTCCTTAACTGATTTTCCATCATTCCCTCTTCACGTTCATCCTAGAAATGCATGGACTTTGGGATCAGATGACACGGCTTTGAGGTGGGTGAATTTGAGGAAGTTGCTTTATCTCTGAGTTTCAGTTTGACGACACCGACACTGTCTAGGCTTGTTGTGAAGACTCATGAAACAGAATAAAGGAAACAGCAAGGTCTGAACGCCAGACGCCGAGAAGCACTGTGATCGGCCTGCGACCGATCCCAGCCCCCACTCCCTGACAGCTCGCCTGTCCTGTCAGTTCTGGGACCCTGCTCCCTGTCCCTCCGCAGCTCACGGGACGCCCACTGCAGTCCAGCCCGGCACCTGCTCTCTCTCGTGTTTAGCCTGTGCCTGTACCTTCCTTTGCTGCTGGCCTCCCTCCCCTTCCTACCTGGCCAGGCTTCTGCCATCTCCCTGGCTGAGCTCCAGCCCTTCTTCACGAAGTCTGCTCAGAAGGCTGCAGTGGACACACATACGTTCCCTCTCTCCTTTCAACTCTTCTCATTGTCAGTAGTTTCCTCAGCAATTAATCGGACACTGCCCTGCATGGCTGCCATTGCATTGCTTGCAGTCTCATGAATGTATTGGTACCTCAACTTTCCAACGGTGGGTGGAAATTCCTTAAAGGAAGGTGCTGCATGCCTTAGTATCTCTGCTGTGTGTCACAGACTCCCTTCCATTCTAAGTTTCGTGGGGTCCTACGGTTCAAAGCGCTGCTTTTTCTCGCCCAATGGTGAAAGCCGGCAGTTGGAATGAACAGGCCCTGTAAACCCTGGACTACACATATCGTCCTCAGGAGTCTGGCAAGCAGCCTCACCCCAAACTTGAAAGCAGTGCCTTATGGCGATGATAGGAATTTACCAAACTGTCATTGGACTTTGTTCTGAATGGAATTTTCACATTTACTGTCAGACTTTCAGACTGGGAAATTGTTCACATAAAATGTGTAATTGGATGCTGCATTCCTTACTTTTTCCGTACCTCAGTGTCTATGCAAATGAGCAGCGTAACTTTAAATGTGAGGAAGGTCGAGTAGGAGCGAGATCCCACAAGTTCTTTAAGCCAGAGAGACCAAAACAGAATGGGACTGAGTTTCCCAAGGCTGATGTAGCATTTGGATTTTACTTTGAAATACGGAAGGGATATGGGGACATAGAACACGCCAGCCCAGTGAATCCACAGAGTAGCAACCTCGGGGATCGAACGGAAAGGCCACAGCCTCAGGGTTGGCACTGGAAGCCATTCGAAGTCCAGGTCCAAAGCCACTGCCGATTGACTTCCCTCTGGGGGCAGAGAAGGCGTAAGGGGGGGGCAGTCACTCCGGGAGACTCCTTCCAGCTGACTCTTTGCACTCCACTTCTGAGAGGTGGTCTGCATTTTGGTGGCGAACCTCGGTGTTTGCCAGGCAAGGAGCCTTCTCGGTCCGTCAGTCTCTGTGTTTGGCCACACAAGATGGCTTTTCTCAATATGCTGAATTGTGCTCGCTTCCCCCCTCCTCACCCCACCCCAGACTCCCCCGCCCAAACTTCATGCTAAAGAAGACCATTGAAGAGGAGCATTAGAGGGAACAAGTAGAAACGACGGGTCTAGAGAGAGTGCAATGCAGCATGTTCCCCAGTTCCCCATGCGGCCCGGTCGTTTGTCTGCTAGGAACTTGGGGTCTCTAGTCAGCAGCCCTTCCAGGACCTTCCACCACAGCAAGAATCAGAACCTCCGTGGAGATGTCGGAGATGAGAAGGGGGTGACGAGGCGGCCCTGGGAAGAGCAGAAAGGAGAGTTCCCTTTTGTCTCCATCCTGTGATCAGCCTGTCACAGCTCAGGGAGAAAGAGGGACGTCACATGGAGGCTTCTTTTCAAACAGATGAGGGGACAGGGCACCTCGTATGGAGGGAATTTTAAGTTACATCAGAGGAAAACAAGTCAGGACTTAGTGAAAAAAGTTGTATTCAAAAGCCTTCTTGTAAGGGAGGATAGGGGTCTCTTTGCAATTGGGTCCTGTGACCATAAGGTCCGTGAGCGTGTGTCACACAGAAGGGCTTTCTTCTCACAGGGTCGGGAGAAGGCAAACGGGGAAGCAGAGTCTTTGGAGGGAAGTGCCTAGTGGAGTTTTCCCGGAAACGCGTCCCGTTGTGGTCAGATAAGTCACCAGAGAGGCTGACAGGGGGACATGCCCCACTCTTGGTCCTTGCTCAGCTCAGGCTTGGGGAGAAGCAGACTTGGGGTGTGTAGGAAGGAGTGAGGCCTGAGTAACGTTGGGTCAAGACAAAATGGGGGGTAAGCAATGGGAGTCGTGCACACTTGGTCAGCTCGGGAAGTGAAAGGAGGCAACGGGCTCCGAGCAGTGAGCACAGGCGTCAGCCCATCTGGCTTCGTACAGACCCTCGCACCTTTCGCTATAGATTTCCGTGTTTCCTGAGGCTTGATTCGCAGCAGCACACAGTAGGACGGTAAGCACCTCTATAATCCTTCGCTTTTCTGTTATGTTTTTAACCACTTGCAGGTAAGAATGAGTTCCCCGAGAGAATAACCAATGGCTGGTCCTTCCATCAATCGTTACAGCTAATGACAAAGCACTCATTAGATCTGTCACCTGCCATAAAGATCATGTGCCCAGCTTTTTAGGGACTTGTGTGTGTTTGTTTTATTATTGAGATATGAGTGACATATAACATTGGAACTCATTTCAGGTACATAACACAATGATTTCATATTTGTGTACGTTGTGAAATGATGGCCACAATAGCTCTACTTGACAATTGTTGCCACACGTAGCGTTTTTGATCCCAAATTATTACTCGTGTTTTTGATCCCAAGTTGCACAATCGTATTCGCTGACATTGATTAAGAACCCTGCAGGTACTGTGTTAACCACCTTACCTGGCCTAACCCGGTTGTTTCCACGTGGCACTCTGAGGTTAGAATGGTCGTGGCTTTTATCTTACAGAGACGGGCCCTGTGACATGGAGCAGTCGGCGACCTGCCTGTGAGTACACAGCTTTTATGGTGAATCCACGTTCAGGGGCTCCAACGCGGCATCACTAGCAAGAACTCAGTGGAGACGCAGTCAATACGCCGAGCCACGCATTCTGGAACACTTACGAGTAGCACATCTTCCCGCTCAACTTGCCAAGCGTCCGTGCAGACAAGAGAGAATCAGGTAAAGGACTGTGAATGTTTGACTCATTCTTTGGGGGGCACCACCACCCAGATCCTCCCTGCTCGTCAACTTTACTGCCGGTTGGACTTCCGTCCCAGGGAGTCATATGATTATTTTATGCTTTACAGGATACAGACAGTTAACCATCTGCATTTGGGCAAATAGGCGTTACTTTTAAGTAGGAAGTGGTAATTCAGCAATTTGCTTTTGGCCAATTCTGGTCTCTCACTGCATTTTTCTTAATGACCATTAGAAATTCCACCTTGTTGACAGAACCCCAGTGGTGGTGTGGGTGCCTGGAGGGAGCAGCAGTGAGCAGAGCGTAAGGGGACAGGTCTCAGTGGATCACAGACTAAGGTAAGCATGGCTGAGCCGCCTGCATGCCTTTCAAAAATACCTTAACTTCTTTGGTACCCTGTTCTAAGGAATATTAGACATGGAACTGTTTCACTCTTAGGAATTCCAGAACGCTTGGCATACTGACTGTGCCTACACTTAATTAAACACTCACTGGCACGGGTACACTGTCCTTACAGTTTTAGTAATAGCACTGTACTCTCAAGAAGTTCCCTGTTCCTCTAAATGCACAGTGAGTGATTTTATTCTAATTGCCTCTCACCACAGCTTGCGTGATGGTTGGGCACTCCTTCTTCCTGTATTAAATATCTGCAGGCATTGATCTGGAGAGACACGCAATTCTTTGTTTAACGAAGTACACAAAAAGAGTTTGAAAAGCTACAAACTCAGCTAAGAAGTGCTTTGGAGGCCATGCAAAAAGTGATGTGTGCCGTGAAACGTAAGGCGCGGGCGTCACGAATCCCTGGAGGTGGGGTGGGAAGGAGATTGTAAGGGGAGCTGTGTATGAGAAATGGATGGGGTGGGGGTTTTATGAGACTCAGTGCAATACAGGAACAGCTCTGATTACTGATACAAACGCCATAATAATTATGAAGTCAGTGTCTAATGATCTTTAGGAGCATCTGCTACAGATCCCTCCCCACATAGCCTAAGCACCGTGTTTTCCTGAAAATAAGACCTAGCCGGACAATCAGCTCTTATATGTCTTTTGGAGCAAAAATTAATATAAGACCCAGTCTTATTTTACTATAAGACCGGGTCTATAATGTAATATAATACCGGGTATAATATAATATAATATAATATAATATAATATAATATAATACCGGGTATAACATAATATAATATAATATAATATAATATAATATAATATAATATAATATAATATAATATAATACCGGGTATAACATAATATAATATAATATAATACCGGGTATAACATAATATAATATAAGACCAGGTCTTCTATTAATTTTTGCTCCAAAGACGCATTAGAGCTGATGGTCCAGCTAGGTCTTATTTTCGGGGAAACACGGCAGGAGCAGAAAGGAGGTACTGGAGAGGTCGGCACTATAAAGAGATAAATGCAACATCTGAATGAAAGCTACTCTTGAAATGATTAAAGATATAATTTCTGTAAATAAAAGAGAAAATGTAAAAGCAAGTTTCTAAAGAGGCAAAAGGAACCAAAAGGTAAAAGAAAAAAAAAATCACAAACCTATATACAAATCACTGGAAAAAACCTTCTGACCTCTTTCTTAACCACTCTTATTCAAAAGCAGAAGGAAGCCAGCCTAGAGTTTCGGTCCACCGAGGTACATCTAAAAAAGGACAAAACACTGCAAGTCCAGTGATTTTGATGAATTGAGAAAACATGCATTTATACAACACAGACCATTGCAGTATGTGAGATTCTGGTATCAGTAGGAGGTTTTAAAATAAATACATGATTTAAGATCTTGTGGCAATTTTACAGTCCCTCAGGAAGATCCTCTGGGGACCAAGTGAATTACAATGGTGAGGGGTCAAGCGCCCCAGATGAGTGGCAGTCTTCCCATCTATAAAATGGGTATCGTGTCTACTGTAAAGGGGTTTTGTGAGGTCAAAGACATAAAGGATGGAAATCAGTGATCCCAATGGCCAGAATGTAATTGGAACTTAATTTCTAGCATGCACACACACGTATGTACACAGGCACATACACACAACACATAAAAACATACACACAACATACATGCACGTGGGTACACATGTATACATGCACACAAGACACACATGCATGTATGTACAAAACAAACTCTCGTACACATGCACACACACAGACCACACACCTGAACACACACAGGCAAACACACACAACACATGCCTATACACGTGCACACACAGGTACATGCATACACACAACACACACATTCTTTTTAGTTCTTGTTCCTTGGCTTTCAGGCCATTGCTATTTATGAAAATAAGCACAGATTTTAGATCTTCTGCTTTAATTTAATTTTAACCAGCTTTTAAACTAGTTATTCAATTTGTCAAAATTAAATTTCTGTTTTCCTTGCTGATAGTATTTCAGTAAATATTACTAATGTGTTCCACCTATTTAATTTCCTGGGTAGATTCTGCCCTTGGCCACATAGACAAACAAGTGAGCAGGTCTGGTTAGCCACGCCCCCTCCCTCTGCAGCCACCTCCTCGCCCCTGTGTCTGTGGCCATCCTGGTCCTGTCCCCCCACACAGCCGGCCAATGGTTCCTCTCTCTGAGACGTGATTGGCAGTTAACTGGCACCAGCTAAGACGCTTGCTGCTACAGACTTACCCTAGATCCCACCTGTCCCTGGTCACCTGTGTGTGACCACAGGGCTCCCAAAGCATCAAAGTCCAAAGAGATGGTTTCTGCAAAGTAGAGGCCCGGGGAGGCCGCTGGCGATGAGGGTGGGTGTGCTGGGGGAGCACAGAGCGCTGCCTGGTGCTCTTAAGCGGGGTCCTGTGGTTATCGTCCTTCCCTTGGCTCGCTGGGCTGGTTCTGATTGTCAGGGCATGGATTATCAGTGTTCTTTTCATTTTTGAATGAATTCATCAATTAGCTGTTAGTTTCTGAGACATTGTCTTTTGGTCATGGCACCTAACAAAAATGGTACTAGGAAGCCACGTTATTTTAGTGACTAAGAATGTAAGTTGACATTTTAAATACTATGTTAAAAATGTACTCTAATCGAGTAACATTAAGTTTTACTTAAAGTAACACTTTCTTCCCATTGTGTGGTGACATCTTCGAAACATTAACATTGAGAGGCAGAGTGTAAGTTACCACCAGCTGCGTACGTTGAACTTGGCGAGTTCAGCATATTTGCTTCTCATTGAAAAAGGTAGTGTATTTATATGGTTTCAAACTCAAAACGCAAGTCAGACAAAGGTCCAGCCTATTATTCTGTGCCTCTAAGAAAGGAAGGGAAGCCACTGCAAGGCAAATCTTTTGGTCAAAGTGGATTTCCAGCCTTGTCCACGATGATAAAACAGTTGGTCAGAAGTTACCTTGAGGTCCGCGTAATCTGTCTGACGCGATTTCTCAGTGATGGCGTCCTCTCCAAGTTGGAGATCGGCGTGGAGCCCCGCATGCTGCCTGCGGGCTGATGACCCACTTGCCTTGCTGGTACCCCTCGCACGCTCGCCGCCTCAGACAATGTGACACTGGAGAGAACGAGCTGGTGGGGTGAGCAGCGTGTGCCTGGCACTCACGCTCGTCTCTGATCTGATGGATGAATGAGCATGTCCTCTAGGTCAGCTTTGCCCGTGTTCCCCAGAGAACACTGCCTCTCAGGGTCCCGGGGGTGAGGAACTTTGGGTTCCTTGAATGGGGCTGTGAAGCGCCATCCCCACTAACTGCCATGTAGATATCCGAAGGATGGTGCCCCTGGCGCCTGCCCAAACTTTCCTCACCCCAGAGCACTCTCTCCACTCCACTCTCCCTTCATTCGACTCTGAGCGCCCCTGCGACTCACATTTAAGTGCTGGTCTGTCCCAGTGATCTAGTCCCTTGATGCTAGAATTCCCTATGTAGCAACCGTCCCACACACTCGAATGTGCATTCGAATAAGGAGACTGAATGCCCCGGGCAGTGATGAAAGCAGACATCCAGAGGACCCAGGTCTCACCTACCATCAACGTGTGTTAGCGATTCAAAAGAGCCAGGCAAGCACTACGCACAGAGCAACACCCCTTTCCTGGAGAAGCCCTAAACCGTCCATCTCAGCTCGCTAAAAATGGGTTCTGGTGACAGCTTAAAAGGAGCCCCTAGACAGCGCATGTGAAAACATTGTCCTCGAGGCGCCCGGGTTCACCCACTCATCGCACAGGTGGAAGCTGCCTGTGTGCCCACTTCCTGTGCTCCTCTGGGGACCATGCCCCAACAGTCCAGAACCCCAGGTCTGTGTGCAGCAAGCCACCTGGGCACTCAGGCACAGTCTGCTTAAGGGCGTCATTCCATGGAGACCCGGGGTGCTTTCCCCTAGTAACTGGTATTAGCAGGTTTCCCAGGAGGCTGGTCAAGGTTAAGGAGGGCAGGAAGGGAGTGTCCTGGCCCACTGTTGACCCTTTCCTTTATGAAGAGCTCTGGCTCCAGCGGATTTGGGGCCTGACTGCCCCGTTGCCCCTCATATTCCGTGAGGACTCCCCCACATGTGCTAACTCTCTCCTAAGGCAGCCGTGCCATTCTCGGTAAGCTGTGTGGGCAAATCTGTCTCTGCATTCTCTACTCACTGGGCATATTCTTACCCTTCAGCGGGCGGGGGACGGGGGCTGCAAGCCTAGGCCCCCTTTCGAATGACAACCTTGCAAGTAGCAGATGACCTCATTCCTGCCAGCCCTTCAGTGTTTGAGGCTGCACAACTCCAGTTCTGACAGTCTCTTCCATGACCACGGCCACTGTGCGGCAGCTGCGTCCAGCCTGTCATTTCCCCAGTAATGTGACATTGCTGTGTGACCCTGACCCGTGCACCTGCGGGGAACTCTGCCTCACCTCGTTCTAAACTCCATCATTATAACAATTTGGCCTGAAAAAAATTTTTAAATAAAGTTTATTGGGGTGACAATTGTTAGTAAAGTTACATAGACTTCAGGTGTACAATTCTGTGATACATCATCTATATATCACGTTGTGTGTTCACCACCCAAGTCAGTTCTCTTCCTGAAAATTAAACACGCATGTATTCTAACAGGCTATTTACTGAGCACCGTTCCAGTTTCCTATTTGCTTTTCTATAGCACTGTCTCAGTATTATACCAAATCACTGCAAACACAGCCGCTTGAGTAGCCCAGATGTAGCACCTCACATCCAGCCCGTAGTCAGACGCCGCATGGATGTGGTGCCACCAGCCCCGAGTCCAGGAACTGGTGGCGCTGCACTCCTGCCGTTTCTAAAAGCGGATCTGTCTCCTCGCTCAGCCCCGCTGCTGCCAGGACTCAGCTTTAGGTGGTTGTAGGACCAAGAACCCCATTTGCTTGTTGGCTGTCAGCTGAGGCCCTTCCCAGCTCCCCGAGGCCACTCACACGGCTGGGTTGGTGGCCCTTTTTCCCACCTTTGCTCAGGCAGCTGAATACTAGAAAAGCAGGCGCTTAACTACAAAACCAAATTGAATAAAACAATATCTCTTGGTGTATCCTCCTGTGATTTCCTCTTGGAGGCCTCAAAACTCTTCCTCCGAAGGACAGATTAGAACGGTTTGTTCTGCACATTCTCCTAAGACCAGCTGATTTGTACAAGCTTTAGGACACCCACCTATTTGAGAAACACAGTTTAGGAGACTTAAATCCCAAAGAAAAGCCAGTTACACTTCAGGAATCAGGTGCATTGAATGGATCTTACATGTGCTTTAATGACTGCAAAGTGAGCCTGGCACGAATGGGGGTGACGAGGGGTCGGAAAGAGGAGTCAACGTGCTGGGCAAGACTCCTGTTCCAGGGCTTACAACTGCCCATGTGTTTGCTGCTTCGCCAAGAAATGGACAATGACTGAGCCATCAACCTGCAACGGTCACCAACCACTGGTGGACGTTAGTATGTTTTACTTTCAGGTCATTAGCAAAGGGACAGAAATACCTATTTTAAAACCCCTCAGTGTCTTTACTGTCACAATTTTCATAACAGAAGGGCCACAGCTTGTTTCTCCAAAGAGCTGCAGTTGATTTGAGGCAATTTGCTTGAACAACATGTGCACAGGCTTCTTTACATGTTGTGGTGGAATCATCTGTCACACAATTTCCTTAAACAATTCACATGCTTTCTGTGGTGAAAACGGCGGTCTGGGGCAAGCTGAATCATTTCCAGTAACTGTTAGTGACTGGAGTCCACGTAAACTTGGCAACAATCCTTTGATTGAGAATGTTGATTCTTAACCACAATAGCACTGCTTTTGTCACTATCCAGATTTGTATGTTGTCTGTCCCCCGCAGGTATGTAATGCCATCCCTAAGCGATGGGGAATTTACACACTTGGGGTTATTGTGGTGTGCTCTGCCATTCTAATAAGAGATAAGAATGAATGAAAGGAAATTAAAATAATGCCTCATGAATAGACATAAGTCAGACCAGTTTCTGAGCATCCAGCTCTTCTGCTGACCACTCACTACAACGCTGTTTCCGACACTGCTCTTCTGTCTTGTTTCTCTGCACACCCCATATGATTGTGAGCGTCATACCGCTCTGTACTGGCTTGTTTCCCTGACAGATTCCTGAATCTCAAGCTAACGTTTGGTTCAGCTTTGTAGCCTCAGTGCCCATCCTCAGTAGACGTTGCATAAACATTTGAACTGACTTAAATTTGAATTCAGAAAATGTTATATATTACAGTGTGGCCAAAGATATTTTCCTTAAATGAATGTTCAGCTGGGCCCCATATGCTGGGCCACCCCTCACAAGGTCTTTGTAAATTGTGGGTATAATCCATCATCAGACATAAGCTTACAAAACATTTTTTTTTACCCAGTCAATGGTTTGTTTTTTTTCATTTTCCTAAGTGTCTTTCAAAGAGCAGAAACTTTAAATCTGATCAAGCACAATTAATCAGTCTTTTCACAGTTCATGCTTTTCACGATTTATATAAGAAGACGTCCATTCCCAAGGTCGCAAAGATCTTCTATATTTCTTCCAGAGGTGTTATGGTTTTAGCTCTCCTATTTAGATCTAAAACTCATTTTTTGCTTATGGTGTGAGGTTAGGGACGAGGACCGAGTCTATTTATACACGAATAGCGTTGTTCCAGCACCATTTACTGAAAAGACTGTTTTATCCAAATTGAACAGAGAGAAAGGACACAAGCTCTCACGTGTCTCTTCTCATAAGGGCCCTAATCCCATTCGCAAGGGGAGGCCCCTCCAAATGCTATCACACTGGGGATCAGGCTTCAGCAAAAGAATTTTGGGGAGACACAAACATTCCAGCTACTGTGGTCTGGAAATTTTTGTTTGGATGCTGGACATCATGAGTTTTACATGGCTGAGGGCTGGAGTTTGTTGCATTTCTTTAAATACTTTGGGCTTTGTTCTGGAATGTAGTTATATTATTGGGATCGAGTGGGTCATTCGAGAATCTCTCTCAAGCTTTGTTACAGCAGGTCTAGTGCAGTGTTTAACATAGGGTTCTGTTGGCCCCGTCCCTCCTGTGGTGGTACCCTTCTGAGGATGCTGTCTGATGCCCGCGGTACGGGAAGAGCTGCAGTCTGTCTGCGGGAGAGACCTACGCCCAGCCTGTGAGAGCTCTGAGAATGTTTCTACCCCTTGTTTCCGCAGACCCTTGTCCAGTCTTGTGTTTCTTCCTCTCAAGAACACCTCTCTGCAGGTATCCTAATTGCTAGGAGGGTAGCTCCCTCGCCTCTCACATCTTGCCCTACAATGTACAGGTGCTCTGGCCTCCTGGAACTCTGACCCCTGTATCTTAACTCAGAGAGATTGCTATGTCAGGTTATCCGCCGGCTCTGAGGTTGGAAACTGCTCCCGGTGTAAGCTGGGGGCTTCGCTGAGCTTGTAGCTGAGCTGACTTCACTTGTTCTCCTGTCAGGGACCATATGTCTGTCACCCAATGTCTGAACATTGTTATTTAATATATTGTATAGGTTTTTCTGGCTGTTTGCTGCAGTGGGGTACATTTGGTCTCTGCTAACCCGTCATGGTTGGAGGCGCAAGTCTTGTCATTATATTTTGATGGATGTGTTCTGTCTGAGAGTCTGATTGACCTGTGTGTCTCCACATGTGCCTTTGCCGCATGGGGGCTCTATATCACACTTCCTCTGCACGCTCTAAACACTCATCACAAGTGTGCCCTGCAGGCGACTGCAAAGTGTGGAGGGGGTTCCTGCCTCCATCCAGTCATATCCAGAGCAGGGAGAGAGAGGCGGGCAATGACAGCTCCAGGCATCAGGACAGAAGGGGTTGAGGCCAACGGTCCATGACTGTGTGAACGACAAAGTGAGAACCAAGTCATACGAGAAGTATGTCCAGAGAACCCTTCAGGGTGAGCTTTCTGTCATGCCGACTCCTCCTCAGATATGGGGGATCAACACTGACTCTGCAGGGGACAACTGACCTGGCACAGTGTGATGGGAAAGTTTCCCCTTCTCCACCTGTGCTCCTGACGTCTGCATTTCTGTTGTTTCTCCCTCTTCTTGACCTTCCTAGACTAAGCGGCAAGGGGCAGGATAGAGGAAGAGAGTGAATGAGATGGCAGACAGCACAGTTAACATGAATACCAGAGAACTGTAGGCGAGGAGCGCTTTCTCTCTGTCTCTGTCTCTCTGTCTCTGTCTCTCTCTCTGTCTCTCAGAAATAGTAAAGCAGAATTCTTCTTCCTTTCCTTACTGAGTTTGTTTCAAACGACAGAGTTCAGAGTCCCTCCCTCTAAGACTCCAGCTACATCCTCCACTTGTCTCCTGGTGAATTTCTTGAGCCCGGCCCCATGCATCGCCCCCCCCCCCCCCCCGGCACTCCCAGTACGCCGCATGCTCAGTACATCCGTATGATATGATAGTGGCAAGTCGACCTGGCCGGGCCGGTCGCACCGTTTCACAAACACGCAATGCTCACGATTCCTTTTCAGCCAGAGCCGTACTGGTCACCTCCTGCCAGCCCTCGGCCTGCAGTCTGCTCGTTCTCCAAGGACCCAGAGAGGGTCTGTGCACAGTTTCTCCTAACCGTGCCAGCCTTGACCTTCCTTACCACACTGGCTTCTGAGGATTATGATGTGTCTGCTTCAGTACATTAGTGGCTGTTAAATGGAGTGTACATTGGATATGCATATGTATAATGTATATACATTCCTACTGCCTTTCCAGGCCAGACAGTCTTATTCAGTGGACATGAGCGTGACCCTCACATTCAAGCTGAAAAAAATTTCTGCCAGCGATTCTCATGTGCCACATGGGTGGAAATCACTGAACTGCATTGTAAACTATCTGCAGGCTAGGACTATAAATTCAAGATATTTTGGACCTACCTTCACTAAGTTTTGTCCAGGAGAATCTTGCTGAATGTACTGAAGTTGAGTTTTGCAGGAAGATTTTTGTGCAGCTCAGAATCTGTGGTGTTGCTGGTATCGCCCTTGTAGAAGCTGCAGGTAGGAGTCGGCCATGTCTGGTCGAGCCCTTCACTTGTGTCATCGTCTAGGACCACCTACAAGCTGCCAGGGTAGACCTGAGTGTCTGTCACAGAGACTATATGACCTGGCCCTTCGCAGAGAGGCTGCTGGGCCCTGTCCTCAGTGGATGTTTCCACGTAGGTCGGTGTGCAGACGGTGTGGACGGTGTGAAGATGGACCAGAGTGCTTTAAATGGGTGCTGAGAACACTTGTCTTCACTGCGCTGTTTTGCTTTCTTTCCTCCTCAGATTCGTCTTTGTCCTGTGACCTCTGCTGGTGAGCCAGGGGCTTGAAGTTCCTTCCCTTCTATACCAGGCACGGATTTCTGCCCAGGTCAAGTGTCATGATGAATGCGGTGAGCATCTATGTTATGTTGGCTGGGAGTATGAATTCGGTCCGTTGTGGATCCTTGAAAATTGCAGCCCCGCTAACTCTACCTTCATTCATTTTACAGGAACCAGAGAATTCCACCATCCCCTACTATTTTGGTGACTATGATCTTGAGTTGAGCAGTACTGTGGATTATTCTATGGATGCCTTAGTATGCAGTTTGCAGGAGATCAGGGACTTCTCCAGGCTGTTTTTGCCCATTGCATACTCCCTGATCTGTGTCTTTGGCCTCCTGGGCAATACTCTGGTGGTGATCACCTTCGCTTTCTATAAGAAAGCCAAGTCTATGACCGACGTGTACCTCCTGAACATGGCCGTGGCAGACATCCTGTTTGTCCTGACACTCCCCTTCTGGGGATTCCAGCACGCCACTGGCCAGTGGATTTTCAGCAACATCACGTGCAAATTGATGAAAGGCGTCTACGCCATCAACTTCCACTGTGGGATGCTGCTGTTGGCCTGCGTGAGCGTGGACCGTTACATCGCCATCGTGCAGGCCACCAAGTCCTTCCGCCTGCGGTCCAGGACCTTAGCGCACCACCGGGCCATCTGCCTGGCGGTGTGGGCCGTGTCCATCCTGATCTCCAGCCCCACATTCACCTTCAGCCAGAAGTACAGCATGCAGGGCAGAGACGTCTGCGAGCCCAGGTACAACCCAGACTCCGAGCCCGTCCACTGGAAGCTGCTGGTGCTGGGGCTGCAGCTACTCTTTGGGTTCTTTGTCCCGCTGGTGTTTATGATGTTTTGCTACCTGTTTATCGTCAAAACCTTAGTGCATGCCCAGAACTCTAAACGGCACAGAGCCATCCGTGTGATCATAGCAGTGGTACTTGTGTTCTTGGCTTGTCAGATCCCTCACAATGTGGTGCTGCTGGTGACCGCTGCCAAATTGGGCAAAGTGAACCGATCCTGCAACAGCGAGAAGGTGATGCGCTACACCGAGAACTTGACTGAGGTCTTGGCCTTCCTGCATTGCTGTCTCAACCCTGTGCTGTATGCATTTATCGGCCAGAAGTTCAGAAACTACTTTCTGAAGATCATGAAGGACCTGTGGTGCGTGAGAAGGACGCAGAAGGCCGCGGGCTTCTCCTGCTCCAAGCTGTACTCAGAAACCTTCATCTCCAGGCAGAACAGCGAGACTGTGGACAATGACAATGCATCCTCCTTCACGATGTGATGTGACCTGGGGCGTGCTGTGGACATGCTAGCAGACGTGACGCAGACATGCACACAAGGTAGAAACTCAGCAAAAGCCCCGAGTGCCCACGGGACTGGACTACACTGCTGTCAGGCTGCGGTGGTTGGCTGGGCTCTGAGAGGCAGCGTCTCCCAAATTTCCTTCCTCAGAAACACTCGGGGACTCTGTAGCCTCTTACAGCTGGCAGTCCCCAAAACAGACTTTGGGAAAGGCTGAATTAAAGGGAATTGTTTACAAACACGAACATTTTTAGAAATAGTCATAAAGCAGTTGTAGACTCCAATTTCTTGTGATCACAGCAGAAAGTCACATGGGTTGAAAAACCAACCAACCAACCAACCAACCAACCAACCAACCAACCAACCAAACAACAAATGAAAGCCCTTGTACAACTCATGTTAGGCAAAAGGTACACGTTTTATCCATCAAGAAGTTTACTATTGCTGCTTACAAGCAGCTCATGGGCTGCCTCAAGTTGTTGCTCGTCCGCTCTGATGTACTCGACAAGCATGAGATTACAAAAAGGCAGCAGTATTAGGGACAGTTGTCACATGGATAAGGCCCTTTGGGCTGTGATGGGCCATCGGGAAAGTGGAGTGTGATGTATCTCTCGGCAATGGGTAATGCTCTAAAACCCCCTCAGACTGAGCGATCTAGGAAGATAGGCTGCCGACAGCACACGTCCAGCACACAGACGGGCTGTTATCTGTTCAGCAAATCGTAGTGAAATTGGAGTTTCAGGTACAGCTGAAAAATGAGGTCTTCACAATTTCTTAAAAATATAATATTATTTCTTTTAAAAAAAGAACAAGGACACTTTATGGAGAAAATATAGCAAGAGTTTCTATCCCATGTCCCCGGCGGAGTGGCCGGTGTGAGGCTGGACGCTTGGCAGGGCCTGCTGCTGGCTCACAGAGCCAGAACCCTGCTGGCTTCTACTGTGGGTTTTCAAGCGGTTTTACCTGCAGCCTGAGGAGAATCGGGAGTCAGATTTCAACAATTCTCTTCAACTTCATAGAACTCATGTTTGGAAGCCGTGTGTAAGTAGATGAACATTTAAGTGAGAAAATATGAGTGTGTATTACAAAAAGACAGATATGCACTAGGGAAATACTGACCTGAACTGCAGACACACTGACGTGTTTAATACTGACAGCCGTGCTCTTCAAAACTTTCTCTTGTTCTCATAAGCTTTAAGTAGGCCTCTACATGAAATCCAAAGTGATACCGTAGCGTTCCAAGTCTGTGAGTTTAAAACATGGTTTTGGCTTTGCAAACTCAAACTATGTGGAGTAGGAATTGCCTTCCAGCTTCAGTGTTCTGTCTGGGGGACTGGTGTTTGGGGAGTTCACATCCTTCAAACCTGCCAGTGGTTGACTCCAGGAATCAAGCACAGGAGATGTTACTCAGACGCTCCTTTCGTTGTGACTGATGCACGGATACAGTGATGTTTCTATCCTGGCACAGAAGCACTTGCTTACTTGGCATAACTAGGAAATAAGCTCTTCTGTATAATTTAAATCTTCAGCTAATTGAAGCTTACTCTTTGCAATAGCCCTTTTAAAGTTGCAGCCATCATGAATAAAAATGTTTCTAAAATGTACCATATATTTTATTTCATTAAATAGCATCTTTATTCCTCACCGCCTCAGGCGTCGGGTACGTCAGGCGCATCGATACCGGTTTGGGGCTGCCATGCGTTGACACCCCGGGACTCAGCTCTGTGGGCATTTGCTCCTACATTAAATGCCTCTGGATTGTTCTTTAACAATTCTTGCATCTTTTCATCGATCTCCCCTTATCTTCTCTCACTGTCTGACTCTGGCTGCACCTCAAGTGTGTCTGCTGTTAGTCGCTCCTCCGGACTCTTTGCAAACATTATTTGGTTGTGTTTGGGGCAGCGGCCATCCTGTTGTTAATAAAGTAATGGTGTACAGATGCACACACTTATTTCAAACACACAGGCATGTGCTTGTGCATAATCACGTCGACTTGTCCCACCCAGAGACAATTTCTCCTGGTCCCTGCCAGAAAGAGTTGAGATGGTCTCAATCAGTTATTTCTGGATACATGAGATTTCACTATACACGTATATGAATCTGAACAGAGGTGGAAACTGAGGCACTGAAGTATCATCTTGCAAATTGCACACCTTGGTGACAGGCTCTTAAGTACTGCCGTGCAAAGTGCATGCTGATTTGCTTCTGGGGATGGACAGGCTAGTTTTTAAATGAGGTCAGGAGAGCACAATATTTTCAAATCCTTTTCAGATTTCTAACACTGAGTGCTGATTGCACAGACTCTGGCCTGAGTGAACACATGTATACACTCGCAGGACACAAGTGCATCCGTTTGCTGGAGCCACCATAACAAGGAGCTGGAAGTCCAAGGTCAAGGTGTGGGCACGTGGGTTTCTCCCAAGGCCTGTCTCCTTGGCATGCAGACGGCCGCCTTTCACTGTGTCCTCACGTGGTTTTTCCCTCTGTGCTCCCACATTCCTGCTGTCTCTCTCTGTGTCCTCACGCCCTCTTCTTATGAGGACCCAGTCATACTGGACTCGGGCCCACGCTGAAGACCTCATTTTACCTTAACCACCTCTGTAAAGGTCTTGTCTCAATATGGTCACATTCTGAGGACTAGGGACTTAGAACTTCAACATAGGAATTGTGGGGGGGGGGGGGGGGACACAATGCAGCCCATAAACACTAATTTTCTGAAGGTAGGACAACTCTTCATATTAAAATTTACTTCAAACACTTGAGAATTCACTTCCTGGTAGTTTCCTCCTCCCTGATAAATTGTGTTGCAAATTATCTTTCCCACATCAGTTTTTTCAGTTTTCTAGACTACGTTGTATCCCCATAGAATGAAGACGACAAAGGACACATGGTCTCAGGTCACACTGCAACTACCTGTTAACCTGTACAGCCACTGAGCTCCACCCAACACCCACTACTGTGGGTGTTACACTTCTTCTGAGAAAGTCTTCAGTGTCATGATGCCAGGGGCCAATCTGCTGTCCTTCTTCGTGCCCCGGGAGGGCTTCCCCCCCCCCCGATGCCAAGTTTCTGCAGTGCAGTGGGCATTTCCCCAACCCTGGTGGCTTCCATACTCAATGCAGACACTGCCCTCTCTTCTAGGGGACCTCAGAACGGTGGGCAGCAGAAGTCTGCCATGGCGGGGTCCCCCGTTTGTACATCCAGGGCAGTCCTGGCTCCTGTCTCCAGGGTGGCCTCTTGTCATAATCCAATCCCTAGAGCACCGCACAGCTTGCCTCCCAACTCTGGGAAGAACGGCGGCGGTTCATGTTCTGTCAGACTAGTCGCATCAGCAGCCCCCTTACCCCCACCCCAACCCCGAGAAGTGCATCTCCTCTGATGTGGTCTGCATGCTGTCTTGTGCTCAGGGATTTGACACATCGGGGAGGCTGTAGCATGCAGAGCTCAGAGTGACTGGCTGTGACTTACTTTCACATTCCGTGATTCAGGATGTATGCTGTAACACTCACTGCAAATGGCCAGATTGCAATCTGACGAGCTTCCTTGAGTTGCATTTGGCAGTATGATAATTTTCCTGATGTCTTATTAGGTAAACCCGTAAGAGGGCTAACGCAGGAGATGTAACTTTCTTATCCCTTGGTCTGTTTCTCTTGCCTCAGACTCCAGGTAGGCAATCCAGGATGGCCAGCAGCGTGCTGTTATCCTCAAGTCCAGGCTGTCCTCATGGTCCAAGGGGGCTGCTGTAGCTCCTGCCATCACATTTCCATTCTAGCAACAGGAGAAAAACGGGAAAGCAGGTGTCCTTTTCTTTCAGGGCACAACTTGACAGCTGTGGAAATCACGTCTCCCAATCTCTTGGCCTTAATGTAGTCGTGTGGCTAAACCAGGTGAAAGCAAGTCTAAGAAACGCCGACCGCCTGGCAGCGCTGTGTCCACATCCAGGCCATCACAGCGGACACTGTGACCCGATCAGTGTGTGGGAGGGGAGGGGGACTGCAGGGAAAGCAGGACTCACTTCAGAAAAAGAACGGAGGTTGTGAAAGTAAGGAAACGTTCAAGCTGCAGGAAAAGAATGAGCACAAGGGGGGTTTACAGGACGGTGGCAGACGCTGGCTCAGAGCCCTGGGGGCGCCTGCGAGCGCCTCTCCTCCCGCGTTTCCGTGGTCACCAGTGTCCGGAGCCGGTCGGTCCGAGTGCTCAGGGCACTGCATCTGGAATTAGGGTCAGTATTTGAATAAGAAAGGCCATTTTCTGCCTCCATGTGTAACATTAACTGGATTCCTGAATTGGAGATGACGTTTCGGGCCCCTTTCTCAGAACCTGTCACGTAAGCGGAGGAGGTGGCACGCTGCGCGTGGACACAGGCATTTCGGGGACGTGGACGGTCCTCACTTCACCACGAAGCGAGGCTGGGACGGTGAAGGGCGCAGCGACGGCCACTCGACGGGGCGCCGCCGCCCTCTGCTGGCCGGAGGCTGCGCGCAGGCACGGTCCCTGCGCAGCGTGCACTCTCTCCGGATGTCACCTTGCAAACTGGCATGTAGTGCAGACGCTTTAAATTAATAGGATCTTACACTATGGCTTCTAACAACGGGTATAAGCTCCTTAGAATAATTTTTTAAGTTTAAAAATCTTACTGCAAAATTGCTGCAATTCAGTTTTTTTTCTTATTGCCTTTAATATTCATTTAATAGTAGATTGGCTCCTTAATATTTTTCTTTTTTGCTCTGTGACTATCTATGTTTTGTTTGTGTGTGTGTTTGCTTGTATGTTTGTTTTGGTTATAGCATATTCATGTGTTTATGAATGTGTATATATATGCATATATATGATTTGGTAAATAAGATATCTATATGTATAGTAGGACAATTTTTAGGGTATAATAACCAATAAAGACAAGATTTTATTTTAAAAGATGAGACATAATCGCCTACTCACCAGAAATTATTCTAAAACTCTAAAATGAAGCAGTCTCATTTTTCTAGCTTTCTAAACTCCAGGTGCGTCTGAATTTGTTTTGCCCTAGTTATTAGGTCAACAGGAATAGGGTGAGTCCGCATTCATCAAGGATTGTACTGCATCTGGTCTGCATGGCATGCTGGGTGGGGGTGGGAGGGGTGCTCCGTCTGGAGATACCTGCCAAAGGCTGACAATAGCGCTCCATGTCCAGTCTCGGGAGCGTGTCCTTGCCTTTGGAAAAAGTGCTCTCAACAAGCTGTTCCTCAGCCGTGTACAGCACTGACTTCAAATGACTCCCACCCCACAGGAAGTGGCCACAGCTAAAGGTGAGGCTTGAGAGCCACCAGCAGTGTGCAGCAGTGTGCCCCCCCCCCCCCCCCCCCGCCCATGACCCAGCTTCTGGCCTCGCTCAGTAATCTGGGGAGCAGGGCTATGGGGTCACCACCATGGAAATGGCCATGACCTCGTCAGCTGTTTCATCGGCAGTTTGCCCCTTCTATCGATTATTCTTAATCAGCCTATTTCTATGGTTGATTCTATGATGTCTCTGAGGACAGACAGCTGCCCCCCGCAGATCGGCTCTTCCCGGGCACACAGCCTCCTCTGGCATGTGACTCTGTTTTGCACAGATGCTGAGTGTAAGGGCACTGCATCATTTCTAGGTCTGGCCCACAAAGATGCCGAGCATGTGTTTCCTCACTTTTCCCAGTTAGCTGGAATGGAGCTGACCCCAGGTGACCTTAGACACCAGATGTTGCAAATAGCAGAATCTGCCTTAGTCTGAATTCCCATGGATTCTACTCCCCAGAGCTCCTAGATGAACAAGCAATTAAATTCTATTATGTTTCAGCCAGCCTACATTTTATTGTTGTTTCTCCACAATTGAGCCAGTCCAAGGGTTGCGGTCCCTCTGAACCTGACGGTTCTCCTACAGAGAGTCACCTTCCACTCCTGCAGGTTCTCCTACAGAGAGTCACCTTCCACCCCTGGGGTTCTCCTACAGAGAGGCACCTTCCACCCCTGCGGGTTCTCCTACAGAGAGGCACCTTCCACCCCTGCGGGTTCTCCTACAGAGAGTCACCTTCCACCCCTGCGGGTTCTCCTACAGAGAGGCACTTTCCACCCCTGCGGGTTCTCCTACAGAGAGTCACCTTCCACCCCTGGGGTTCTCCTACAGAGAGGCACCTTCCACCCCTGCGGGTTCTCCTACAGAGAGTCACCTTCCACCCCTGCGGGTTCTCCTACAGAGAGACACCTTCCACCCCTGCGGGTTCTCCTACAGAGAGGCACCTTCCACCCCTGCGGGTTCTCCTACAGAGAGTCACCTTCCACCCCTGCGGGTTCTCCTACAGAGAGGCACCTTCCACCCCTGCGGGTTCTCCTACAGAGAGTCACCTTCCACCCCTGCGGGTTCTCCTACAGAGAGGCACTTTCCACCCCTGCGGGTTCTCCTACAGAGAGGCACCTTCCACCCCTGCGGGTTCTCCTACAGAGAGTCACCTTCCACCCCTGCGGGTTCTCCTACAGAGAGGCACCTTCCACCCCTGCGGGTTCTCCTACAGAGAGTCACCTTCCACCCCTGCGGGTTCTCCTACAGAGAGTCACCTTCCACCCCTGCGGGTTCTCCTACAGAGAGTCACCTTCCACCCCTGCGGGTTCTCCTACAGAGAGTCACCTTCCACCCCTGCGGGTTCTCCTACAGAGAGGCACCTTCCACCCCTGCGGGTTCTCCTACAGAGAGTCACCTTCCACCCCTGCGGGTTCTCCTACTCTCTTCCACTCACCCATTCTGACTTCAGAGCCCGGGGTCAGGGGAGAGGCGACGCAGTGACAATCTGCGCAGCTCCACCAACTCCCACCCACGCAGAAGGTCCTCAGGCCCTGCCATCCAGGTGACCGGTCTCTGACAGGATTCCTTGATACACATTTCCTCCGGCCTATGGTTTCAGTGAAGAAGAGACTTAAAACTGAATTGTGACGACTCAGTGGCTACAAAACGGATTTGTGCAGCCCTGGGTGTGTTTTCCCGGGATCCTGTTGTGAGAGTTCTTCTTAGTCTCTGAGGACAGTAATAAGCGTTTTCTGATTTTCAAAGAGGCATTTCTCCACCTCGCACCCATTGGGATGGCTGCTTTGAAAACACACGAAGAAAAGCCCCAGAAAATAACAAGGGTTGGCGAGGATGTGGAATATGGGAACCCTTGTGCCCTGTTGGTGGGTTTGTAAAGTGCTGCAGCTGCTGTGGAAAATATGGCGGTTCCTCAAACGAAAAGCTGCAATGTTACATGATCCAGCAAGGGCACTTCTGGTCACACACAGAAAAGTGTCGAAAGCAGGGTCTTGGGAAGATGTGTGTGCACCCCTGTTCACAACAGCATTATTCACAAAAGCAAGAGATGGAAGCGCCCCAAGTGTCCGTCGAGGGGTGAACGGACAACCAAACGTGCAACATCCGTACAATGGAGTGTCACTCAGCCTTAAACAGGAAGGAAATTCTGACACAGGCTACAACGTGGATAAACCCTGAGGACATTATGCTCAGTGAAATAAGCCAGAAGCAAAAGGACAAATACTCTACGATTCCACTTCTATGGGGGACCTGGAGTCCTGAAATTCACAGAGACAGAGAATAGTATGGCGGTGCCAGGGGCTGGGGGAGGGGCACGGGGAGGGCGCTCAGCGTGTAATGAGGGGGACTCAGGTGTGAGCCTGGGAGGGTGAAGAGTTCTGGAGGTGACGGTGGTGACGACTGCACAACAATGTGAATGTACACGATGCCACTGAGCCACACACTGAAAAACGGCTGAGACAGTCAGTTTTATGTTATGTACATTTTACCACAATTTAAAAAGAGGCATTTTGAGGATGACAATTGTTTGGGGGCTCCATGAACACTAGCAGTATGTTCCAGAAGCCTATGAGAGTCACATGACACATTTCACAGCCCCCAACCAAGCCCACAGGCTAACATGGAGTCCCTTTGTTATCCCGACCCCTAAATAAATCAAAACTGTTAACTGTTGGCTAAAATGATTATAAAAATATAGGAAAAAAATCTTTATCCAATAAATATGAAAATTATTATATTTTCATTTGCATTAGCATCTTTCTGGAAGATTCCTTAAGATACAATTTTAAGTTTGCCAATGGACTCACACTTTTAAAGTATATTTTTAAAAACAACCTATTAAATAAAGTTAACTTGTTAATTTTAAATCAGGTTAATTTGTTCATTTATTTATTATTTATTCCACATGCTTATTAAGCACCTACTGTGTACCAGGCCCTGGGCAAGTGCTGAGGATGCAGAATGGACACGGTTTCAGCTTGGAGGTGTTGGCGTGGGGTGAGGGCAGGCAGCCATGAGCTCCGCAGGATGGCCTGTGGTGGGGAGTGAGTGGCCACCATGCTGGGGTGTGGGGTGCTGGCAGCGAGGGTTCACGCTGCAGGCAGGTCAGGGGCTGGACCAGAAAAGGCAAGGAGGAATTCTCAAGACAAATGGGACTGGAACATTCCATGCAGGATGCCTGCACCTGGAAGCTGGTATATGCCAAGGAGGAGCCAGTGGCTGACTGGATTCTGGAAAGAGAAACGATGAGATTAGCAGTGTGAAAACAGCAATAGCATTTTCTGAACAGGAGAGAAATTTGTCACTCAAGCCGACATTTGGGCTCTTGGCTGCCCTTCCTAGATATGCCAGGATTCCGGCAATGCTGAGATTGACAGGACTCGCAGACAGCACTGCACCTGCTGTATTACAGGAAGTGAGCCATGGAGAAAAGAAACTAAAACTTGCTACTGACAGCAAAATACTGTGGTTCTGTGGCCCATCATTTACTGACTGCCCACACTTTCCTTTTGAGTCATTTCCTTACTCAGAGAAAATCATTTGGGGAAGAGTAAGAACCTCGTTGCTCCATCTCTTTAAAGAAGAAACCACGTGGGCACAGGACTGCCGGGAGTCCTTGATGATACTGATGGGACAGGGCGCCAAAGACACCCTCAGAGATGGGCAGTCACAGAATCCTAAACAAAATATTGTCCACTTCACAGGGTGTGGACTAAAACCCGAGTCAGACAGAACCCTGACATAAAGCCTGGAAAGGATTTGCCAGAAAGGAAGAATGGTGGTAACTTAGCTTGGCAGAACTTTTTGACACCCAGTTCACTGAGCACCTGCCCTGTGCCAGGCTCTGTGTTGCAAGTGTGCAGGGGAAAGCTTTGTCCCCAAAGGGCGCAGTCTGGCTGGGGATGAAAACAAAGAGAATAGAACAAATTGATGACTTGAATACAGCAAAGGCACACCTACCGGGTGTGTGTCACATGCCAGGCCCTGCTCGGCATTTTATTCATTATTTTATTGAATGCCCACAATATTCCCACGGGTGGGTTTTTATTATCCCCATATTACAGAAGAGGAAAGTTCAGGGAATTTTGGTGGTTTGCCCCAGGTGGCAAAGCAGGAGTGACAGAGCAGGATGCTGACTTAAAGACCTAGACTTTGGCCACTGACTCTCAGCCCTGACTGCCCAGTAACAGGACCAATGAGGGAACGTCAAAACTACCAGTGCCCGGGCCGCTCCCCAGGCCAGCTGAGTCAGCACACAGGGCTCGCTGACACATCTTGGTTTTCCCCAGGCTGTGCGATGAGCAGGCCCATGGCTGAGCAGAGAGGAGGGCCACCGGCTGTGCCCAGGAAGCTGTGACAAGACTCTGAGAGGCAGTCACTGTGATGAGACTTCCCCCTTTGCCAGTGAACATGAGAGTGGGGGAGGGGCCGAGTGCAGCCAGCTTCAGTGTCGGGGAGGCAGGCAGCATCCAGGGAGGGGGCAGGAGGGGCCTGTGTTTGGGACGCAGTTAGTGCCCAGTGCTGGCCCACAAGCCTTGCAGCTAGTTGGTGCGGGCTGGCTTTATCTCATGTCTGTCAGGTGACATGTGACTTCACAGTGTGGGTTTACCTGTGTAGACAGTTACAGACCTCCATGTCCCACGACAGAAAAATGGTTAAGAAACATCTTCTGGGAGACTTTTGGTCAGTCAAGTAAAGATGCCTGTGGGGAATTAATCATAGTGTGGAAAATGTTTATGTGACATGTTAAGTTTTTTTGTTTGTTTGTTTGTTTTTTGCTTTTTGTTTTTTGTTTTTTTAAAGGAGCGTTTAAGATTGTCCATGCGGTAAGATCAAGGGAAGAAACACAGACTTTCGTGTCTTCAGCGGGAAGGGAAGCAACCAGGCAGTGTAGCATGTGTTCACACCTGAGGATTTTATTCAGACATTTCACATCTTCATCTGCTCTCACATCCTTCCTAAGGCCTCTGAAATTCTACTGACTTCGGTGGAAATGAAATGTGAGGCAGCGCGGTGTTGCAGGCATTCCCCTGGGAACACTGAGTGCATTATTCTCCCGTTGTCAGGCTGTCACGCACTTCATGAGCACAGCAGTGGGGACACACGCTCAGGGTTCAAGTTTGTTCTGACAGGAGCCTCCCTGGTAGGCAGACAGCTCTGGGAGTGGCGGTGGTTTTACCATTTTCTATAGCCTAACACCATCGGTTTTAACCTTCAGTATTACAGAGGTCGTGGGACCACTCCCTGGGGAAAGCAGTGGTCTCCGCATATGAACAGTAAGTACAGGTGCAGCTCCAGGCAAGGCTGCCAGGTGTGGAGCTCAGGGGACCCAGGTCATTATGAAGCAGACCCTGTGCTTCCTCTGAGCTCTTTGGGGAGTCCGTTTTGGGGACCATACTTCCAGATTTGAATGGCGAATAAGAGATAAGGCAGTTAGGAAGTTGACTTCTGAAATCCTTTGTCACCATCATGAGCTACAAGTTTGGCACATAATCTAAGAGGAATGAGACAAAAAGATCCAGCCGTTGCAGGCATGTCCAGGGGTTGGGGGTGGAGGCCGTACCCACCTTCTCTGCAGTGGTCTTCCAGGGCCCCAGGGGCCTTCTGCACGAGTCATGCCACAGTATTGGGGGGAAAGCACCATTTTATAGGTAATTTGGTAGCTCACACTGCGTGTTTCTCCCAGGATGCAGAAAGTATTGTGACTTTTTTATAGCAGAGGAAGCAAAGTGAGTTTTAAAGGCATTTGGTCATTCAAATTTAAAAAGAAGTTCTAGAGGCAATTTTGAGACATTTAGTAGGAAAGTATTTCTTACAATAAACTAGGGAACTAGCTGTATTGTCCTTGATGTAATGTATAATCTACACAAGTTAAGTGACTAGTTATCAAACTAAACACATCATGTGCCAAATGGAGCTGAGTAGGGAAGACAGCGTATACACACCAGAACCTCTTTGTAGAACCCCAAGCCCCCTTTCCCAGGTCAGTCATCACACATCTGTGCAACAGATGGGACGGAAGCACAGAGTTCTTGCATTTACAAACTGCAGAAAAGGACAATGACTCACGAGGACCAGCTGGAGGCAGAACGACACCCGCTTCCAGCCCCCTCTCGTCCACGACTGCCCCATCAGTACCTTTCTTCAGGTGTGAATATGCAGTGGCTGCCTAAGTTTCAACTGAGCAGTTTAGCCTGCATTGTAACTGCGTACGAGGGCTTCCTAATTTTGGTTTGCTGCTCTGTTATGTACAGTCGCAGAAGAAAACCCTGGTAAGCACAATAAATCACAGCCTTTGCTGCCATTTTGCCCACGTTTGCAGCCTGATCTCTGCAGCGCCGTCTCAGGTTTCCTTTTCTTCCGGGATCGTAGCTACTGGTCGTTCTTACTGAGCTCCCAGGCATTGCCCACGAACACGGGGCTGGGGGAGCGGGCTGTCCTGCTCCTCAGGAGTTGGAGTGTCCGAGGTCGCAGCCCCGAGCCTCGGCGTCCTGCCTTGGCCTCTGAGGGTGGAGAAGACCTTGCGGTACGAGTGCCTGAACGCGGGGTTGGAGAAGCAGTACACCACCGGGTTCAGCACGCTCTGCAGGCTGGTCAGGCTGCTGGTCACGTCCACCGTATGCTCCAGCGCCCTCAGGACCCTGCAGCTGTGCACCCCGCGGACGATGGCCATCAGGCTCTGGGCCAGGAAGCTGGGCAGGAAGCACAGAGCGAACAGCACCACGACGGCGGCCACCAGCGCCCGGGCGCGCTGCAGTTTGGGCTGTCTGTCCGGGTCTCGGAGCCGCTTCTGCAGGGTCCTGATGATGCCGGCATTGCAGAACAAGATGAGGCTGAAGGGAAGAACGAACTGGAGGAAGGCGAGGGCTTCCTGCCACGTAAGGCTGAAGGAGGCACCCCGGCTGGCGTCAGACCTGGGGCACTGGGCTTCCGAGGTGAACAAGCTTTGGTGGGTGAGGGCGACCATCAGGAGCCAGATGAGGATTGAGACTCCCCGGGCCCCCCGCGAGGACAGGAGGTTGACCTTGAGCCGAGGGTGGACCACTCGGAGGTAACGGTCCAAAGCCACGGCGGTGAGGAAGGCGACGCTCACCTGGTGGCTGAGAGTGTGCAGGAACAGCAGGGCTCGGCAAGACGCGTGGCCCCAGCCCCAGGTCTTGTGTCTCAGGAAGAAGGCCATGTGGAAGGGCAGGCAGATGGCCAGCAGGAGGTCCGCGACTGCCAGGTTGAACAGGTAGACGGCGTACGGCCGCCACACCTTCAGGCGGCAGAAGAAGGTCCAGAGCGCCACAGCGTTGCCCAGCAGGCCCAGTGCGCCCTCCAGCAGCAGAAGTGTGGCCACAGACACCTCCACGGCGTCACTGTGCGTGGAGCAGTTAGCGGGGTACATGTCGCTGCCAGGCTGCTGTGGTCCCCACGCGAAAGCAGCAGAGTGCCGAGAACCAGTCCTTTGTTAGACTTGTCCCACGAAAGGACACAGACGGCCTTTCCCTGCAAAGATCACACGAGTTCTGCATTTTCTCAGCAAGGGAAAATGCTGACGCAGCATCAGAATAGAGTTAAAAGCAAAATAAACTTGTTTGGGAATGAGGGTCAGTGGGAGACGCAAACAAAAAAAAAAACCCCTTACAGTTTCATTCTGTTTTGTTTTGCCTTAAAAAAGGGGAAATTCTGTTTCACTTCACATCATCTGGCGTTAAATTAAACCACCAGTGTCCTAGTAATACCAGGGTGAGCAGAGTTGCTGCAGAAGGAACTGGAAATGTTTAATTACATGAAGACTTTTTTTGTCTTTAGAAAGTTAAAATAATGATTGAAACAAAGATCATTCTCCAGTTTGAATATGTTTTGTGCGGGAGCTCTGCTTTTCACAAATCAGGGACCCTTCTGCACGGGACTCAGTTTTACACACTGGTGAGTCAGGTCTCTTTCCTACATTCACCTGGAAGAGGATGGCGAGGGCCTGGCCGTTTCATAGTTGACCATTTTCACTTGTACTTGTGTTTCGTCAAATTTTATTTTCTGCTGAGTCTCCCCTTCCCTCCCACACGACCTGGGTTACATTCTAGATCCCTGGGCTTCAGTTGGCGCTGAAAGCCTTGTAAAATCAATGGTGGGCCAAGATGCACACAACCCACCATAAGGCAACTCCGTGAGCCCAGTGTCATGCTCTGCTTGTCCAGTGACAAAGCAATGCCGGTGCATGATGGGAGTCAGTAAATATTGAATGACTCCAGTCTTCCCTCCCCACAGCTGACTCTCATTCACCGTGGTTAGTTCATCCTGGTTTGGGCTTTGGAGTCAAATGGACTATAGTGCTAGTTCTGGTTTCTCCACTTAGCAGCACTGTGGCTTTGGGGAAGCAAATGAATATCTGTGTACCCCAGCCTCTCTACCTGAGAGGTGAAAGGGACCCTGCTTGCAGGGTCATTGTGAGTGTTTGGGATACAGGGAAAGCACTTTGCACCATATCTGGGACACTGTGGGTGGTTGACACATTTTCTACAGTTGTTTTTGACAGTGTTGTGTGCTCTCCTGTATTACTGCAGTGAGCCATACCACCATGGGTGAAGTAGGGCAAATTCTAAGCTCCATGTTATGGGTGAGGAAGTAGAGCCACAGAGACGTTAGGTGATTTGCTGACCTTCAGAGGATCCTCCCAGCCCAGGGTCCAACCAGAGTTTTGACCTTGATGCTCAGCTGATTCCCAATTGGCAACAGCTTCACTCTGTGTTCGTAAAACGTCCACGTCTCTGGAAGCCCACCAGGACTATTCATTTTCATGATGTTTCAGGTAATTTGACTTGCACATCTTCTTGCTTTAATTTTACCAGGGTTACCTTTCCAACTGGACGACCAGCCCACGTATCACCCCATCTCTGCATCATGCAGGTTCACTCGCTTCTTTGTTTTCTGAGAAGGTGCATTTGGAGGGTCCTCCAAGCATCAGGAATTGTAGAAATGTCCCAACTGGCACCGCCACAGTGACACCTATGAATGAGGATTTGCCAGCCATATGCCCATTATAAATAATTTCTGGGAAGTGCAAAAGGTTGAAATACAGCCATGAGGTCCAGGCGAGAGCTGGCTGGAGACCCTGTGCCATCTCTAAAAATGCCGTAGCACACAATGACACGCAGAAGAGCTGGTAACTAACCCAGATCTTCAGGGATGGAAGTTACATAAATGCAGGAGAGAAATGGATTAAATTTCTTTCTCTCAACACATTGAAAACTTTGACAGACCTTGAAAGCTACTCCTTAATTACAAATTGCCTAAATCTCTGATTATTACACACACAGGAGTTTCGATAAGAAATGATGGCTAACGTTTAACCCTGAACACTGACCCTCCCGCTGATTCCTCATCTCAGGGACGACTTAGATGGCATCGTGTGAAATGACGAGATGTGAAGTAATTCCTCCTGTTTAAACTTGAGTATCTTATATTCTCCTCTTGAACGTCTCTTCTAGCGAGCAGTTTGCTTTGACAGCAAAAATGCAGTTTATATTTCTTCAAGAATAAGTACTAAGAGGATAAATTTTCACTACATATAGTGTATTGAGAACTTGATATTAAACCCATTCTTTTTGGTGAGTTGGGCGAGGAAAGTTTTCCATGTCCAGTTTCCTATGTGGGTAGGTATATTCCACTGACTATGAGCTTACTACATTCAAATAACACATTAGTAAATAGTTAATTATAATTTAATCTTACGTAATCATAAAGCTTGGTAGTGTATTGGGGAGTGTGCCCAGGGTGTGTGCCCCTTTAGGACGGGGAGTCAGTTTAGAATCAACACACTGGTTCTTGGCTTTCTCACATGGGGTGGGAGGGGCCATGAGCAGCGTTGGGGGGGACATGGCCTAGAGGGACAGGATCCTGGCCCAAGTGACTGCTATGGACTAGTGAGGTGACAAAATCTGGTTGGGGTGGCTGAGAGAAGGGGTCTTCTAGACTGAGGGGTTTGAGAATTTGGGGACACCTATCGTTTATTTATTAATTTAGATAAATGACAACGAATTGCCTTTTTAGGGTTATAAGAATGACAAACTCAAACCAACTTCCAAGTGAAACTTTAGTAAAACCCAGCTGAAGAACGATTGAATTATTAGGTTAGTCATTAATTTTTGCTGTTGGAAGATTTGATTATCTTCCTTCATGAAACAAAGGCTTTAAACCAGGTTATGTTTCTATCACTGTAGTTAAATTATTCATTCTTACATTTATATATAGTTGGAAGTTTATGATAAGTGCATTTCTGTTTATACACAGGAGACGTGTTGTAATTTGAGTTGTGCCATAAGCCCCCCTCTCGCCCACGTGTTCCTCATGTGAAAGTCCTCCATCTCCTTCTGAGTTGGCCTTGCTCCTCCTTTTGATAAAGAGCCTGCTTCCTAAGGTTGCAAGGATGGACACAGTAGATGTGTCGCCACTGTATAAACAGAGATGGTATCAATAGAAAGAAGAAAACCACGTCCCTTCCTTAATAAAAGGGATAAAATTAAATGCATCCTGTTACACTCTTTAGTATTATAACTATTTCATGTATTTTACATTAACTTTTTGTTGAACATCATTTTAAACTCATAGATTCAAGAGTAGGCTCAGGCTTCTTTGGTCTGTGTCCACTTGCGTTTCTGGGCTGGCGGCTGTTTTAGTGCCCGTCTTGGGAACACAAGGCAAAAACCAACCAAACAACCAACCAACCAACCAACCAACCAACCAACCAACCAACCAAATGACTAACCCCAGGGAGCTCACCACCCCACCTTTCTTGGGGTCTGTAGCAAGGCTGTCTTCTTTCCACCTTTCAGTGACTTCTTATGTTTGTTTTATTCATACTGCCCAAGGTTTTTGGTTGTATTTGGTAGAGGAATAGCGAAATGCATGACAATTCCATCTTCCCGGAAGCGGAATTCCAAGGATTTTTAAATAACTACCATGTAGCCATCTCCTTAATATGTCTCTTGATGTTGTATGTGTCTGTTCTACCTCAGCAAGACTGTGTTTATGGTTTTTCCTCCTTAAGCACCTGTGTATCCGGGTGCAAATTTTATGCACATAGGTTGCCTGTTGTGTTTGAAATTCTTACATTAACTCGTTATCATTTCAATTTAGTTAGGCCACATTTTACCATAGAGCTATACTGTCCAGAATTTGCATGTTTTCCCTGAGAGATGGCCCAAAACTTCAAGTGCTCGAATAATACCATCTTTCCTTAATTACACAGGCTTTGCTCATCTCTGTAAGATTCACCTGTACATCTGGGGAGTGATTGGCACCTGGCTCATGATAAATGAGGATTTAAAAACACGGAGGGAGAGCGAGAACTATGCTTGGGTTTTGAGTGATGGCAGTTGCCTGACTTGGTCTCATTAGAATGCCCGAGCATTTGTGGGACAGGCCCACGTATTTGCCAGACAATATACAGTGAGAGCCTGAGCAACATAGGAGATCAGATCAACCTTGATGTGATTATATATATTCTTACTTGACCCCTTTAAATGTTTCCTGGAACAAGGTGGGGAGCAAATAAATGTACACACGCAGGAAAACAGGCAGGGAACAAAAGATGCACGACAGCCTCACGTGTAAACTCGCTGGGATTTTTCCCCCTCTTTTTTTTCTGAACCACCCAGGTCAAGTAAAAGCATTTCATCAGTCATTTCACAAGCCCCTCCATGTGCACCCAACCACAGTGGGTAATTATTGTCTTGACATCGATAGCACTATGCATCACTATTCACAATGGTGTTAGTCTTGCTGTTTTATTTTTGCTTTAACTTTTTTTACTGATAAAATAAGTGCAATATAAAATTGACCACTAGTGACACTTAGCACATTCACAATGTTGTGCAGCCATCTAGTTGTAGAACATTTTCATCATCCCAAGGAAACCGTGTCCCCAATAGCAGTGATTTCCCCGCCCCCCGTCGCCCCCCCCCCCACCAGTGCCCAGCCCCTGGAAATCATCAATGTACTTTCTATGCTGATGGGCTTGCTGACTGTGGACATCTCGCCTAAATGGAATGCCGCAGCATGGGCCTTTGGTGTCTGGCTTTCTTCACTTAGCGTCATGTTTTCAAATAAGCACTGGGGCTTTTACAGCTTAGGACCCTTCTAATGTTCTGAGAGCTGGCAGGAAGGAAACATACCTGGGCCCGGGACGCTCTGCCGTCGCCCACCAGGACAGCGATCTGACAGTGACAAGGTGAAGAAGAGGGGGCATTTTTCCAATGTGGCTGCTCCCAGAGGGAAGCTCCTTTCACAATGTTTAATTGAAGGCCTAGGATCTGCAGGTAATACTCATTGGGTACTCGGTGGGGGAGGTTGTCAATACTTCACCTCACTCTAGATGACTGATCAAATTAAAAAAAACTTTTTGAACAAAAAAACAGACAATTGAAAACCAAAAACTTAGCTCCTGATCTTTTTTTGTTCTGTTCTCACCCAAGAGTCCTGAATGTTACAATAACCCTGTTTTCATGTTTAAATCAGTGCACAACGTACTGGTAATAAGGCATCTTCACGTAGGATGAGGGGCCATGTGACATGTCCCCCTCCCCCGAGGGATCTGAGCAAACCAGCCAGTGATGTAACTGAATCAGCACCGAATGTCTTCCACTTCCACTTCCCAGCTGTTATAAACATATTTATGCACACACACACCTGCAGCCCCAGCAACCTGACTAGGGGGATGCACTCACATGGCAGGGGCTGGGCTCCCCCGGCCGAGCAGTCCCAGGCTGGCAGAAAACCAGGTCACCTCTGCGTTTTCTTTTCCGCCACTTGCGAATGTTGCTTATTCATTCGTTTCTGGAGCACTTGGATTATTCTCTTGACATTTAATCCATTCCTGGATGCCCCAAAAGTAGCTTCATTGAAAGGAAAAATGAGAACGAAGTTGCCTGCCTGGGGATGTGGCACCTGGCTGCTGTCCGATGTGTCCCTCAGGGAGGCGCTGGTCTTGTGGGCAGGGGACTGAAGGAGCGACGCGCAGGGGGTGAACGTCGTGGGAGCCGTGGGCCTGCCCTTGAACTGTGGCTTGGTTTTGGGGGGCTCTCTTGTTGACAGAAGTACATCCTTCCTGTTCATCATTTCTCTCGGCTGGGCGGCAGGTTTGTTTTCTGGGTGTATTCTGACAGCTTTCTTTATAGCAGGTTTATCCTTATTAAGTGTTCCACTTGTGAACTGCAAGAGAGACCCACAGGGGAGACGGCTGCAGGTGTCACCGAGTCCTTTATCAGAATCAGCAAGGGGGACACTGGGATTCCCATGGGCATGGTCACCGTGTTCTTTCCTCTCGTTTCTCAGGCCACGTAAGTAAATGAGTTCAATCGTATCATGGATGAGTTTTCTCTTCACCGACACATCCGTGGAACAATCTAAGGACAGGGCTGGGCTGTAGTTGACCTCTAAAAGCCACGGTTTCAAGTTGTCGTCAATCAAAATGTCAAATCCAAAGAGCTCAAAGCAATTGGTGGCGAAGGGGACGGATGGCGCGATGGCGAGCACGGTGAGAATGACCATGTGCTGGATTTGCTGCCACAGACACAGGTCGTCCATGTCCCGGCTGCGCAGGTAGGAGAAGAGCCTTCTGAGTGTCCACTTGCAGCCACAGCCGACCACTTCTTTGATCTTCCCGTACGAGGCCCCAGATTTATTGATGCTGCTGTTGGTCAAATGTGCGTAACTGTTTCGCAGATTACTGAGGTCAAACTTTTCCGTGGCAAAACGCACTAACCCTTCCTGGTAAATATAGATGGTCAGGGGCTTAAAGCTGGTGACACAGACGTAGATGCGGAGGTCACATTTATATCGACCCACAAGCAAAGGGTTGCAGATATATTTCTGCACTATATATGTGTCATCAAAGGTTAAGTCTTTAATGTCACTGAAAATTACTATTCCCCTTCCACGAGACAGTTCTGCCGGCTTGCAAATCCAAAAGCCGGGCTTGGCGCCCAGGGCCTGCTTCTCCTTAAAGTACTCGGCCACAAACTTGCAGTAGTCGTTGGGCATGACGAAGGTGGAGGGGATGAACTCGTAGAGGGGGGAGCCGTGGGTCCTCTTCATATGCTTCAGCAGCTTGCCCAGGCAGTCCTTCCTGGTGAGCTTGCTGGTGCCCGGGTGGTGGTTTAGTCGTTGCCATGGCTTCACGTTGACATGCTCAGCCCTCCGGAAAGACGAGGTCCTCCAGTACAAGTTCCAGTCCTCAACGTCTTGCTCTCGGTTGTCAAATTTGTCCCATCCACGCTCCAGGAGGACACTCTGCACCACGTCCGGTGTCGTCTCATCCACACGAAACACCAGTGGTTTCCAGGTGGCCCCCGAAGGTTGGTCTTCTGCCACCAAGTCAGGTTTTCCTTTCTAGGAGTTGATGACCAGAGCAGTGTTAGAGGGTGGCCCAAGAGACCAGAATCTAGTGGGGTTTTCAAGCAAAGATTCCACGCCACGCTGCCAGCCGACTTCTCTGCGCTTCCCTCCCAGCATGCAGTCTCTAGGGGCCCGCCTCTCCTCACAGACCCACCCACCTCTGCTGCCTCCACAAACACAGACCCACCTCATCCTGTGCGCTTCTGTTCTCTGTCCCTTCAGAGCACACCTGCACATTTCCTTCTCTCAGCGACATGTTAAGAAGGTTTGCAATCACACCGTCCACGCTGAGGGCCACTCTGTTGTAGCTGCAGCTGTAGAGAAACCTGGTGGTCTAAAAAGCAATTGTTACTTAGAACAATAAAGCAAACGTCCGATTTTCTAGAGTTAAGTGAATTAGAGCAGGTGACAAGCTAGAGACGATGGTGTTATGTGGTTAGTGAGTCATGTTGGTCTGAGAAGTGTAAGGGACACCGGCCACCCACCTCTGAGGTGCCCTGCTACCCACCTCATAACCCCGGACCCCGGACGTGTTCCAGGGGTCAGAGGCTCGGTTTATTCAAATAAGTGGTAATTTGCTAGAGTTGAGAAAGACAATTTGTGCTTTTAAAAACTCATTCTGCAAAAACAATGATTTTGTGAGGGTTGCAGCTCACATTTGCAAGATAAACAGAAAATGAGGATTCAGCATTTTCTGAACTTCCAAAGAAAGAAAACGAGGTAGTGTTTGAAAAAAACAAAAGTGATGATGGAGCAGGTTTTGTTACAATCTAGAAACAAGGTAACAAGCAGCAAAGCCTCTGGGGAATGTCAATATTCCACGGTCCAGGTCCAGAACAACGTGCTCATCACAGATTCCAAGAGAAGGCAATTTAGCTCGTGCTTTCGACAATCGTAGCGCTGTTCCTGCATAATGTGTCACGTAAGGCAACTTAATGCCTTATTTGGTGGAGATTCTGTGCTGTTTGGGAGATTCTGATTGATGCAAAAGGAGTAAAATTTGACATATACTGCATTTTTAATGAAGCCAGTTTTGACAAGAAAGCAAGAAAAAAAGCAAGCAAGCAAGAGAGGGAGTCGGGAGGTGAATAGAGAGGGAGGGGGGTGGGAGAAGGGGGTGGCAGCAAAGGGGAGGTCCAGCTTGCTCACCCTCCTTTCTCTCCAGATTTGACATTGGGAGGAGTCCTCAGGGAATGAAGGAGCCAACTTGTTTCCAGGTGACGAGGTTCCCCAACCTCGTTGGGAAACAGTGGAAAACCCGGCTTGCCTCTGACACTGGGATGGCACTTCCAGAGAAGAGCTGGAACCAGCTGTGCACAGCAGCGGCATGGACAAGACCCCTGCGTGCCTTGTCAGGGCGGTGACTGCTCTGACCAGGAGCACATCATATGCGGAAGTCTGGCATGGCTGCGAAAAACTATCTTTGCAATTTACAGCGATGTTTTCCAACTGTGTTCAATGGTATTAACGGGTATTTCAAACTGTGTGTGTGTGTGTGTATGTGTGTGTGTGTGCGTGTGTGCTCGAGAGGGGACAGTGGGGTGACACCACCGTAGCCTCCTCTCAGGAGGAATGTCCATTTCTCAGTCCTCTCTCACTGTCCTTTCCAGGTCCTGCAGGCCAATGTGTTTTGGAAATGGCCATTGTCTATGTCACCCACTGAAATACGAGATTTTGAGGTTGGAGGTTTTTTTAATCCATATTCCCAGAATAGGTGTCTTGTACGTGTGTGTAATAAATGAATGAACCAACAGATCAAAGTGTGAAGGTGGGGATAGATATAGGAGTCTACATTTTTTCCTGTAAATCACGGGAATAAAACATTTCATATACTTGTTTCTTCATTTCGATCACTGATAAGTAATACTGAGTCTAGATAACATACATCAGATGTGTGTTTTATTGTTCATTTGCGCCTAATTAAAATTTCCTGTCCCTTTTCATCACATCCCACTCTCTCCAGGTCAGAAGCCCACATAACTCAGCCTTTTTGGCCTTGAAACAATAATTCAGTGGAAAAGTCTACTCCTCATTTAAATGGACCTCACAAAAGCTGACACTTTATCAAATAGAGTGAACATGTGACCTTACACCTTTGCCCCAAGTGACCACAGGCTTAAATCAGTCACTACATGTATATTTGGATATTTGGACTTCCGGCCTGAAACACACAAGATGTACTGGTGGGATGCAGTGATTACTCATGCAGTAAAACTAATTAAAGACACAAATGAATTATAAACTCACAGCGTTCTGGGGCGTTTTACTGCAGATGCAAAGAGTTCCGGCTATTTCCTGAAGGCATCAATTTATATTAATTGATGCTTATAATACTTTAAATCATCCATAAAAGATCAAATTGGGCTCCCTGTATTCAGATTTAAAAGGCAAAGGAACGTATAATGTGATACAAATATACAAATGTACAAATATTTATAACATAAAAATACAATTTGAAATTATTCATTATTTAAAAACACCTGCCGCTTATCCAGGGCAGAAGCTGAGGTGTGGGCCATTGAGCCTGAACTTAGTTTTACACCTGAACTTAATAAATGGAACAGCCGATCGGAAGAGCTGTCACAGGGTTGTAGACTTTATTCTGAAAAGACGCCATTAAGCGTTCTCTCAGATAGAAAACTTTTATTTGAAACTACAATCTCTCTCAGTCTCACGGGGCAGTCACAAGAAAGAGTCATCATCAGCCCTAAAAAGTGTCCACGTGTACTTTTACTAACTTTTACAGAAACTACCCAAGTTCATTGCAAAAAATTGTTATAGAGAGAGTCACACCGAGTGTCACGACCTCCCACTTGCATTTCCAGCACGGTCTCAGGTGGGAATTTCTCAGGTGTGGCTCATGGGAGGGTCTCTGCCAAGTGGGCATGCCCTTGGCAGGTATGTGCCCATCGGCCTACAGACACCAACCAGCTCAGTTGTCAGGAGACCTGGTTGGGAAACAGTCCCTGTCAGTGTTCCAGGAGGTGAAGGTCAGGTCGACATGAAAGCACCGGCAGGAAGCGGGAGCACCTCGAGCTGCCCCCTAAGCCACTGACCCAAGGCAGACGGGAGCCCCTGACCCCGGGGATGAAGGTGTGCCATGTCTCCATCCTGCCAGGTTCCTCGTTAACTTGCTGATGGGCCACAGCACCCAGCACAGTGCCCTGACCTCGGCCTGGGGGTCAGCAGAGTGGTTCCCATCACTGCCGGCAGCAGCAGGAGACAGAGGAGAATGTCCTGTGTGTGTGTGTCCCACTCTGTTACTTTGAACATCACATTCCCAAGGTCAAAGCCCTCACCTGGATGGAAAATACAGCATGCTTTGTCACAGACCAGCATTTCACTAGGCTGTGTATGCACCTGGGACAAGCAGAGGCGTGGCTAAGCTTGTAAGATGCCCCCAAAGACAAATGTTTTGTCAGCTGAGTTCTCGTGTCTTCTGTTGGTCACAGCACAGCTGACTTAATCAGAGCATGGTTAGCAGCTAAGCCACATCCAAACACTTGATTAGGTCATTGTTAGAATCACAGGGCTGTGAGCTCTTGGAGTCTGGTTCCGCGCCAACCACATGCTTGCCTGCCTTTTGCCGGGAAAGCTTCTCGACCCCACGGGGAGGAAGTCAGCCCAACACAGCATGTTCCATCACTGCAGGAATTGTGCATCCCAGGAACGCCCCTGTGGGCCCTTTGCTTCTCCCAGAACACTGATCCCCGAAAAACAGTTATGTGTGTGGAAGGGGTGGCTCCCGGCGCCGAGCCTGGCAGGCTGCTGGTTCTCACGCTTTCTGCCCTCCAAAATAGGCCCTCAGAAAAGAATGAGGAACCCATTCTTTCTATTCACACTTGACCGTTACCACTTGCTGACTAAAGGACAGGCGACCTCAGGCAACTTTCCATCTGAACTGGGCTCCAGTTAAAGCGTTCAACCATGTGGTCTTGTGCCTGGCACTTCACTTGTCACTGAACTCACAGAGGAAATATGTTGGGGTGGGGGAGAGGGACCCTTTTAAGGTGACCCTGAAATCAGATGCTTCAAAAGCAAACAGATTCCACCGATGCAGAGAGCAGCAGCCGATTACTCTCAGGAGCGTCAGTCAGGGGATGTAACCAGTTTCTGTTTACATTTCAGACATGCAGAAGGTGAAAGGAATGGAGCAGCACAAGTTTCTATAAAAAGCCCCACACTGGAGGACTTTAATTCCCCAACATTCCTCTTGCCTTTGTTTGAAATTCCTGGGGACGTCCTCTCTGTATCTTCAGCGCTCTTGTGAACACGTGTTTTCATTAACTCAGTAGCCCTGTTCCCAGTCATACTGCAGACATAGGAAACCACACGCCATCCTGTTGTGAATACAAATTCATACCCACATGGCATGTTTCACACTACTTAGCACAGCGGTTCTCAAATTCAGAAGGTAGTTATTTAGACATAGAAACATTCCATTTTTATTAAAGAGGAGCGAGCAGTAGCCGTGGGCTCTTATGTGAGTTTTCCAGCTAAGAGAAGCCCTTGACCGAGAAAAACAGCCATCATCTCATCCGTCCTTATATGGAACATAGGCACCTTTTCATGATAAAAAACACACATATACCATTTGCGCCATTTTCTAAGTTGGTTGATTTAAAAACAGAGTTCCTACATACTACATACATGTCCTTTTGAAAAGAAGTTGGTATTGCTTTAAACCCAGAACAATTTTTTATGATTCTAAGTCAGAGTCTATGCACTATTTTTTGTGCTAACCATAAGGAAAGTTCTGTTTAATTGTTAGAAGCTTCAGTTTTCCGAGGGCAAAGACCACTTCCAATACTACCTTGCCCCCAGACTGCCGAGCGTGGGCTCACATCAGTAAACACTGGTGGAACAGAACTACCTGAAATGAAAGCTGCCCACAGTGAAGGACTTACAGCTGACAGCGCCTTCACAATGGACACAGGAAGGCAGTGTTGGCCTCCCGGGGAGGCTGCAGCAATGCCCTGCCTCCACCGCACTTCTCAGCATGGCATTCAAAGCCTTCAGCTGCTGTCTGGCCTGTCGCAGGCCCACGTCCCAGCCCCTCACCTAAGGGTCATGAGCCCAGTGTCTGGACACAAGGACCCAGGACCCAAGGTACTAGAGGGGCCCAGGCGTCTGCATCTGCTGCCTCTTGGCCCAGAGGCCCTCCCTCCTCCTATCACAGTCCCTCTGGCTTCAGAGCCCACTTGCTCGCTCTTCCTTTCTCCCCTCCTCTGAGCCCCACGCTGCTTCCTACTGACAAAAGGGACCTGGCATCTTAGGATGACTAACCATAGACGTGGGAGGTCTGCGGGTGGAGCTGGGCCCCTTGTTCACTCTCTAGTCCTGACTTCCTGTTAAAACTTCATGGTGCCAACTTCTGGGGGAGGGAGTTACGTAGGGACCATCTTGGGAAGAGCTGTCTTCTTTTTGCATGTGGGCGGCCGGCCGGAGGTGCACGTCCTCACACTGCTGTGGCGGTGTTTCCTTTTCTTTTCCCGAATAAACCCTCTGTGGTGGGCTACCTGGGGAACTACTTGGTCCAGTCGACACTGCTTACCTTACGGAGAAGACTGTTCCCTCCTACCTTACGGCCATTTGTGCTCTGGGAGACCATCTCCTCCGACTTCTAAGGCAGCACCGACCAGTTTGGAAAACACTGGCCGTTGGCGTGCTCTGCTTGAAGCCAGTTGGATTTCCCACACTCACGATGGGCTGCGTGTAAGCCCAGCTCTCTCCCTTGGATAACTTTCGTTGCAGAAACTGTTAACCTGTTCACTCTTGTATCGCTACCTCCTAGCACACAGTGGGCACTGCACGTGATTTCTGGGCTGACAGCGCGTTGGAGAGAGACGGCCCGGGTGCGGGGGGCTTTCCTCCTAGTCCTCGTGAGGGCTGGACGGCGCCACGTGCCCGGTCGGAATGCATACTCACCGCTCCTAGCGGCCCTGGTCCCCTGTGCTCTCGGGAAGGGTGGGGTCCCGGGATGGAGGCACACACTGCCCTCCAGCTCTGGGTGTGACGTCCGTAGGCTTGTCCCTGGCTGGGTCTGGCTTGGTGTAAGGACCGCAGGAATGCTTTCTCGTCAGGCCTGATCCTGAGGGTGGATGTGGTGGTCTTTTTGAGCAGCTACAGAGCCCAGTTGAGAAGGGCAGGACTGGACATGCTGGTTGCTTAGTGACACAAACCTGCTCTCCTCACAAAGGGGGCAGTCACCACGTCAAGGACAGGTCCGGGCTAGGGACCCCATTCAGAAGCTGGACCCAAGGCCTCACTTGCATTTTCCTTCATCTATGCCCCGGAGGAAAATCTTTCCATGGACTCACACACAACCCTGGGCGTTGTGGCCCCTGTCAGCTACAGACTTGGGGCCTCAGAGGGGTCCCCGAGCAGCTGACGGATGGACAAGAAGAGGCAGGCGGCTTTCTCTGGTGGGCTCCCTGGGTTCTCATTGTGTTTCACCCTAGTGGGACCTCAAATGGATTATTTTTACCTGAAAACAGTTGCATTTCCAAAATGAATCTTTATTACTTGTTTAAGCCAAATTTACAGCGGGACCCCAGTAGGACCCATCCTTCCAGCCAAGGCTGAGCACTGCTCGCTGATCTCGCTCCGCCTCCAGGTCCTATGTGTGCCATGCCTGTGGACCTTATGACATCAGGCAGAGAACATGCTGGCATTTCAAAGCTGGGAGCCTTCCTGTGGCGTCTCTGTGCTCAGCTCCTTTAGGCTCCAACCTGTTACTACGTCTGTTGATTAATGTTTAGTGTTTCGTTGCCTTGTCCTTAATTACGTGCATTGTTATAACCTTTCAGGACCAATAAATTGCTCCTTGTAACTATACAAAGTTCAGAACACAACAGCCAAAGATGTTGGTGAGTTGCATCAAGCTAGAGGGAAACCGCAGATTTCCCAATTAGCAAAACGAGACTGAAAACAATTCATCACGTGCAGCCTGGAAGGCATTTTTCTTTTGTGGTTTGACATGTTCGTTCGTTCATTACTTATTGTTACCCTCCAGCACTATGTGCTGGTGAACTTTGTGTAAATGAAATGACGGTCTTCTCGAGCAGCGGGTAAGGGCTGCAGACGCAGTGATGCTGAGGGATGGGCTCAGCCAGGCAGGCGGTCCTGCCACAGGTGAGGATATCTGGGCCCGGATTTTCTAGTGGAGCAATCTCTAAAGCCTGAATTTGTTCAACGACTTTTAATCTTCCCCTCCAATCTGAGATGTTCCCATGAGTTTCCAAACGTCATGGTAACTCTTTACCTGGATGTCTGGGCTGAGAAGGGAGACTAGCTCACACATTAGAGGAGAATCCTTGGGGTACCTAGAAAAAGCCGCGTGTACTTACCTGATGAAAATGAGTTGCTTGTCTCCAAAAGCACTGTGAGCAAACAGATGTTCCCAAGTTGTTTCTTTTCCACATTCATCCTCCTTTGGATGATTTCTCTGAGTTTGTTCCTGGGGTCAGTTGTCTCCTTGGCTTTGTTCTCATGGGATGTCAGGTCCTCCTGAGACATGGAAAGGTGTCGGGATGGCTCAGTGCCTCCCCATGTCTGACTGCGTGGACTTTGGACCTTGTGGTCAGAGAACCAACCCACGCGCATGGCCACCTGGTTCTGGACCACTTCCCACCCCTCTTTCCTGCTGAGGCGGACGCCATCTGGGGCCCTCTTTCAGGTATGTGGACGAGCAAACATCCGCTATCTGAGGTGCCAGTTGAAGTTCTCCAAATGGAACACTTGCTCTTTGTGCCAGGACAAGCTTTCTGACATGCCTCCTGTGATGGGACCAAGAGGGAGTTGGCATTATTATGACGTTGAAGTCTAGAATTATGGTGAAGTCCAAAGAAACTCTGGACCAATACATAGAATTGTCATTATTTTGTGACATCTCAGTCCTACCCACCCCCTCCCCCCAGTGAGTGCAAAGACCCACACCCAGGGTGACTGACGGAAAAGAACCCCCTGTGCCATCTACCAAGGGAGAGACACAGCAAACCCGCATGATCCAAGGGGACTTGGGGACCTTTCCCACTGAGGTCCTCCAGCCAGTGACCAAGCCTGTGACACTTTGCCAGTAGGCACTCCCTGAAAACCCACAGCTAGCACAGCACCTGGTTGGTTTGAAGGTTGGTGACACTAAGTGAGAACGGACTTGTATTGATACTGCGATCACCTCAGTGCTGCCTGAAGGAGTCACACGAACATGGTACTTTTATAATAAAAACTTAATCAAGAGAGAAATACATACACTTAAGTAGAAAACATGAATCTGTGTTTGGGGGAGTTGTCGGCCTTGGGGAAGTATTGGGAATGGATCCCCAGGGGTCCACGCTTGCGGTGTTCTGTTTCTTGGTCTGGGGCTGGTTACATAGAAGCATTCAATTTGTGGAAATTTATCAAACTATATATATATATATATATATATATATATCTGTACACTTCCTGTCTTTATGCTCTAATTCAACAAAACATTTCAAAACATGAAGTGCCTATCTCTCAGTTGAAGAATAGCATTTGGAGTTATTCACTAGCCTTTTAGTAGAAAAACACCCTCGACCAGGAATTACAAATCCAAGTTCTAGTCCCATTTCTTCAACTACCCAACTGTGTGACCTAGGGCAAGCCGTTAGTTTTATTAATTATTCTTCCTTTTCTCATCACATCACATGAAGAATTTGAACTAGAATATTCTTCGTTCTCTGTCCTTCCCAACCCCTGAATACTCCAAGCAGGTAATGACCCCACACCCCATGCTGGGCTCCAGCTCGTGAGTCTTTTCTGGAGATACCCTCTGGGGAGAATTGGAATTCCTCACCGGCTACGCTTCTCCCCCGTCTTTGAGCCCCTTGGGTCAGGTCTTCGTCTCCCAAATCCCACTTAGCTGCTCTGCCCGTGGACACTGTGACCTCACTGTCACCAAATCAGTGACCCATCCTCCATCCTCATCTGACCAATATACCAGCAGCAGTGGACACCGGTGCTCACCACGTCTTTGTGGGCCATTTTCTCTCACTGGGCTCTGGGCTATCACTTTCTCGGGGGTTCTTATTTATCCTGCTGGTTACTTTTTCTTGCCTCCCTTTCCCCGGCCTCTAAAGCCAGGACGATGCAACGATTCAGACCCCAGATCTTGGTTTTTCTTCCATGCCCCCTCCTCACTCAGGGTCGGTCTCCCTTTCTGTGCCAGGACTTCCAACTTGATCTGTCTGTGTGTGAGCTCTCCCACGAATTCCTGTCTCATATCACTAACTGCCACTCAAGAAAACCAATTGCTGTCTCATCACATGTCAAAACTAACATACTCAACACCAAACGCCTGAAGTTTTTCACCCCACAAACCTGCTTCCTGCCAGGTTTCCCCGATCTAAGTAAGCGGTCACTTCATTCTTCCAGTTCTCTGTTCAGCCAAACTTCTGGAGTTTTCTTCCTCTGCTTCAGCACATCCTGTAGACTCTGCCTTTAGAGAACCTCCTGAATCTGACCACTTCTCACTGCCACAGCCACCTGCGTGCAGCCATTGTTGTTTCCACTGGGGTAGGGTGGGTCCTGATCCAATATGATTGGTATCATCATGAGAGAAGGGAGAAGACAGAGACAGACACAGGAAAGCCGGCCACGTGATGCGGAGGCAGCGCTCAGAGTGATGCAGCCACAGGTAAGGACACTGAGGGCGGCCTGTGGCACCAGCAGGTGGGAGAGGCCGGGAGGACGGGCCAGGAGCCGGCTGTCAGAGGGCGCCTCGCCCTGCCTACACCTGGACTTCCGACTTCTGGCTTCCAGAACTGGGAGAGGATGCAGTCGTGCTGTGCTAGCCCCCCAGGATTGTGGGACTTCATTACGGCAGCTTTGGGGACTGATGCAGGTCCCTGCGCTGTTCACACTCAACGCAAAGTCTTTCCTTGGTCTGCGGGCCCTCGGTGACCAGACTGGGTCGCTGGCCCGCCTCCTCTGACCACACCCACCCCACGCTGCAGGTGCCCTGGCCCGGCTGCCTCGGGCTGCTGGCAGCTCCCTTCTTTCTAACTGAGCCCTGTTCTGCCAGACACCTCCCGAGTGTCCCCTCAGAGGAGCTGGACACCCACCTCTGACTTCCCCTGACACCCTCCTGGTTTATTAGTGCTCCTCGACCGCCATTCAGGCCACGACTTACTACGCATTCCTCGTTCAGAACAGAAATTTCGTGAGAGCAGAACTTTGCTGTTTGGTTCACGGGGCATGCCTACAACAAAGGCGCCTAGCAAGCTCTTAAGGCTGCTTTGCCCGTCGCATGAACGAATGAATACACTTTAATTTGCCTGCTAGATAACGTCCTTGTGTGACAGGGTACATCGCGTCCTCTCGGACCGTGTGGGGGTCAAGGATGGAAGCCACAAGCACAGCATGAAGTTTCGGGGAGGCTGCCGGGCAGCAGGAATCAGGGCTCCTCTGAGGCTCGGGGCAGCAGAGTAGAGGGCAGGCGGGAAAGACCTTCCACGGGGGCCTGCTCGGTGCGAACGCCGCCAGATGGTCTTGGCTTTAAGGACAGAGCTCCAGGGATGGGCCGGCCTCGCCGCGCGTGAACGAGCACTGGTGCGCGCTGCTGCCCTCGCAAGCCGGCCAGGGAGGCCCGTGGGTGTCAGGGTCACAGTGTGTCTCCAGTGCCCTCACTGACCGCCTCTCCGCAGAGGAAGACAGAACTTGCAGAGACTGGCGGGAAAGGACTATTCCCTAATTAAGGACCCGCACACCCTCCGGAGACGTCACCGAGCGCCTGGAGCATTGCTTTTGAACTCCCAGCCGTGTAGCTGTCTCTTGTTTTACTTTCCTAAGGAAACCGGGAGCAGGGGTGAAGCGGCGTCGCGCTGGCAGATTTATGTCCCCCGTAGAGAAACAATGAACAGGGCACCGCGCCGGCAGCAGGTGGACAGGGGACGTGGACGCTGACGGTCGGTCGGCCCTGTGCTTCGCGGCGCCAGCAAACTGATGGGCGGTGTTTTCGCCCTGGGGGAGGGGAGGACGGAGCCTTCTCCGCCCACGTCTGTTAAGGCCACGATGGCCACCAGGGGGAGCCGTGTGACCACCGTCGTCCGCTGCTGGCGCCGGGGATGGCGGAGCGCGGCCAGCCCGGGACGTGGTCGGCCTGGCAAAGGCAGGCGCATGCGCTTGCGCGCACTTGGCTTTCGCACGCTCACGGGCCCGCTGGTCACGCTTCCTTCCCCTGTCCCGGCGCGCGGGGCGCTGAGCCCCCGTGGGAGAGAAGAACAGGGGCGTCTGACGGCCGCTCCGGCCGCTCCCGGTTCAGGTCTCCCCGGCTGTGTCATCAGCCCACTCCCTCACCCTCACCCTGGGGAGGGGACAGAGAAGGGGACAGGTTGTTATTGCTGGAGGAGCTTCAAGTGCCAGCGCAGAAGAAAGGGCATGAGGCTCCGGCGAGGGCGTGCACTGGGAGGGCACCTGACTCAGCAGGTGGCTGCCTGGGGGAGCAGGGCAGTTTTAATAAGACTTCCCACAGGAAGCGCCATCTAAGCTGAATTTTGAGCACTCAATTTCTGCTAGCACGTGGGACATTGGTAGAGCTGACGTGACCCAGGGGACAGACCCTTGGTCCTTGCCCCACAGACCAGCCAGAGATGAGCCGGAGTGGAACCTTCCTGGAGGACTGGCTCCGGGACACTGGGGCGCGTTCACAAATTCTTCTCATCACCAAGTGTAAGTGTGAAGAGAAAACAGAAGGGCGCGGTGAGGCAGGCGCTCATCCAGGGAGCATGAGGGTGCCCAGCCAAGTATCTGCTTGCAGGCTCCGCACATGGGAAAGGGCGCCTGACGGCGCTGCCAGCTGCTGCCCAGACCAGCAGGCAGCCCGCGCCCTGTGCCGAGCCTGCCTACACCTCCCAGTCACTCCATCATCTGGCACATTTTCCTGTGAGCATAGACAGCAGCAAAGTGACATGTGCTCATCAGATTCCCGACACCCTTCAGCCGCCAGCAAAGTCTTTTAGTCCAGTGACATCTCTGCTTCAGAAACACCCGGAGAAGCTGTCCTGTCCCACATCGCCTCTTACCCTGAAATAGGCTTTGCTCCCTGCAATTGAGACGAGTGGGTCTTTGAGCCTGAAGTTCAAGACGGCCTCTCTGCCCACATTCTCCTCATTTTCAAGTGTCTGATGGATCATCAGAGAAATCCCTATGGGACCCGGGCTCGGGAGGAACGGGGCTCGCCCAGCTACAGGCCTGAGCGTCTAACCGTGGCCTTGTAACCAGGCCGGCCCATCTGAACAGCCCACTGAGGTTCTCAGGAGCAGGCTGCCCCACGCATCAGGTCATACCCGATGTCCAGGACCACTGAGGGCGGCGCCCAGGCATCCGAGCGGCTTGGCCCCCTCCGGCCGTGGGCTCTGACACCAGGACACTCTGGGACCTGGACCTGTTTCTCTGGAGGTCCCAAAGAAACGCACGTCCTGACTCTCCTCTCAGCTCGGAGGTCCTTTCCCCCTGGACCTCTGGCACAGGGCACCCTGCTCAGTGCCACCTATAGCTCAGGAGATGGGCTTGGTGGGGTCAGGAAAATCTGGTCTGTCATCTCCAGCATAATCGCCACGGGCCTTCCTAGAAGGTCTGAGGGACCCCTGAGGAAGTTAGGGTAACTCACGTCAGATGCTCTGAGCTGAGTGAACGACCAGCGAGCACTTCCAAAGCAGGCTGCCAGGAGCACCACGGACTCACTACAGAGCCTGAACCTCCACGTCGGAGGGGACGCGTGTGTCAGCTTCCTTCATTCAAGGCCTTCTACACCAATGCTCATTGAGCTTTGACTCTGTGTGAAATAACCCAAGCTCCACGTCGTGGGAAATGCAATGCTGGTCCAGTCTGTAGAAACAAATACAACCCAAGGCAGCCTGTGATAAAGGGCAGGAAAGGGGAAACCCGTGTAACGAGGTTGAGAGGACACAGAGAGCCAGCTTTGCTAAGAAGATTATTGACAACTTCAAGAAGTTATGGCATCTCCTTTGGGTCTGGGAGGATGGAAATGCTTTGGAGAGAGACTTAGGAGCAGCAGAGCTGAGAGCCCACGAGGGGGAGAAGCCGGCGTCCAGGAGAAATGTGGGATAGTTCAGTTTGGCTCAAATGGACGTGAGGCGAAAGAAGCAGCTGGAACTAAATCACAAAGGGCCTGGAAAGTCATGGTCAGGTGTTCAGACTGTGATCGTTAGATGGGAGAAAACCCTGACAGGGGTTTGAGCTGCAGGGTGGAGTCTCAGTCCTGTGCCAAGGGGAAGGGCTGGTGTCCTGCGGGAAGGACAGGAAGTTAGGAAACGGGGGAAAGAGGTAGTGGCTCCTTGAATGGACCCAAAGGGACTGGTGGGAGAGCTGAGCCAATGGGCAGTGGAGAGACAAGGTACCACACAGCTGAGGGACAGCCGAGCCTGGGTGATGGGAGGAAAGGTGCTACCAGTCACAGGCGCTGGGCGTGAAGGGCAAATCCTCATAGGTGGGAAAGGCATATCTGCGAGGTCATTAACGCGAAGCAGTAGAAATTTTATATTTATTTGATCAATACCTGTCTCCTCACTTGGCTGAAAACTGACCACAGGAAGAAAGGAGAATGTCTGTATTTGCTCCCCATTAGATCCCCAGCATAACTATTAAATGAGTGAATGGATGGAGGAGGGAGTGAAGGGGCCAGGGTTTGGCTAGAATTTCATGGAGAGGCCAAGAATGGGTTAATGATTTTTTGAATTGTTGATACGTTTTCTTCACTCGACAGACATTCATTAAGCACCTGCTAGTGTTACACACTAGACACCAGAGAGCTTAAGGTCTGGAATGGGGAGACATTCCTGCAAAAAATAAATACAATGGAGTGTATGTTACATAGGCTCTGAGGACAGTCCAGAAGCTTGATGAATGGGTGTTGAGAGGCAGGAGGCGTTCCAGGTTGAGGAAGCGTGTGAGCCAAGGTCCAGGGAAAGAGCGCCCTTGAGAGGAGGCTGGCGGCCCCCTGGAGGGCCCTGTGCTGGATTCGGGAACTTCCCTCACCCGACACTACACGGGAGTCGCTGCAAGGTTATAAACAGGAGTCTGACCTGACAGGACTTCGCTTCAGGACTGGAGGAAGCCTGGGCAGGGGTGGGGGCTGGGGCCGACCCTCAGACAGGTGGGACGTGCCGAGGACATGCAGAGGTGCCACCTTCACAGGACATGTACAGAGAAGCCGTGGAGAAGAGCACAGACTGAGGAGAAAAGTGGGGGAAGGAGGCATCTTGGGGTGAGTGAAGTAAAGAGAAAAACACAGGGAACACTGGCAGAGAATGCCAGAAGGCGCATAGTGAAGAAAGAAGTGCTGAAAAAAAGATAGCGGGCGGCATTACCAGTGGCTTCCCAGCCATTAAAGACAACGAGGAATGGAAAAGATGGTTGATAAATGTAGGCACTGATTCAAGATGGACCTAGAACACATACCAAACATGCCGTGTGTCTAGTTGTATCGCGTCAGGAGTCTTACATGTTGTCACCCATGTGAAGACTCCTATGGTCTACGGCTGAATCACTTATTTGATGACGTGTGTGTGCGATCTAGATGGGTGTTTAGAATAAAAGTATTTGGACAGGAGGTAAGTTCATAACATAATTACATTTATTTAGAAACTTGAACTCTGTAAGTTTGAAGAAACATAGACTCTAGTCGGGCTGTGTTACTCGCTGGACTGGGAGGTAGTCAGCTGACACCCCTGCACGTCAGGTTACCCTTTGTAAAATCCTGGTATTGGGTTCATTATTTTAGACAGACTTCCAATTCTGAGGCCATCAACAGTGACAACAACGAGCACAAGTGCAAGTTGTTGATTCTGTGATTCTAAGCGGGTTCCAACTGACTGTACCCTAAACTTTTTTCTTTTCTATCTGAAATTAACTGGATTTTTTTCACGCATGCCCTTGATCTCTACTGATGAGATGGTGGACTAAAAATGTGATAGAATAGAAAAAAAATTTACATAAAAAAATATTACATCTTTCAAATGGCCACATATTGCTAAAATAGTTGTAAAAATCAACTATAAACTCTGAGGCAGCTTCAGATAAAACTCTTGCCGATGCCCAGCTCGTCTGCCATGGAGTTTGCTGCTTTCACATTTTTGTCTGTGTTTCTGTTTCCTCTGCTTCTCTTCTCACAGCAAGTGGCCTGGTCAGGTTCTTAGCCTCCAGGTATTCCACGATTCCGTAGGCCACCATGGTCAGACACAGGACTCCCAGGAGAATGTAGAGCTTCACATTGACGCACAAAAACGTGCTGTACCCAAACGCAATGACGAAGCCCAGGGCTTCCCAGAGGCGGTAGTTGGCAAAAGCGGCCTCCTTGTTCTTCTCAAACAGAACGCCGAACAGAACTGGGGGTGGGGGGGCGGGGGTGGGGGAGGGGGGAAGAGACAGAACACAAGTGTTACCGGAAAGAGCTGGCGGGCAAAGACCAAATGGAAATGTTACCAGAAAGCCTCTGATGATTCTTTTAATTATCGCTGAAAGTAGCTTTCCCACTGTTCAGTGTTCTTGGCAAAGTCAGGACCTTTTTCTTTTTAGAAAGCAGAATAATCTTATGCTGTGCATTATAGCATAAAAATGGTGACATTTCTCACAGTGAAGACTCATCCTATGTATAGAAACAGGATTGAGGAAATGTTAGCAGTAGCGGGCCCCTTGTGTGCTGCCCCCCGGGCCTCTCCACTGCCTGCCCCACCTGTGACTCTGTTCTCTGTGACCACCATGCCACCAACATCCTCAGGGCTCTCCCTCCTCCTCTCACAGCGTAGACATAGTCCTGTCCCACCGTTTACACCACTCACTGTTCTTTCTCCATCTGTCCTCTCATAGACTGTGGACTCCCTGAGGCAAGGCCCATTCTTACCTGGAATGATAATTCCAGCGAAAATACTTAGGAAACGACTAAGTAGACGAATAGGAAGTAGGAGAGACCGCGCAGGAACTTTGCTTCCTTAGCATGCGTTCGCTATAATCCAAGCTCCTTTTGTTTCGCCTCATAGAACTCTGACTCCCCTGTGTTCTTTCCCTGGACCCTCCTGCCCGGACGTATACTGTACGTCCACTCCTTCTCATCAGTAAGCCCTTAGGACATTGGGTTCTGCTCAGTGTCAAGCTCTCTTAAGAATACAGTCAGGTCTATCAACCATAACCAGGATACAATGAGCAAACTGGAATGAGGTTTTAGTCAAACAAAGCTCACACCTTGGTCTCAGTTATGTGTCAGCTCCGCACCCATGAGAGCAGAACAGCCCCCCGGACCAATCCCCTGGGAACTGGACGGAACGATGCCATGATTGACAGGAGGACCTGATAATCAATCGCTCCCGCCTTAATCCCGACCAATCAGGAGCGCCCACGCCCCCAGCTCCCACAGTAACCGTGATTAATGATTGTTCCCTTATCTAACCTGGCACTGAAGGCCATCAGGGAGCGGGTTTCTGAGAGTGCTGGCTCACCTGTGTCCCCAGGGTTGCAGCCAACACCTCAAATAAACCTTTGTTTCCTTTGCTGCAAACTCCCGCTCATGTCTTCTTTGGCTTGGATATGCGCTGGCAAGCGGACCCTTTGAGTCTGTGGTGACAGCAGGGTCCCAACAGGTCAAGCATCAAGCCCATGTCCTCAGGGTCGCCACTTGGTCAGACCTAACATCCCTTTTCAAAGGTTTGCACGAAAAAGGCGTTCTGTGGAAACTGTGATCTGACCGTAACTTCCTAACTGGGCAGGTCATGGTGAGCAGTCACGGCCCAAGCCGGCAACGTTTTAGTGAAGGCTTATGTTTGCTTTAAGCCAGCCCTGACCACTGTTTCTGTGACTCTCCGTTAACACACCTTTGAAATGCCATAAGTAATGCCCCTCAAAGGGGGTCAATGGAGCACACAATCTCATTAATTAGCCTATAACCCAGTCCCCGCCTTGCTGTCTCCCATCCTCATGTAATCTTCCTTACATTCCCTCCTTAATTCCAAATGCATAAAAGAAGCTGCAAAACTGGCATTCTCGGGAGCATTTGAGGTCTTGCTGGCGGCATATGTCGTCAGTTTGGCTCAGATAAACTCATAAAAATTCTCTACACGTTTGGACGTTTCTCATGTCAACAAAAGATAAATAATTAACACAATTATACAGTAGGGCAATTCCAGCGGGAGAGCTGTTCTTTCCTCTTCTCCCCTTTCTGTTAGAAACAAAAGCCCACCCCAGGGAGGGAGTGGAAGTAATATGGGACATGTAACCCCAGACATCAGGGGACAGACAAGCAAAGGCACCACCTTTGCATGAGTGAGGCAATCAGCGAAACAAAATGTCAAGTGTGGGCCTCCGTGTTGGGCAGGATGAACAGACAGCCCCCTGCCCCCAGGCGCAGTGGCCCCAGATACCATCGTCACCATGGAGACCATTATTCCTGGGGGCAGCTGACTTCTGCAACGTTGTGAAGGTTTTCTTAGCACTGTCCTTCCTCCAGGGTGAGCTAATGATGGGCTTTCAGACACACATTGTTTTTTCAGCTTTCATCCTGTTCCTCTCCTCTAGCCCTTCTTCTTCCTGCTTCACAGGGGAGGGGAGAGGGTGGTAGGGATTCCAGGCCCTGCCAGCGTTGGGGGGAAGGTTGGAAACCAGCAGCAAAGTCTCCTGCAACTCTTCTTGGAAAGGTCGACTCCCAGAAGACGCCTCTTGGCATCTGGTTACTCAACTGTTCATCCACTGAGGGAGGGACTCAGGAGGGCAAGGCCATCAGGCAGATATGATGTAAGATAAGATACGCGTTTTAAACAACATATGTGTGTTTGGGAAAACAAGAACCTGTTTGGAGCACTCAGAAGAAAGCGACTTTCCTGCCTGCGAGTCTGCAAAACATTCCCCTTCGTAAAAGGAAACATGCAAAGAGAGTCCAATAGTAACAGTGTGAGCGCAAATGCACCCAACTTCATGAACGTTCTGGCAGCGTGGGCAGCGTGAAGCCAGTATTTTTGCTCTGTAAGTCAGTGTCTTTTGGGGATTTCAAGATTCAATTTAGATTGTGATGATTACAAATCACTGCGCTCCAGGCTAAGGGGCCTTTCTCGCTGCTCTCTCTCGATCAAGTTCAAGTCCAGCTCAGCCTCTTAAGTAGCCATGTGCTCCAAAACTTCCTGAGTCCTTTCATCAGCGTGGCTTTCCGGGCCTCCATAGGCTTCTGTGCCAAGGGAAGAACTTGACATTCCCTGAGCCTGATTGGAATTGATCCCCAGTGAGGAGACTCTCCAGCAGGATAGAGGTCCAGAATGTCTGCTAGCTCACACCCTCACGTTCAAAACAACCTCGCCGAGCTTGAGAGGAGGAGGAACCCTTAGGACGGGAGGACTCAGAGCCCAGAGGCTGGTGGGAAAGCCAGCTATGCCTCTGGCTGTGCCACGGAGCTGACGAGACAGAAGACGTGTGGCATCTGGATAAGAGGTGGAACCCTTTCTCCTTCCTCCTTCCCAAGCATGGCTCTGACCAAAAGGGCTGGCTCAGAGTCAGAAGGAGGAGTAAGCCAACGGACCCTGACGTCGGCAATCAGAATTGTCTTAAGAAAATGACGAGAAAGGAATCTGGGGGAAACCCATTTGCTCCGTTTGGGAACATGGGCGAGTGACACAGGCCCAGCCTGAAGGAGGAGCTGGCAGGGCCAGTCTTCACTGATCCCTGATGGTGTGAACCTCGGTCGCTGGTTCAACCTTAAACAAAGCCCGGCTTTTCAGGAAATTACTCATGATCTGGTCCCTATTTTAATCGAAACATCAAGAAACCGAACACGTTAATTGTGTCAAAGTCCAGCAGTCAATGAGACGGTGGGCAGAGGGGAGAGACATTAAAATCAGGAAAAGTATGCTAAAAACAGTATTTCCACGTTTCTGAGGTCACTGTACATGTCTACCAAGATTGGACAAATGTATCATTGTGGTATGCCTGGTGGGAACCAGGTTTCTCACGGTCAGAGCAAGAAGTGACAGAACGGCACGTGGGAGATGAGAATGAGCCCGGCTGCTGGAGTGGGGGCGGCCGTCAGTGTGAACGCCTTGTTCAGTACGTACACGGAGAGGCAGGTAGAGAAGGTGTGTGTGCAGATGTGCTGAATGGGCTGAGAAGCAATGTCACCTCAGTAACACCCACCACACAGACCTGGTTTCCGACACCATTCTCCGGGAAAATGAAGCCGGCGCCTTGGAGAAATGGCTGGTTCCAGGGCTGGCACAGGAGAACGACAGATGGACCTGGAGTATTTCATAGTGTAAGAAAGTAAGGAAGTTCTTAAAAAATAGACGAGGCGTGTCAAAGGACACCGGCCGCAACATGAAAGAGCTCCCAATGGCCAAAGCTGGAGCAACCAAAGCAACCCGATGTACAAAGTGGTAGGATTGTAAGCAAAGGATACAGTCGACACACTGCATTCCATGGTGTGCAGGTGAATGGCTGAGCCAATAACTAAATAAAGTGGGAGAAGGGACACATATTCCTTATGTAGAATTACACGTAATTTCTGTGCACATGCCCTCGAGGAGCTAGAGATTGATCACTTCCCCTTGGTTGTTGGCTAGCCATGGTGAGTAGAAAGGACGAATAGCAGCTCTGAGTTGGGGACGTCTGGCAGATGCCCCGTCGACCAGCGACCAAGGTTTATGCCACCAGGATTAGTCACGTGCTGTCAGATACCCCTGACTGATGTGATGAGAACGGCACTTCACTCTGGGGTCTTCCTCCCCCAAACCCATAACCTGAGCCAAATCATGAGAAAACATCAGACAAACCTAAATTAAGGGACAATCTATAAACTACCTGACCAGTATTCTTCAAAAGTGTCAAGGTTGGGGTGGTCAGTTAACTCAGTTGGTTAGAGCGTGGTGCTGGTAGCACCAAGGTTGCGATGTCGATCCTCTTGTGGGTCATTGTGAGCTGTGACATTCTAAATAAATAAATAAATAAATAAATAAATAAATAAATAAATAAATAAAATTTTAAAAAGTGTCAAGGTCACGATAAAAAACAGAAAAATGAGAAACTGTCACAGTCCTGACAAAGGAGATGTGACAACTAAATGCTACGTGGTGCCCTGGATGGACTCTTGGGGACAGAAAAGACATCAGTGGGAAAACTGGAGAAATCCAAATAAGGTCTGAAGTTCAGTTCAGTCATGAACCGAAACTAATTCTTAGTTTTGACAAATGTTCCAGGGTTTGTAAGATGTTAGCAGTGGGGAAACTGAGTGGATGAGAATTCTCTGCACGGGCTTTGCAACTTTCCTGTAAATGTAAAATTATTCCAAAATAAAAAGCTTATTTAAAAAGGAAAAAATCCTCGCTCTCAGCCTGACCTGCCTGCCTCATCTTCCCGGGGAAGACACTAGATGCAACCCGTCTTCAGATGAGAAGACGTGGACAAGTGGTCAGGGAGTCTTGTTTGGTTAGAAAATACAGGTTAAGTGAACTGGATATGTAGAGAAGTCAGGTTTTCTGAGTTTATCAAACCAATAACAGCCCCTTTGGCAGCTACCAGGGCACAAGAGTATTTTTAGACCAGACATTCTGAGTCTTAAATGCAGCGCATTGGCGTGTAAGGGTTGCTATGGCAATGGCACCCTTCTTTCATGAACTGTCAGGGCGAATAAACAGATAGGAGTTACTGGCCCAGACTGACTGCTCCAGGGGCTGGAGGAACTTGGAACCCAGTGGGAAACACCGAGCGGGGAGTCGCAGTTTCCACCCCGGGCCCAGGGGCTTGGGTGGTTCATATGACCTGCTTCTGAGTTTCAACTGAGAATGATCAGTGTTTCAACTGAGACGGGATGAGGGGAGAAAAGGGTCAACTTGCGCTGACATGTACTCAGTCTCATTCATTGGAAAGTATGTGGCTCACGTATTTTCTTAAAAAAACAACAACACTCAGGGAGAAAAGGATTAGAAATCCAATTTGCTTTTAAAAATTAACAACAAGAATGAGAGAGCAGCTCTTGGGAGGTGGCAAAACCTACACACAATTTCCTGCGTTAAAGAAATACAGACCGTACGGATGTGCCCCCCTGCAGGGTGGCAAGTTCTGGGAGAGCCCGGTGGAGCCAGCCGGCCTGGAATCAGTCAGCAAAACATCACTCTCGACGATTGTGAGTAGAGACCCCAAAGGGAATGCTCAAATATACGAGAATAACAATTTCCCCCAACAACTGATTTTTCCTTGAAAAAAATTACTTTCCATCTGTACAAAAAGACAGAAAGAATTCATTTTAAATGAGCACTCCTTCTTCAAGGGAGTCTCTGCAAGTCATTCACTGGACCTCATGTCATTCTGCACCATCTTGACAAAGGCTTTACCTGACAGCCTCTCACGTCCGTGACCAGAGAGGGAGAGTTAAAGCAACCATCCTAGAGCTCAGGGAAGGAAACTGTCATGCAGGGTCTCTGGTCCCGCTCCCCACATAAGAACGCAGGACATGGTGAGGCCAAAAAGGAACACCCCCGGAGCCATAGGTAGGGGAGTCATACCACTATATTCTCGCTGGCGGCTGGGTTGGAGACACAGGAAGCAAACATCCGCCAGCACCCCATTTTCTGCTAGCGTAGCCACAGCAGTTATATTAGTGGCCAGTGGCTCACTGGTTACAGCTGACGGCCAACTAGCCACAGCTGATGGCCATCCAATCACAGTTGATGGCCATTTACTACCTGAGCCAGCACCTTTCCACGTGAGGCTGAGAGCCTGGAAACTGCAATCCTGGCTCTGTCCCCACAGAAACCAAACATTTTTACTGCAGTTATTTGAAGCATCTAGAGAATTATTGCATAGAGTATTGCGTGGCTTCTTACCCCAGTACTTTACCTGACTTTTATGTGTAAATACGTTTAAAAATTCAAGTGACTTCAGAGACACCAGCTAACATCTTAGGAAGCAAGATGGCATTTGCATTTGGGGTGTGCAGTAAATACTGGGTATCTTTCACACATCACAGGGATGATGAAAGAAATCCTCTCCTGATGCGCGTTGGGTAAGGTGTGTAGGATTCCTGCAGGTGACGAGTCCTACCTGCCACTAGTCGGATTCCAGGCTGCCAAGAGGAGCTGAGAGTTTCTGTTTCTCTCTACTGCCCTGACTCACGCTTCTGCTGTTGAGCAACACTGAAGCCTCGCCTGTGAGAAGTTTCGGTCATCCCTTCTGAGTGTTGGCCTTCATCCACACACACCAGACTACAGCACTGAGCCAAACACATTTGTCACCTGGATCAGAGCTTCGTAGGAGCCACCTGCATTACTGAGCCCGTAGAAACGATTATGAAACCCGCACTCTTAAAACCCAACAACATGACATTTGTTCAGAGGTGTTTATACAGCTGTCCTAAGCTGGCAAAGCACTGAGACCCTAAGGCAGGGGCCATCCTGTGGTGAGGTCACGGGCACCAGTTGTCCTTTGTGTAGGGACAGCAGCCAGGCCTCCCATCCCTGGAAACGCTGGCTTGTGGCTTGTTTGGGGATTGGCCCGACCCAGTTTCTAGGCGCCAGGTGTTTCCTGGATGAGGGCTGAACGGTGATGTCTACAAGGGAAGAGGCTCTCTTCTGAGGGCCCCGGGTGTCTCACTATCTGCAGACTGCCAGATGCACAGCTGGCGGCCTCCTGGAGCCTCCGACACCCCCAACCCCGCCCTGTGCCGGCCTCACATGGGCCTGCGGGGAGCTCAGGGCTAAGGGTGCCCGCCCTAAGCCCTCCCCTGTCATTTTCAACCACCACCCAAATGTCGCCCTGTAGTCACCGTCCCCCACGTGCTGTCACTCACTCTCTGCTTCCTCCTCTCCTGGGGGCCTCCCTCCGAAACTCTCTCAGCTACAGCTCATCTTGTATAAAACGGGACCAGCCAGCTGCCCGAAGGTGTCTTGCTGGTGCTCCAATCACCTGGGTAACACTCTCACGTCCAGCCCCCATACTGGCTGCCCCAGCCTCCCTGCTCAGGCCTCGTGTGGCACCCCTCCTCCTGGCCCTGCTGTCCTGCTCAGCACGGGTGACTGTGACCTCCACCCCACAGTCAGTCCTCCCTGCTCAGCTGGACAGCTCCCCCCACGTTCACTGTGGGCCTTCACTTCCACCCTGAACCTCCGGTTCCAACGTGCCGCACTGCAGCTCTGGCGCTCTGACCTCTTTGATGCCACCAGCCCCTCCTCTCCCATGTCCCTCTCACCGTCCTCCTGTGTCACCGAATCACCCATGTCAAGCCTGCCACCTCCCCGCCCTGCCCCACCTCTGCTCTGGTGACGGGCACTGAGGCGCTGGGCTGCAGGGAGCTCCACTGTCACTGGCCTGAAGGCAGCTCAACCCCCCCGCCCTGACAGGCCCTTCCCACACCCTCAGCAGCTGTCCCAGGCCTCCATTCACACCTGTTGACCTCAGAGACTGCATAACGTAAAGGCCGAGGTCTTAGGGTACCTGGCACACAGGAAGTGCTCAGTAACGGCTCTGCGTGGACGCCATCGGCGTTTCACCACTCCTCCCCCCACGACGACAAAGTCTCCCATGCGTCTTTCATTCCAGCATCCTTCCCCTTGTCCCCAAAGAAAAGGCACCCCTCCTCCTGGTCGAGGGAAACCTCTCCGCGGTCCTCCCATTGCACTGACCCCTTAAATCATCATTCAGCTCCCCACGTCCTCTTAGCTTCCTTCCCTCCCCCATCTTCTCATCACAACCATTAACTCTGAAATGAAAAATAACCGTCATAATTGACAGACATTAAAAACAGCCACTCCTAAGTGCTATGTCCCCCTGATCAGTGACCTCTTTTGGACCCTTCAAAGCCAAGGCCGTCAGCAGGTGCACCCAGCCCTGCCACCTCCGTCTGTCTGCACTCCATGCCTCCACCTGTGAATCCAGGTCCCACCACGCTGGGAACGCTGTACACGTGGCCGCTCACTCTGACGGCCCTGCAAGGACTCCCACCTCCTGCGCTCTCAGGCCTCCCTTCCCACGCCCTCCTGGTGCACGGCTGCTGCCGACCTGCAGGTCAGCTGTGTCAGCCAACTGACCGACAGCTGGAGTTACCACACAGCCCTGTTCTCACACAGCTGACCCTGACACCCTGCTGCAAACCTTCTTTCTGTTGCTTCCACCGGGGGGTCAGCCAGCCTCTGCACCTCACCCCTCAGCAGTCCCCATCTGCTGTGGTAGGAATGCTGTATCCCCTAAATTCACATTCTAAGCTCACCCGAATGTGAGGGTGTTGGGGGGCCTCTGGGAGGTGATTTGATCATGAGCATGGAGCCCCCATGATGGGATCCGTGTCCTTAGAAACTGGACCCTGAAGCTCCTTGGCCCTTCCACCCCATGAGGACACAGCAAGAAGACGGCCCTCTATGAACCAGGAAGAGCCTGTCCCCAGACATGGAATTTACCAGCGCCTTGATCTTGGCCTTCCAGCCTCAGAGTGGTGAGAAGTAAAGGTCTGCTGTGTCCAGGCCTCTGATCTGTGGTGTCTTGGTCAGCATCCCAAACTGACTGACAGCTTCCTCCCGAGTCCCGCCTCCTGCTGCTTGGGCCTCCTACACCACCGGCGCCACCAGGAGCCGACTCAGGGTGACCTCCTCTCCCACCTCTCACTTGGTTCTCCCAGATGGACAGCCCCAGTGTCCCCTGCTTGGACATTGTCACAGTAACCTGTAAGCATTCTCCTGCAGAAGTTACACATGCACCTCCCTGTCTCAGCCGAGAGCACCCAAGGATTCTCCATCCCCCGGGTGCCAGCACCAGGCACGCAGCAAGCACATCATGCCGCTCGGACAGGTGCCTCAAGTGCCAAGCCACGAGGAGCATCACTCTTAGGACAGGAAGTCGCACACTCTTTTGCCTCATGCATCTGAATAAATGCTCAGAGAAAGTACTTCGAACCCACGGTATGAATGAAGCCGGAGTCCTCTTGCCTGTTTGGTCCCCATTCCACTCCGCTTGCTGGAGCACAGCACCATGTTTCCTGGGTGTCCCGCAGCTGGCCGGTCCTCCACCCACCCCATGTCCCCCCACAGCCGCCCAGGTAGGGGACCTGAGCAGGAAATGGCTCTGTGCTGGGTACTCACCATTGTTCTGTGTCTGCCACACGGCATCAGCCATACCCCAAAGGCCAGAAAAAACAAAGAACACAGCCAGCTGGTCAGGGTTCGGTTTCCACAGCAAGAGGGCGATTATGCAAGAGAAGTGGGTGACCGCACCTGTGCACATGCAGAGGGGACAAAATCGCCCAGGAGATGAGTGCTGTGCCAGCAGCTGCGTTAGCGCGTCTTAGATGCATTCATGCTAAAGGAAATTTCTTCCCGATCATTTGCTTCATGTCTGAAGTGTTGTTTCCTTAAAACACTCCAGACCGATTTCTGCAGGTGGGTTTTGACATTGAACATGGGGCGCCGATGTGTGTGCACTTTGCAGAGTCTGACTGCAGCTCTGCTCACCTCTGGTCTGCACACCGACAGGGCAGGACAGAGGGGTGACGAGTCACAGAGGGACACATCGTCTTGCCCAGGCTGAGGAGCCCCCAGATTATGAGGGTTCAGACACAGTGAAAGAGAGGAGGGCTTCTTCATGAGGGGTGAGTCATAGGACCCCAGCTTCTCACTGAGTGGTGGGGGTGTGGGGAGTGGGAGGGGGTGTGCCCCCCGTGGGAGCTGGGCCTTTTCTCCTGACTTTTACCCCAGTGCACCCTAACTTTTGGCCTCATGATTTCTGCAGACACTGTGGCGTCTCCAGAATGTAGTAACAGAACAGCTTGTGACACTCCAGAAACTGCTGCCCAGGGGCGGCTGGAGGGCTCAGTTGGTTAGAGTGTGAGCTCTCAACAACAAGGTTGCCAGTTCTAAACCCCAACTGGACTTGGAGCTGAGCTGTGCCCTCCAAAACTAGATTGAAGGACAACGACTTGGAGCTGATGGGCCCTGGAGAAACACACTATTCCCCAATAAAATTTTTTAAAAAATTAAAAAAAAAAAAGAAACTGCTGCCCAGTGGGACGAGCAGGGTCTGCGGGGTCAGAAGCAGCAGGTGCATACTGGGCTCCCTGAGGCTGTGTGACCGTGGGCAAGTCACTACACTTCTCTGTTCCTCATTTCCTCATCTGGCAGGTGGGCAGTGTCTGCTCCACAGGACGACGGTGAGGATGAAATAGAGAGACATGCATAGGACTCGCCCTCTGTCGGCCCTGACAACGGTTTATTGTTCCCCCTCTTCTTGCTCCGTGCACACAGACCCCTTAGACCTGGACTGGGAGCTGGGTAACTGTTCTGTTTGCGCCCTCATTTCTCACGGCTCACATCGTCCCTGATGCTCCTTCCTTCCTTCCCAAGTGGAATAGAAGGTGCCGCGTGTTTAGCACGCAGTCTGTCTGCCTTGCAAGGTCAGGCTTCATGCACTATGTGAACACAGGTCGTGTCCTCCAGAAGCCGGCCCTCACTCGCCCCGAGGACCAGTCAAGACACCGCTTCACGTGCCTGCAGAAACCCTGTGCTTAGCCCAGCCCTAGCCCTCATCACAGGACCCACAGCGGGGCAGCCCTGCCTGCTGGAGGGAGCGAGGGAGGGGCGGAGGGGGTGAGTGGGTTTCTAAGGGGCTTGACAGATTTCCAGGCAGTTCCCCGCGTGCTCTCAGCCCTCACCCACCCTCTGGGCGGCAGTGTCGCTGTTCTTGCTGGCATCTGGGAAAGTGACACCTACCGAGTGTGTAGAGAGCGATCCTGCCCGTGTACTGGGACAGCCGTCCATACAGCTCGGAGCACAGGGAGTTGGTGGCTGAGAAGCAGATCATCACGTAGCCCACAAAGTGGATGCCCAGGGCGCAGGTGGCATAGGACTGCAGAGGGAGCGCAGAGCTGCGTCACAGCCGTGCTCGGCACTGGGCACTCAGCGGGCACGGGGGGCGTTCATCAGGGATGGGTGCAGGCTAACACGCATCCCACCGGGTGACAGCTGATTTGCTGAATCGGCCTGGAACCTCTGTCTAGAATTTCTAGCTCCCAGTGTAGAGAAAAATGCTGGTGCTGGCGCTTCTGAGAAAAATCCTCTCCAGGGCAAAATCTAATAAAGAATGGCTGGGACAGACATCTGGACATATTTGTGGCACACTTATTATTTATTTAGGGGCTAATCGGAGCTCCTCCTGGTGGGGGTTGATCATGTCCTGCCCAGCTGATGAGACGGTGGAAAGGTGGAGGGAGAGCGGGCTGGGTAGGGGGAGCACAGAGGGTTTTAGGGCAGTGAGACGCTCGTGGGTACATGTCACTATCCAAACCACAGAATGTACAACACCAAGTGACCCTCACGTAAACTACGGACTCAGGTATTTATGGTGTGTAGGTACAGATTCACAGATTGTGACAAATGCACCCTCCAGGAGGGATGTTGACAGTGGGACAGGATTTGGGGGGCATGTGGGAAATCTCTGTACCTTCCTCTAATTTTGTCGTGAACCTAAAACTGCTCTAAAAAATAAAGTCTCAGTGAAAGAGAACATGGAAAGCACGTGAAGGGAATCTCAACAGAGACGAGGAGAAAGGGCTTCTGCACAAGAGCGTGAGGCTCCCAGAAGCCTCCAGGCCTGTGCTCAGGCAGAGTCAGGACAGACACACAGACGAGGGAGCTGGCTGGGGGCCCACGGCATCTGGACGGCGGGGCGATGGCTGAGGTCACATGAGGGTGGTCAGCAACACGACCGATGGGAGGTGCCATGGCCAGACACCATGGGAGTGTGTGCTTATTTTGTCTTTACCTTTGGAGCCCTGACACGCCCCATCCGACTGCCCTAGGAGAAGGGAGGCCGGAGAAAACCTAGGACGCCAGGTACTGCACACACCATACTTGTACCACAGACATTTGTGCTGTATCTGAAATTCCAACTTAGCGGGACCCTACTTCTTATCTTGCTGATTTGGCAAGTCTGCCTGGGAGGGAGAGTGGTGGGGACGAGGCAGGGAACGTTCCCTTCCTGGATAAGGAGGGCGACCCTCCGAGGGGTCCCCTGGGCTTGGCCCCAGCTCTCTCCACACACACATGGCCCAGTTCCCACCCAACACTTTCTGGAAAAGGGAATTTCAACTCTCTAAAGTCCCCATTTGTGACATCGCTTCTATGACATTCCAGAAGGTTCTTTAGGACAGGATACCACCTGGGCAGGGGAGCTAGAGAGACACAAACTAAGTGACAGGTCCACGAGGGAAGGTGGCTGTGAGTTCCAATTGTGTCCACCCCAAGGGATAAGGGTCACTCTGCCTGCCTGTCCAGTGTTGCCACACTGCTCACCGCCACCAAAGAGGGCGTCCACCTATCCACAAAGGGGGCATCTAGGGAAAGAGGGTGATCTGAGCAGACAGGGTGACAAGGCCTGAGAGCCACATCCATTTCTAGATGGTGAGGCATAGTTTAAAAACTAGAGTGATAAGGAATATCAGCGTTATTGTGGATTTCATGTTTTCCCTGTATTTTTTTACTCTAAAATAAGGACCTGAGGGAGATGCAAGTAAGCACTACACAAATGGATGTCATATGTAATGACTCACGAATAGCTTTGGTCCTTTCCCCCGAAGGTACATCTCAAGACAGAAAGGTCCCCTTCCAAGCTCAGGGGGGTGGAAGTCACCTAGACGGTGACATCCTGAGCAATAAACTCAGCTACCCTAGTGCCAAGAAGGACCTAGCACAGCACCAAGAGCCCTGTTCCCTCGGCCGGACTCAGGTGGGTGGCCCTGTGATACCCAGTCATCCCTTCAGTTACAAACACAGCTTGGTGCAATAGCCACACCACGTTCTGTGCGTGTGGCTTTTTGCTTTCTCTCGCTCCCCCATGGACTCGCCCGCCAGGTCATACCCTCGTGTAGTCGCCTGCCAAGAAGGCCTGTTCGAATCCACTGTACATTGGTAGCAGCACGAGGAAACGCAGGCGTTTGTCTCTAAAAAGCTTGAAAGTCGACAGTAAGGTGGACCAAAATGATGATGGTTTCTTCTCTCCTTCACTTTTCTGCTGATTGTCTCTTACGGGTTCGAGAAAGAACGCTACCAGCAGGACCGCCAGGACGCCACTCCCTGAGAGGCAAACAAGAGACAAATGCTACTGTTAAGGGACCCAGGGCCACCAGCCCCTGGCACAGGCGGATTCAGTCACTTCTTCCCTCTCTGGAGGTGCAGGGCCAACTGCAAACCCTGATGGAAGATCAGAGCGCACAGGCCCAGCCTGACAAAGCCATTTGGAGTCTTACACACGCTACCTTGACCGCACACGTGTCGGTTCTGTGATTAACTTGTGACTGTCAAGCTCTCACAGGAGACCTGTCACCCTAGGTCTGTATTGTCTTCAGTGGCATAAAGTACAAAAACTTGAAGAGACCCCTGGATGTCCTCAGCACCCTTAGCCATCAAATATTGTCTCGTCCTAACACTCAAGCCATTTCTACCAGCAGCCAGTGCCCCTTCTCAGGACGGAGTCCCAGGAGGTTACCGTCTGCTCCACACTTATCCCAAATCTACTTGTCTAGACGTCGTGCAGGAGGAACAGCTCACACGCACCGTGGTCTGTCCCCTGCCTGGGAGCGCGTGCACTGCCTTGCTGTGCTGAGACGGGGAGGTGCCCCAGAGAAATGGCCGAGAGCAAAAACAGGGGTGGGACTGTGTGTCTGTTGTGCCACCATTGTGTTTAATAAGGCATGGAGGACATGAAAACATATTTCTTTATATGCTCATCAAATACATCTAAGAATGAAAGAAGACATAGTTGCCTGTGGGTGCAGGAGAACTGGGTGGTGAGACATGGCCGTGACAGGGGCCTGGTCCTTTTTACAATGTTTGCATTTTGAACCATATGAATGGGCTATCTACACACACACACACACACACACACACACACACACACACACAGAAAATGAAAGAAAATGACTCAGTTTCCCCCGGGAGGGGACATCCTCCCATAACTCCAGGACAATGACAAAACGGCTTTGTCTACAGCAGCCCTTCATTAGTAGAAACACCTCCCTTTCTCTAGGTCAAAAACCAATGTTTGTGTAGCCTTGGTTTTTTTCTTTACATGACAACCTTTTTGCTCCCTCCCTGACTTTAATAGCTTTGTGGTATCTTTATACCTCCACTGCTTTTCTTCCGTCTGGCCGTGGTAATTATGCACAGTGCTTGGGAGTCACAGATCAACTCAAGAGCAGAGACCGTCTTCCTTCCCCTGCTGGTTTGGACCAGAAGCTTTCAGAACAGGCTTTAGTCACTTATTCCTACCCAACCCTACCACAGTGTGGGTCTGTCATCCTTTAACGGCGATTTGAGTTGCTTTATCTCTTTACTTTGTCTTGCGCACCTCATCTACCATATTTTCTACCTCTTATAGCCAGCAGGTACCTTCCTGCAGCCCTTGACCGCCGGCTCGCCACCTCATGACGGCACAGCCGGCTGAGCATGACTGAAACCGTGAGGTTTACAGTCAGAACTCTCCCCAATTGTTTGCAGAAATGGTAAAACCAGTCTTGCACCCATCTCAGAAAACTATGCTGTGAATACATTTCCACCCAGAGAAGCACTAATGTACTTCTAAGCTTTATTTCTGTAAACATAACCCCTCCCCCCACTTCAACATTTTAATAAAGTTTGTTAAACAGCGTGTGACAGCGCGCAGAGCTCATCCCACCAAACCGTGAAGCCAGGTCACCATGCCTGGGCACGGGGCCCTCTTCCAAACCAACTCATCAACTGACTGCGTGCAGTCACGTGAAAAAGGCATCTCCGTGGTCCACTCACTGGCCTCAGCTCCTTCTGCACAGTCTCACTTGTGGGTTCTGCCTGCCTCACTAGGACCCTCCCCTCCCAGCCCCAGGGACAAGTGCCACGCAGGCGCCTGTGAGACGGGTCATGGGTGCAGAAGCCGCATGTTTACTAGGAAATATGTGTGTGTGCAGAGCTGCCCTGGGACCCAGAGCCTCCCGGGGCGTGAGTTGGGAAACTGCTGGCGTTGCACAACTAACGTGCTGTATTCTGAAGAGAAGGGCTTTGCAAGACACCTCTTTATGAGGACGAAGCTCAGAAATCCAGGAAGATCACTCCAGGGAGATGGTGTTCTGTCTCCTTTAGTCCATTTTTCTCCTTTGTTGTTTTTCTTTTGTGTTTATGGTAATGTGGCTTTGCTTAAAGGAAAGAGACATATAAGATCCTGTAAGAAAGGCTGGATTCAAATGCTAAGAGACACCCCCTCCATGTTACACATGCACAATGTGTGTCTCACGTAAACCTCGGACATCAGCTCCCTCGGGCTGCAGGACTCTCTGCACCAGGCACTGTGTGCAGCGTGCAGGTGGGACTTGGGCTGCTGCCAGACTACGTGCAAAGGGGACTCCAGGGCACCTGCTGGGTGGGGAAGCACACAGAGAGCCTGGCGTTGAGGAGAGAATGTAACAAAGGGCCTGCAGTGCAGACTATCTCCTTGCCATGGCCCGGGCTGTCCCGTGAGAACGGGGTCAGCAAACTCCAGTCTGCGGGCCACATCCTGCTCTGCACCTGCTTTTTAACTAGAGTTTCACTGGCACACAGCCGTGGTCACTCGTGTACACGTCTGTGTCTTCTCCATGGCAAAGAAAGCACTGAATAGTAAGCAGACCATACGGTCCTCAGGCCTAAATATTTACTATCTGGCCCGTTACGGAAACAGCTCGCCACCCCTGCTCAGAGCATCACGGCTCACAGAGGGGAGGGCTCATGCCGGGGACTGCATGGCCAGAATGACAGAGCCAGGATGAGACACGTGGGCCTGGAATCGGCCAGTAACTTCCATGAGGCCCTGGCCTGTCTGCTGGGGGCGTGGGGGGAAAATGTCAAGAGGGCACCAGCTGGGCTGACCCCCGTTCCCCTCACCACATTGATGGGACACCGGGACCTGCTGGGAAAACACTCAAGCAGCTCCAGTCTGCAGAAGCCTTAGAGGCAGTGGGAGCCCAGCAGGCCTCCTTTCCACGGGTTCCCTTCCCACCTCCCACTCACTTCTCAGACCACTCCGCTCTGGCCCGGCACCCCAGCCTGACCACATTGCTCTCTCAGTGGGTGTCCATGCCTCTTGATGTGGACCTCACTGCCCGAGAGTCCCGGGAGCCTTTGTCCCTTGTGACCATCTTAGCCCCCCGAGCCCCACTGCTGCTGCAACCTGGGGTGTCCCCCAGGACCTCTGGCTTTGTGATCCACCTTCCTCAAAGGCTCCCACCCTCCACCAGGCTGTCAGCGTGGGTCACCCAGTTCCAGGCTGCACGCACCTCCTCCCTAAGAATCTCATCTTAGGGAATTTCTTTCCCTAAGAATCTTGCTGCTCCCGAGGTTTCAGCCATCACCTAAAGAGCTGCTCCCAGCTGCTAGTGGCTCTCCAGTCTGCGGCCTGAGCCCACCACTCCTAACGGCTGGCCTAGTGGGCACCCTGCAGCTGTGCGGACACATCGGGGGAGCGCGTCCGAAACTGCGCGAATTCTTCTTTCGCCCTCAGGGTTGTTTGGCCCTTCCTCTCCCACATCCTGAGTGCACTCCGTGGAAAAGCCCTGTTGGTCTTTGCCCTAAACTCTCCTGATCTCCCTGTCCACTTGCTCGGCCACTGTCCTTCTTCTTCGTTCCTCTGTGGGTCACTGTACTTGCCCCTAACTGGACTCTGCCCACCGTCTTTCCACACTTCCTAGTTATGCTGACACTAGATTGTATCTAGGGAACGAACCTGTGCATGTCCAGACCCTTTGGCACAGCAGCAAGCCCTGTCCCAATGGGCCGCAGCTAGCCGCCCCCACTTCCGGCTTCTCTGCCCCTGATCACAGCCATGCCGCCCTCTCGTCTCTGCCTTCAGTGCCCTTCTCTGCTCGGGTACCAACTCCTCATCAATGCGGCCCTAAAACCCAATTTCCCAAGAAGATGTAACTACATGCCAACTGGGAACTTTGTTCAAAGCACTTGTATCCAATTTTGGTTAGTTGAATGTGCAGGACTAAGCTTACTGAAGGCGAGGTTCTTGTCTTGCTAGGTTTGGGGCCTTAGCAGGTCTAGTGCACTGCTTAGCACACACTAAGCTCACTCTGCTTTGTCACCATCCAGTGACTGTTTTACAGGGGCTCACTCAGCGCCTCCGGTTTGGAGATAGTTTCAAAACAGATCTGAGGATTGGTGGCATCTTATCATGTTGCCTTGGAGACACTCCGACAGTGCATGCGGCCTTTCTAACCTTTGATGCCCAGCAGAATCCTGGCTGCCGTCCCACCAGATTGACATGCATCAGACCCTTGAGTCTTAAGAAGGAAACATTCCAAGACCTTTATGAATTCCAAATTCAAGAATGACGAAGAAATAGATGTAAATTCCCTTCAAAATGGTAAAAACAAACAAACGAAAAAGCTTTCAAGGTATTCCCTTCGAAATAGTAATACATCTATGACTGCAGAGTGAAGTCACTTAGAAAAGAGGTGACATAAACTTTTCCCATGAAGAGGCACTTCTAAGGATTAGAATCATTACACAATTACCTTCCTCCGGGCAACCATCAGCTACACTGTGACCAGTAAATGACATCCCTGAGGCCTCATTCATCCCGGGTGATGGGGGCAGGAGAAACCCGCGCCCCACACTAGCCTGTCAGGAGGAGCTGCTCAAATATATTCCTCAGAAAATGATGACAATTTATAGGGATTTTGGATTTCCACGGTCACTTGGACGTAGGTGAAACAGGCCACCCACCAGTGCTGTGTTCTACCATGTTCCACCATGGTGGCCATCAGCCCCACTGGGCCATGGAGCACCTGCAATGTGGCTGTCACACTTAACAACAGTATTTTCAATTTACTTGATTAAAATTTAAATAAGCACACGTGGCTAATGGCTGCTGTGGTGGACTGTACCAAGGTACCGCGACCCCATCACCACAGGAAACCATGAAGCAGCACTGTCGGCCGTATTCGACTCTGTGTGAAAATCCCTGAGAGCGGTCCCGCGGAACACACCCGTGGGAGGTCATTTATACTCTGGGGAGAGCGTCTTTTCCGACACAGGAAGGAGTTGGATCTGGCTTCTGCTGGGGCTCGGCCCGGAGCCGCGGCGCACACTCATACCTGTGTAAATGCCCAGAAGGGTGTAGATGAGCTCCTGGGACGGCCGCTGAGTGCCGTTGGTGGGCACCGTGGCCATCAGGCAGTCACTGGCCCCACAGGACAGGAGCTGCTCCTCAGGGATGGCACCTGTGAAGAGAGAGCAAGCAGGTGACGTGAGAACGCAGGTGTTGGACAGGACACGGGACACGAGGAACGGCAGGAGTGTGGACACGCCCAGGGCCAGGAACATAATAACTCCATGTCACAGAACATGGTTTGTTTGACCAAGTGTCTCAAAATACATTTCCCTTAAGGCACATGTGTATACGAGTAATTTTAAGACACTCTGGACAAATGTGCAATAAGTGTTGGGGACTTGTTATATTACTTTCTTGGACATAAATGAAAATTTTCAACATTCAAAGAGTTAATTAAGAAGAAACAAAGTGTGAATCTTTCTGATTCACCTATATCTATTTCCATGACCTTGGGCAGGTTATTTCATACCTTTTCTAAAAGGTTGTTTCCTTGTCTGTTAAAAGATAAAATTTGAACTATCACATCATATGAGAGAAAAGGGAAGAAGGGCTTTGATTACAGTTTACATGGGATGGCAGGATGGAGGCCCAGGATTAGGAGACACTGTAACGGACAGGAGAGGTAGGACTCTCCCCTCTCCACCCCCATAAAAGTCTCCTGTGAGAATTGAAGAGATCTGTATCCTCTGCCTTTGGTTGGAACCCTCAGACATCAAAGGTGCAGGCTTTATACCCATGTCTGGGCCAACTCAGGTAAAAACAGATGCTTTAAAACGTCAGTCATCAAATGTTCAAATCAGTTAAGGAATAAATGGTCTTATGTGTAACATTGAAAACACTAGTCAGTAGATCAATTCAGAGGGAAAGGAAATCAGTCAACCCCGTTCTTACACAGCCTAAAAGATAGGGCTCACTCCACGAGCCCAAGGTCCACTGGCAGCGACCAGAATGGCAGGGCACCTGGGGATGCAATGGACGCTCAAGCCCACCCACATGTGGGGAAGAGGCTGAGGCCCAGGCCAGCTGGGAACCACATCGTTTGGGCCTCGTGTGTCCACCTGCTCAAGCCATGGAATGAAGACGTGGGATGTCCATGGGATTGGGGACCCTCAGCGGTCATCACCGAGCCTTGTTCCTTGTACCTTGCGTGGGAGTCTGGCCAAACACCAGAGATGAGATGAGGTTGCCCCACACACCAGACGACTGGAATATGAGGAAGAACATGCCGAAATAATGGTTCACCACGTCCTTGCCAGCTTTTCCTGCCTTCTTGGCGTGCGTGCTTCCCATGATGGTGAGGTAGGTGGAGTGAGCCGACCAGAGCGGGGCGGCCCCGAGTCCCAGCAGGACCGACGTGGGGATCAGAGTGTACCTGTGGAGAGGAGTGCAGACATGCGGGGCCTGGGTTCCCTCGGTCCTTCCCTCAGGGGAGAAGGGCAGTCACGAGGGGCGCACTGTCAGCACGATGACATTTGTGGATGGGTTACATGGATGCAGTCACCATGAGACCCAGTATAAATGCACAAATTCAGTGCCTTTTCTGGTTCAGGCTCGTCTGTAAGCATGAACTGCAGAGCTGGTGAAGTGCCACGGGCTGATGACAAATAAGGACGGCAGTTTTTAGGTGCTTCTAACAGCTTTGCATTTAAACATCACTGATTGATATGGATTGATTTTTGCCCTCCTCAATGAGGGTTCTGCATGAAAACTCTATGGCAACCAGAAAAAGAAGACTGTGAAGCCATGGTAATCAGTCAGTGTCCTGGGTAACAAGGGGGTGTCTCGGGTTCTTCGGACATCTTAGGTTCTCCCCTACATTCATCCCTGGGGCCACAAAGGTACCCTGGTGCGGAGAGGGAGCCTGGCACCAGCCTTAGGAAGGGTCGGCAGGGGGCGGTGTGCCAGTGGAGGGGACGGAGCCACCCAATTGTCCTGACCCAGGAGCTGAGAGAGGGTTTCAGGACGCAGAGCTCATTTTAAGGCGGAGGCAGTGGGCGGGCAGGGGGTGAGGGAACGCGTGTGCCAGCTGCGTGTCCCGAGCGGCTAGCCCTCCCTGGACCCGGGTGCCCGGGGCCGCGAGCTGCGGGGAGTACCAGCTGGCGTAGAAGTTGCCCAGGGAGAAGGTCACGTAGCAGCTCATCGAGAGGACGATGGTCCACTTGCAGCCCAGCGTCCTGATGAGCAGCGGCGGCAGGAACATGGAGGACAGCAGCATGGCGCCATACAGGGTGCTGAGCACCGTCACCCCCAGGCCCTCCTCACTGTACAGGCTGCTCTGTGGGGACAAGGCAGCCCAGGTCAGGGGCCAGGGCCACAGGCAGACGGCTCTGCTCCCCGCATGCCCCAGCCAGCGCAGCGGGCTTTCCGGAGGTGGCCTCTTCCCCTGCAGGAGCAAACTGTTGGGGATGCTGAAAAAAGTGAGTCAAACGCTTCTACACCAGGTGGAAGCAAGGCCGATGGGGCAGGGTGGGACCCTCTGTGCCACCTGCTGCATCTATAGGACGAGGCTGCTGGACCATGAGTGTCCCTATGTCCTCAGGCCCCTCAGGACGGGACAGGGCAGTCAGAGGCAGCCGGCCAGCCTTCTGGTTCACACTGTACCCCGGAGCTCACTGCTGCCTCCTGCACACTGTACCCCGGAGCTCACTGCTGCCTCCTGGCTCACACTGTACCCCGGAGCTCACTGCTGCCTCCTGGCTCACACTGTACCCCGGAGCTCACTGCTGCCTCCTGGCTCACACTGTACCCCGGAGCTCACTGCTGCCTCCTGGCTCACACTGTAACCCGGAGCTCACTGCTGTCTCCTGGCTCACACTGTACCCCGGAGCTCACTGCTGCCTGTTTTTGTCATTTTTCACTTGAGACCTAGCAGCTGGGTATGGTGACCAAAAGATTACATAGGTCACTAGACCCAGCTTGGCCAAGGCAGTCGCAGGGGTGAAGTGTGGCTTTTGCTGTGAAAGAAAAATCAGCATAATTGTTTCTTTTTATTACCCTTGTAAGAGGAAAGAGGATGAGGTATAAGAGGAGGGGAAGGAAGAGGATGGAAGACAGCAGGCAGGAAGGGAAGGAGCGGGAGGGGAGCAGAGGGGAGAGGGCGTTCCCACGGACAGCGTGTCTTCCTGTCTTGTGCTCCAGGTAACTGGCCAGACCCCAGAGGAGAAAAAACGTCTGGCACAGGGGCTCTCCTTGCAGAGCCAAGGCCAAATCACACGTAAGCACCTTCCCCGAGTGCTGACAAGCGGACCCTGGAATGACAGCGTTCATTTTCCTTCTGCTTATGGCCTGGCCGGGAGACGGCATTCCCATCCTCGTGGAACAGGTGAAGGATTTACTGAACGCCTCGTAGCATCACAGGCCCAGCCAGGGAGTCCAGGTGACCCCCCTGTGCCTGCACTGTAACAGTGCCTCCTACCTGGTCCCCATGCGACGGGATCGCAGCAAAGGGTCCTGCAGCGGCCAGGGGCAGCCCTGGAACACCCCTGGGCATCCTCCTCCTGCCCACTGGGCTCCCAAGCCCCTCGGCGGCGCTCTGACCAGCATGGCACCCAACCCCCGGGTTTTCTCCTCCTTCCCTCTTCCAGACACCTCCAGCCCCAAACAAGCTCTGACCGGTCTTGTTCTCTTTCCAAAGGTGCCGTCAGGGGTCTCCAAGGCCCTCCCTGAAAAGCGCCACCCGAGCCTACAGCTCTCCGCTTTGACACTGAGTTAACATTTCTCTCTGGACAGCCCCTGGCCTCTAGCGCACACCACCTGGTGTCCCTCACGTCCACCCCAGCCTTCCCAATGCCTTGCCTAAAGGCACTGGAGCCAGAATTTAATAATATTTGTTGATTCATTTAAACTGAAAGTATTACAAGAACATCCTGGAACATTCTGAAGTCTGGTTGGAAGATGAGAGCTGAGAACTGCGCTCTGAGGTGGGGGCCATCTGGAAACTTCTGTTTATAAAACTCTAGCTGCCAAGAACAGGAGAGAATTGGTTCAGCCTCGGCCTTTTGTTTCCTTGATACTTGTGTGTTAGAGTCTCGTGTATTAATGAGCTCACCATGTTGTGTGCTAACGAGAAGCTCAGCACTCTCTGCACAAAAGTTCCTTTCCCACCCACAGAGCTGCTGCACGTCAACAAGCTCTATCTGTCACTTGTCACTTATAATCGCGCATGATTGCAAACCACTGTCAATATCCAAAGTGGGCACCAAATTTTAAAAGCAAATTTCTTTTCTATGTGAACGACCACTTTCAAACACCCGTATCTGCTTGTGTGAGGAGAGCCAACCCACAAAATACACACGTGGAGATACGCACACGTGCACGTAGAATTTGTGAAGCCTGCTTGCGTAAACAGACATTCGCTCAACGCCTGCAACGCAGATTCTTCAGCAGTTACTGGGGGAGGCTCTCTGCGTGGCTTCAGTGACACAAAAAATGCAATAGCCACCGCCCTCCAGGAGTGGATGGTGACAGGAGCTGACAGGTGTCTGTAACACCAGAAGCAGGCCACTGCAATGGGGCTGTGAGTCCTGGGGTGGGGTGGGGGTGGAGCTCAGGGGCTGGTTCCCAGAAGGCTGCTAATGTCAGCCTAGGACAATCAGGGAGACCTTCTAGAAGGAGTGAAGGCCACATGAGAACCAGACTAGGAGGAGGTGACGTGGGAAAGAGCAGGAGGGGCAGACGGGGGGAGATGTTTGGGGGCTGCGTTTGCACAAGCCTGTCCTGGGATGAGACAGCAGGGAATGCGTGATGCTTCCGGTGGGATGAGCCGGCCAGACCGGACCCTGGGGTGCCCTGGACTCCACCCCGGGAAACTGGATTGGGTCTTTAAGCTCATGGAGAGCCCCTGAAGGGAGTTCAGCTGACTAACACACCTTGCCCAGATTTAGGTTCCAGGGCACAGGGAAGGTGGAGAAGGCTGTGACATCCAAGCTGAGACCTCAATGATAAATAGGAGATCCACCGCCAAAAAGGTGGAGAGGCCAGCAGCTGCTGCGGTGGGAGGGGTGCAGGTGTGTGTCCAGGTCTGGGGTGGGCTCACCACTCTGGCTGGGGCCTGAGGAGGCTCACAACCACCTTTGCCGCCCCTTTGGGGTGTGACAATGAAGCCGACCCGATGAAAGCAGAAGGAAATGACAGAGGCAGGCCGGTCCCTCCAGTGTGGCTGGGACGTACTCCTTCCTAAAGTCACTTCTACCCACCTCACCCATTCTTTGGCCTGAGCCAGTTCTGACTGGCAGACATAGCACCACAGTTAAAACACATGTACGTGGTCTGGATGGGGGAGGGGGAAAGGAAAGAGGGCGGGATTAGGGCTGGAAGGAGGGTGGTGAGTGGGTGGGTGGGACGGGCCATGTCAGACTCAGAGCTCTGCTTCCCTAATATGTCCCGTCTTCTGGGGCAGAGGGGGCCACACCAACGACAGCAGGTGCTCTACTCCCAAGAGCCCGAGCCGGCCACTAAGACCTGGTGCAAGGTGGGGCTCCCCTCAGCTGCACTGCTGTCCCCCAGCTGCTGCCACTGTTTCCTGAGTGAAGCTCCCACTGACCTGGGGGCAGAGGCAAATGTTGTCTGCCCACATTCATCTGTGGCCTCCCCCGCCCCCCTCCCCCCAGTCACAGCCTGATGGAGGGACCCCAGCAGCTTCGAAGGCTCTGGCCCCTCCCTGCCCTCCCTACCTTCCCTCCCTCCTTCCCGCTCACTCTGGCTTCCAAGTCCAGAGGTCATTTGCTATAATTCCACCTAACAGCTGTCAGATGCCAGTAAGTGCTTCCTGAGAGTTCTGGCCCCACACCAAGGTGGGGCGGGTGTGGTCTGCAGGGTTCCCTTCATGGGGGCTCTCCATGGGGAAACATACCGGGGGCCCACACCCTCGTCAGGTCCTCCTTCCAGAAATCACCTGCTACAGTAAGGTGAGCTCCATTCAGCACAACCAGACAGTGCTGGACACACAGACATGTTGCACAGTCAGGTTTCCGGAGGGGACAGCGCCTGGAGTCCTGACTGCACTCGCAGGAAAGGCCACTGCTTCCGGGAGGACCCGATGGTCAGAGTCAGTGTCGGCTACAATTTCATTCTCTGTGGGCCTCACTGGAAACAAGACCAAGTCGGGCTCCACTGCGGAGACACACACTCGAGAATTCAAGGTTGAATCTGAGCTTCTTGCCAACCTACACGTGCAGAGAGCTGGCGTCCCAGCCGCAAGGATGGGAAATTCGAGCCTCTGCCTTCCTGTCCTGCACCTTTGGTCCTGAACCCCAGGTTCAATACCAGGCACACGCAGGGGCCTGCTTCTTGTCTCTGATTGACAAACCATGTAAGACACTCAGGTGTCATGAGAAGCCCCAAAGATGTTTCAGGATGTGGCAGTTCCTGGGCCACAGCCCTGGGCCTGAACATGGGTCTTCTTCCCGACCCGCCTTTGGGGTTCCCAGAGGCTTTAGTCAGAGTTAAAGACCAGATTAAAATGTAACTGCCTGGGGAAGGTGTGGCAAGTCTGCTCCCAAGCACACGTGTCCGCTGCCACTGCCCTTTAGAGTGAGCCACGGAGGAGAGAATGCCACAGATGGTGAAACGCACAGACTGCTTGTCCCAGAATCTATATGGCCTTAGTGGAATCTGATGAATTCCCATTACTGCCCCTGACCACAAAGCCGCGGCACCAAATCAAAGAATTCACAATGATTCTTCTTGTGTTTTCACCCAGAGGCGAAGAATATCTTATCATATCACTAACCCATGACCAGCCCTTTGGTCCAAGGTTCAAACACACACTCACTGTTATGTGCTCCCACTGGAACGAGGGTGGGGTCGGCACTGGGGGATGGACGGCATGTCAAAGCCTCTGCCTGTTTCAGAGGGTTTGGGGGCTGAGTTGCACAACAAGACCTTGGCGTCTGTGACCACAGGGACTCTTGGAGGCCAAGAGAGCATGACGCCTGTGCACACATACCTGCAAATTCTGCAGACCTCCGTAGGCAGTAAAGAGGAGCAGAAATCCAAGGGAAACCACAAGGACGTTCCTCAGGCTTCTGTCCATTGTGCTGATTACAGGCGCCCACCGTCCGTGGCCGTGCAGACTCGCGGTTCCCTAGAAGAAGGCAGTCAGGCCCAGGGATCAGTCCAAGAGGTGTCATCGCCTCCCGTCTGAGGTGGAGCGTTCGTCCCTAAGGCTGCCTGGAGCTCATGAACTCGGCTATCACCAATGCCATGAAGCCCCGGTGTCGTTATGCATCTAACTTTGCCGCTGTTCACAGGAACCAGTGTCCAACAGGCCAGAGGTTAGGACTCACCAGCTTGTACGCATGTGTGCTTTTTTCCCTGTTAATTTCCAGGTGATGTGGTCCTTGCAGTAAAGTGGTGATTTCACATTATAGACTACAATTATGCGTTACGTAATAGCACCTTTTTGCACCGTCCTGTATGTATAATGGGCCCTCCCACATAAAGGGACATTGTCAATGGTGCAGGATGTGAAATGAACTTCAGACTCATAGACCCAAGTATAAACGGCAGCTTCAAGACACACAGTTCAACTTCTGGAAAGGCGGTCACGAGATTATAAGGCCCGAGGGCCAAAGTGTCAGCGCCTCCAGGACTCGGTGACTTCACAGCTCTGCACGAATTGACAAAGACACTCAAGTGTGGGGGGGCAGCGCTCTGACGCACGGCTCCCATTGTCCCCCAGCACTGCTGCCGTGGTGTCCTTAGGACTCCGGGGCCCGAGCCCCACAGGGCGCTGAGCTGCAGAAGGGCTCAGAGAGCCTGCCTTTCAGGCAGAGCAGTGGTGTCTGAGACAACTCTCTGTGCTGCCGGTCATACGCGGCTGTGAGCCCTGAAATGTGGCTCGTGCAATTCAGGAAATGAACTCATAACTGCGTTAATTTTCATTCAGCACAATTTCAGTTTAAATAGCTACGCGGGGCCACTGGCACGGCACTGGACTAGAGTTGCAAACCACTTAGTCTGTACCTCATAGCTAACACGCAAGCAAAACCGTTTGTTTTATCCACTTGTTGGTGAAAACTCGGTGTTTGAAGATGGTGCCCCAAGGTCTGTGAAGCCAGTTCTGTTCATCCAGTTGGGCTCAGTAAGACACACCTGACTGTGCTGGTACATGTGACACGTGGCGGGGGCACTGCTCACGGAAGCACGCCGCCCCATTGGAACAGCACGAGGAAGTCCTTGCCCTCGCAGCTCAACTTATTCTAATGAAAATGAATTTTCAGGAAAATAATGGTTTAGAGTGTTGACTGAGTGTGGGTTATCACTTACGTAGACGCGTGAGCAGCATGGTCTGGGAGAAGGTATGCTGACCACGGGGACACATGAGGTCTAGAGGGTCAAACCCTCATCCTGCTCTTCTTCGCTGGGGAACCTCAGGTGGATCGGAAAACTCTCTGAACCTCAGTCTCCTCTTGAAAAAGGAGGGTTGCAGAATTCAAGAGGCCAGTAATTGTGGAAGCCCCTGAGCAGCCCTGACACAGAGTACACCCCAGTTAATTGGCTAAGGTGACATTTTAACTCTCAGAGAAAATGCCAGCTGGAACAATATTTAAAAACGTATAATACGTAGTATATAACATGCATGTTTTCATACCAATCTTGTCATCAATTAATGAATCGACAACTGACTTCCTTTTCACTTTTCAGCAGTCCTTTAGTTCACTTTCTTTCTTTCTTTCTTTCTTTCTTTCTTTCTTTCTTTCTTTCTTTCTTTCTCTTTCTTTCTTTCTTTCTTTCTTTCTTTCTTTCTTTCTTTCTTTCTTTCTTTCTTTCTTTCTTTCTTTCTTTCTTTCTTTCTTTCTTTCTTTCTTTCTTTTTTTTTTTTTTTGTAGCGCACTTCAATTCTGGCCTGTCTATTACTACCTACAAATGACTTACGTGCTGATACTAGAGACCTCCCTGAGGTTTTCTTCTGCTCCCCACTCTTCAGACTTACCAGAATGTTTATTTATTTATTTATTTTTAAGTTATTATATTTTTAATTCTCTTCCTCCCCCTCTTCCCCTCTGGCAAACATCAGCTGGTTCTCCGTATCAAAGGGTCTGTTCCATTTTGTTTTGCTTATTCATTTGTTTTGTTATTTTTAGATTCCACATATAAGTGAGATCATATGGTATTTGTTTTTCTCTGTCTGACTTATTTCACTTAGCATAATACCCTCTTGGTCCATCCATGTTGTTGCAAATGGTAAGATTTTATTCTTTTTTATGGGTAATATTCCATTGTATATATGTACCACATCTTTGTTACCCATTTGTCTATTGATAGGCACATAGATTGCTTCCATATCTTGGCTATTACTAGTAATGCTGAGATGAACATGGGGTACAGATTTCTTTTCAAACTAGTGTTTTTGTTTTCTTCAGATAACAAAAGTCCCTCTTTTGAAGGATTTTTAAATGAACAGGTATTTTACAACCTGCCTTGTCTCTCTAGCGGGACAAAATGCTTCTTGTCAGAGGTGCCCACCAGCACTGACCCCACGTTGTTCATGTGACAAGCACAGGTTTAGATGATGAGGTCGCCAATGTTTTCCTCGTAACCAAAGGAACCCAGACTCAGAAGCGACCCCGACCACTTCCACCTTCCTTCAGAAACGTGGTTGGGGTGGGGACAGGCTGGGAAACTCCAGACACTCGGAAGATGTGTGGACTTTTCCGCCAGTTTCAGCAAAGAGCAAACCTCAAATGGCTGAAGAGATGTAGGTCTGAATGACTCAGAGGAGACCATCATTTCACCCCGTAGAATTAACATCAATACCGTATCACTTCGCGGAAAACAGATGACTTTGTCGAACTGCCTGAGTTCTCATGATCACTCATTGGCTGTCAAAGCGAAAGAGGCAGTGGCATGAGCACTGCAGAGAGTGAATGTTTAGAGGACACACCACTCTGGACAATGCGCGTGGTGCTTCCAGCCACTAGGTGTCACTGTTCTGCTTGCACAGAGTTCTCCAAAGTGGCGTGGGGTTTGCGGGCTGTGAACCACATTTTAAATCAGTAAACTTCCCACTAAGAAGCGAAAGATTGCTCTTAATATAAGGGAGGTCTAATCGATGGTTTTCTCTTTTAAATAAAGTACTTTGTAGCAAATCAATATCAATGTTCTTGACATTTAAATCTGACCCCTTTGTTAATAAACGCGGCACCAAATATATTCAGATTTGTCCTATTCATTTATACTTTCATCTACATAAAGTTGAAAAACCGTATGTAAAGGGAATGGGAAAAATCATTGCCTAAGTTAGGAATTCTTACTTTTTGGAAATAAATGTGCTTAGTGCTTTTTTTTTTTTTTTTTAAGCAATTTCTATTAGCACAATTCTGGCTTGAAACAGTGTTTTCTCTCAGTGACTACTCCACAGCAGCTACAGCTGTGAGTCAGGGGGTGGCTGGGCTGTGACAATGAGCCTGGCAAGACAGCCCTGAGGAGTCAGGTGGGGCTTCGGGATCCAGTGCTCCCTGGGCCGAGGCACTAGTGCAGAGCCCGTCAGGAAAGGCTGGGCGTAAGGGCTGCTGGGGCAGCGACCGTCCTCAGGGCACGCTCACCTGAAGCGGGGCCCAGAGACAAAGTAGTCCAAACACTTTCCCTTCACAGTCTCACAAGGCGTGTCAGTCCTCTAAGCCCGGACAGATTCCGGGTCTTCACTGGTCTGTCCGCATGGCGACGCTGAGTGAGTCAGCGAGAGAAGCTACTTCACTCCCCAGGCTCCTATTCAGAGAGGATGGAGGCTGCTGGTTTAGGGCACACTCCTTCCTGCACGTGCACATGTTGCAGACGTGCGCGCGCACACACACACACACACACACACACACACACACACCCTTTGTCCTCCAAATGCATAGCCCTTTTCCATTTCCCATGAACCTCTGCTGCCGTTGAGGTGGCCCCGACTTCCACCGCATCCCACTGACACCTGGTGGTGCTGCCTTGTGCCAGGTGTTGTTCTGGGCTGGGGCCACTGCACTCGTCTACACGTGAGCTCAGGACTCCTGTTCTCAGAGGCTTAGTGCCGACGGAGGCAGCAGACAGTACACAACTAAGCGCACAGAGAAGTCAAACAAATCGGACGATATGTGCTCTCCCCAAATCAAGCAGGTGATAAGCATGGGGAGGGTGGTCCCCCTTGGGGCGCACCCCCCACATCTCCGCAAAGGTAGAGGAGTGACACCCAGCCACCGACCCAGCTGCTCAGCGTCACGGATGCTGACCTAGGCAGACTCTCTGTGGACAGAAACTGAACATGCCAGTTCTGCAGCTCACGGAACGTCCGAGGGAACCCGCAGGTCGGAGCACGCATTTCTAACAGGGGGCCATTGAGCAGCTGAGGAAACGGGAACTGTAAAGTGGACAGCTGAGGGCACATTTGTCCACGACAACCAGATGAGGGCCAAACACTGTGACTGTGCTGGAATTTTCTACGGAGTTTTCAATCACTAATTTTGTGGACAGGCGAAACCACAGAAATGTAAAATTACCTTGGTAAAGCTCCAAAGACAATTCTGTGCCTTTGCTCTCCCAGTGCATAAACATCCATAAAATTTAAAATTTGCCCCCAAATTCAATAATACCACCCTCTGTAGATTTTTACCTAGTTTTGTAGCCTCTTAGTTACAGTCACTATTGTGGCGCATGGCTTCTTAAATCTTGGAGCGTGTCAGACGTGGAGACGCTGTCCTCGTCTGCCGTTGTTTGCCAGGGAGGACGCCTGACTGTACAACTGAACACTGGGAATCATTGCGAAACACCTGTGTCACTTGAGCAAGTGGCCTGGCATGTTTGAAAATCACAGTCCCCAACAGCCACTTAGCTGCAGCTACGTAACTGTGGGAAAGATTCGCTGGAAGGTGCAGGAAACTGGACTGGAACAGTACTCGATGTGATTAAGTGAGGACATTTTTAAAAGACTTCTATTAGAAATTATCGCTTGGTTTTTGAATAAAAACAGCATGAGCTCATTTTAATGAAAACAATTATGCACATACATGTATGCACCTCTGAATATAAATGCATGTGTGTGCACACACATGCATATACGTGCATATGTACACCGACCTACAATGCGTCTGTGAGTAGGCTCACAGCAAACCCTTCTCTGGACAATGGAATCTGCGGGAGGAAGGGCCATGAGCATCTTCCTATGTGATGTGTCTGTAAACTATTGCCACATTTTTTAGAAAGAACATCTAATTAAAAAAAACGTTGTCGTGCGGGAGACCCTGCTCGCTGCACCATTTGTCGTGCAGGGAGGCCTGCAGGGTCTCTGCTCCCGCTCCCCACATAAGAACGCAGGACATGGTGAGGCCAAAAAGGAACACCCACGGAGCCATAGGTGGGGGGGTCACACCACTATATTCTCTCTGGCGGCACTATACTCTCAATGGAGGCTGGATCCACACTGTCCGCAAACCGCCATCCACGCTTGCCAGCCCAGCCGCCATCTTCTTGCTAGCCCCCTTCTTCCTCTCTTCTTCTCTCCTCTCCTCCGTAGCCGCAGCAGTTATATTAGCGGCTAATTGGCTAACTGGCTACAGATGACGGCCAATCAGCCACAGCTGACGGCCATCTACTAGCCGAGCCAGCACCCCTCCACGTGAGGCCAAGAGCCTGGAAACTACTTTCTGGGGCTCTGCCCCCACACTCCACCCCTACAGGCTCTCGCCTCACAATCTACGCGACAAGCGTCTTCCACGAGGGGACCTGTGCGAGGAGCCTGGGGGTGAATGCAATATCCTGGACACAGCCAGGCTCTCTGGGCACAGCCAGGGTTTCTCAGGGCACCACCAGTACTCCTGGGCACAGCCAGACTTCCTGGACTTCTTAGGGTACCACCTGTCTTCCCGGACACAGCCAGGGTTTCTCAGGGCACCACCAGTACTTCTGGGCACGGCCAGACTTCCTGGACTTCTTAGGGTATCACTAGTTTCCCTGGGCACAGCTAGGATTTCTCAGGGCACTGCCACTCTCTGTGGGAACAGCCACACTTCCTGGACACAGCCAGGGCTCTCAGGGCACTGCCACTCTCTCTGGGAACAGCCCGACTTCCTGGGCACAGCCAGGGTATCTTCAGGGCTCAGCCAGACTTCCTGGACTCAGCCAGGGCTCTCAGGGCACTGCCACTCTCTCTGTGCCTCTCAGGGTACCCTGCTGGAACAACAGCGACTCACAATCAAGGTGCTTACATATTCTCAATGGTGGCCAGTCAAGAGACAAAAGCAAATATCCCCCAGTTCCACTAACAACAGTTCCCAAACAAACAGTCAAGCAGTCCATTAAATTAGGGATGGAAGGCAATTCCCCATAGTCCATAGTCATTCACCAGGGCTGTCCTGGGGTGAGGGATGACCTTGACCTCCCCCTCATCTCCCACGGAGGACTCAGCAAGCGTTACTTCCTGGGACTATAAGTCCTGCATCAGGGCTGCCTGAGCAGGAACCTCCCGGCCCACAGGGCTGCAACGACCTTCGCTTTCTCCGGCCTGTGCTGGTTGGGAAACCATCCACATCTTTCCACCTCTCCACGGGGCTCCATCTCTCCAGCAGCTGCGTGGCTTTTCCTGTGCTGGTGGGAGAACCGTCCACGTCCTCCCACCCCTCCATGGGGATCCAGCTCTCCGGCAGCTGCTCCTCCTGGTCTTCCAGAGACTCAGTGTTCATACACACAAACTGCTCCACCGTGCTTTGGAGAGCTTTGGCCGGCACCATACCCTGCTCGCTGCGCCATTTGTCGTGCCGGAGACCCTGCTCGCTGCGCCATTTGTCGTGCCGGAGACCCTGCTCGCTGCGCCATTTGTCGTGCGGGGTGGCCTGCAGGGTCTCTGCTCCCACTCCCCATACAAGAGCGCAGGATATGGTGAGGCCAAAAAGGAACACCCACAGAGCCATAGGTAGGGGAGTCATACCACTATATTCTCTCTGGCGGCACTATACTCTCACTGGAGGCTGGATCCATACTGTCCGCAAACCGCCATCCACGCTTGCCAGCCCAGCCGCCATCTTCTTGCTAGCCCCCATTCTTCTCTCCCTCTCCTCCTCTCCCTAGCCACAGCAGTTATATTGTGGCCAATGGCTCACTGGTTACAGCTGACGGCCAACTAGCCACAGCTGATGGCCATGCAATCACAGTTGATGACCATTTACTACCTGAGCCAGCACCTGTCTATGTGAGGCCGAGAGCCTGGAAACTACTTTCTGGGGCTCTGCCCCCACAAATGTGTTTCAAAGAAATAGACTTTTACAAAGAAATTTTGTTATAAAGATCTTGAAAGATTACACTCAAACTCCAACATATTTTTAGGCATCTTATTTTCATCACTAACCTGTTTCCACTCAGCTTTTCTTAACCCCACCCCCTCCACTCCCCCACACTCCCACGCTCGTGGTTTACAGAGCAAACACACAGCCATGCCCAGGCTTCAGGTGCCAAACGCCAGACACCACGAGAGCTGCGGCTGAGCCCTGTTCACAGCGTCCTGTGTTTCCAGGTGGACTGTCACTGTCCCTCCTCACCCCTGCCCGGCACACCCATGTAGGTCAGGTAGGGCACCGTCTGGGTACAGTGGTGCTGCCACCGTGATTCTGTTGCTACCGTGACACATTCCAGAACTGATTCCCTGTCTATGGTGAGCTGGGAAGACGCAAGAAATGTGGCTGGGGCGCTGGAGGACGCCTGGCAGACAGCTGTGCAGACAGCTGTTTGTGTTCAGGAATTACTCCCAGGGTTCTACTGTGCACTAGACACAGGCGACATGTGTAGTGAAAAAAACAGGGCCTTCCTGCAGCCTGGAATGCACGGCCAGGGACGCTCTCAGTGGCGGCCAGCATGACTGGACATTGCCCCCAGTCCCAAAGTCTCTGCTGCCCTCCCTCGGGGAGATGACCACATACCTGCTCATCTTAGTCGAGAAGCACGTCCTGGCCCTCTGTGACAGGGACAGGATGGCAGGAGCAAGGTAGGGAGTGCTCTCTCGCTCAGGTGAGGAGAAATCAGGCTGATGATGTTGTGGGGACAGAGTCCCAGAGAGCAGTTGCCAGGCTCTCAGCCTCACGTGGAAAGGTGCTGGCTCAAGAATTAGATGACCACCAGCTGTGACTAGTTGGCCATCAGCTGTAACCAGTTAGTCATTAGCCACTGATATAACTGCCGTGGCTAAACCAGCAAGCGCAGACTGCGGCTAGCAACTGCGGTTAGCAAGCGGATTACATTGCAGATTGTGTGGATCCTACTTCCTGTGTCTCACCCAGCCGCCAGCGAGACTGGGGTGCAGGAAGACCCCTCGTTGCGATACTGGCGGATGTTTGTTTTTGTGTCTCAACCAGCCCCCAGTGAGAATATAGTGGTATGAACCCCCTGTCTGTGGCTCCGTTTTTTTTTTTTGCCTCGCCTTGTCCTGTGGGGAGCGGGAGCTGAGTCCCTGCATTACAATGTGTTGTGAGAACTGGAAGGATTGTGACTCACAAGGGTCAGTAAGAGATCTGTGCTCACAGCATGTCCCAGGCAGGAGGGCTGGACCTCTGTGGTCTGGGTCCAGTCACCTTAAGCCACGTGTCCAGTGTTCCCAAGGCAGGGCACCCAGCTGGTGTATGCGGCTCAAGGTCTCCTGAATGGCCTTAAACAGCCAAGAATCACAGTGCATGCAGCTCTACCAAGGCCTCCTGAATCCCAGCGGCCTGCACCTGAGCTTGGGAACAGGGCTTTCCTGGAAGAATGCCCCCGGCCACAACTCGTTACCCAGTATCATTCCTAGCGCGTTCTCAGCGTGCACTCAGTCAGTGGCACGGAATTAACTGGTGTTCCCAGCCAAGCTCGGACACGTGAGCTCTTCCCCTGAAAGACAATGAAAGCCAGGACTGGGGGGAGCCTGCGTTGCCAGACGGCTCTCCTCTTCCCCAGCCTGGGGGCTGTAACACTCTGGGATCAATTTTCTCGCTGCGTTCACACTGCAGGCCTTTTATCGTCTAAGAGCTCAGCGTCTTGACCCCTTTCTCAGCAGCTGTTTATTGAACACCTGCTTGGTGCGTCCACTGTGCTGATGGGCGTCCGGGAGCCACAAGCCTTGGTCCCCAGAATCCACAGCAGAAAACGTTATATAAAATTGAAAAATCGGTGGATAGAGTAGTGTTGTCCTGTGCTGCAGGAGAAGGTGTGTGAGGGGCTTGAAAATGTCAGCGCACGTCCCTATGACCCCTCCCGCCTCTGGGGCTTGAAGAGTCCAGGTTGGCTCTGTGGCCACCCAGGCCAGGACCTGGGGAGGGCCGGCGGCCACCACAGCCAGGTGTCCTGTGACCTGAGGGTGTCGTGTCCTGTGATTTGCAGTCTTCAGTAAATGTTGTGGATTTGGGAGAACAGTCAGACTCCTCCAACGTAAGAGCCTGGACTATAACCGCTAACATTCTGTGAGTTTCTGAGCCTGTAAAATCATTTTCTGAAGTGCCCTGGAGTCCAGAAAAGTCAAGTCATCCTTGAAAGGTTGGGAAATTGCTGTGTTTTTGGCCTCCTACATTACGATTGATGTTGCTGGTTGGAAGTTCTCTGTTGGGTCCGTACTCTTACAACAACTGAGCAGTTACAGTTTCTCTTTCATCCTTATGAGGTCTCTGTTACCGAGCCTCTTTTTCTGCAGACCCGCGACTAAAGAATGACAGTTAAGGTGATGTGTGTGCTCGCAGGTGTACACGTGTATGTGTGCAAATGTGTGTGCTTGAGCGTGTGTGTGTGTGTGTGTGTGTGTATTGTGTGTGCATGAGTGTGTGTGAGTCTCAATTGGGGGGCTGTTCCTCTCCAGATGGTAGGCCATGAGGGGGTGACCATACTTCAGGGCTGGGCTTGTCCAGATGTACTTGCAACACACCTCCCCCTCCCCCCCACTTTCGTATAGGGATACACACCCTTCCCTGGGACTCGGGGAGCAAGGACCTCTGACTGTCAATGCCACAGCCCGGGAACATTCTATGCTGCTGTTCGCTGGCAGTGCTGAGCTTCTCCTGCGTCCCTGGTCCCAGATGGGAGCACGGTGCACTTATGATCCCGACCCCCCTACAGTGTTTTAGAAAATCTCCCTCTGTTGTGTCCCAGGAAATGTCTCACTACAAAGAGCCTCTCCGCACAGGACATAGATAAGAGTCCGTTCACACTCGTGACCCCGTAACACTCACGGATGACCCCTGGTGCACCTGCAATGAGCCAGACCCAGCCCTTCTGCTCCCCATTCTTGGTCTCATGGTGGATTAGTGGTGATGGAGCCGTGTATCCCCCTGACACCAGCTGTGCGCAGACGGAGACATTTCCGATAAGTTCTGTGCCTCAGATACCCACCCATCCACAGCTCGTCTGCTCCTCCCCAGGAGTCCCCAAGGCCACCACCCTGCTGCCCATGACCTGCACGTCTGGGCTCTTCTGCTGCCAAGGTCAAGTGCAACCCATTTCCTGACCTTTGACCTCACACACGCATTTATGTTTGAATCTTACAGAAACACTGGTCATATGTTGACATGATTAAATACACCCCCCTGTTTCTTTCTGATGGCTGCATGGACCATGCGCCATATGGAAGGATCACGGTTTGCCCGGCAGCCAGCCCCTCATTCGCCACACGTAAGCGGCTTCTAGCTTCCTGCTGCTCCAAACAAAGCCACAGCAAACATACTGCATCTGTTTTGGAACACATGTTCTGGCTTTGGAGACGAAATCTATAGAACCAGGATTACGGAGTATACACTTGTTAAATTTCGACCTTAACCCATTTCCCCCACAAGGTTATGCTGACTGCGAATGCAGCACGGCGGTCCTGGTTCCCCAGCCCTCACACACCGTTATTATCAGTCACCTTAATTTTGCGTTCTGTTGGGTGGGAAGAGGTATCTAGTGGCTTTACTTTGCATTTCTTTAATTACAAGTGATACGGGGCATCATTTGCTGTGTTTTTACGTCATCTGTACTTCTCTTCCTATAAATTGGCTTTTCATATCACTCTTGTTATTTTATTAAGACTTTCTTATTAATGTCTAAATGTTCTCTCACTGTTTGTTAAGAAACTGGCACGCGAATACATTCAGGGTCCGTCTTCTCTCCCAGCCTGAAGTCCTCTGCCCTGTATCCCTGTTCATGGACAAACTGTGGGCATCTTGGTAACTCTGTCCACACCGGTGGCGGCAGGGAATTCCCGCCCTGCGTCCTTCACCCAGCTAACTTCATTCCTTCTCGAGAGATCTCCCTCAAAGGTGACTTCCTTCAGAAATCTTTCCTTGAATCCTCTCAGTCTTGGTGAAGCCCTGCCCTTGTCTGCACAGCACTTCCCAAACACCTCTATCCTGGAACCTACCACCATTTATTTTCTGAGTCTGTCTGCTGCACCGCCTCCTGCAAGGAGCTGTGCCTCCGTACAAAGACGAAGTGTGTTAGTGCAGCGCCACTCCATGGACGTGCACCGCTGGCTACTGAGGAAATAAACGGATATGAAGTCTGAAAGCATTCAGTGAATTCATCCGATAGTTCCACATGGAGTTTGCCTGACTGCTCACATTGGCTGATTGTAAATCAAGGAGGCAGTTGCCTTCAATAGTTTGCCACAATTTTCTGACCTTTATACCTACAAGTTATGACCGGAAGTTTTGAAAGCAAAACAAACCAAATCAGGCTGTGAACTGAAGTGGAAAAAGAAGGCCGAGGCAGAGAAGGAAGGTGTTTAAGTCATTTAAACATCTGCAAAAATTTAACTGAAGTCAGCCCAGAGGGCAGGTCTGAGCTGACTTCCTAAGGCTCCAGCGTCACCTCAGTGCAGTGGCTTTAATCTAGGACCCAGAGCTCTGTCTCATGGTGAACGGGGGCTCATATTCCACGTCTGTTTCCCTTCTTTCAAAGTAAATCTTTGTGGTTTGTGGTTGATTTTGTGACTGAAGGCGTTTGGTGCTTTATTTATTCAAAGATCAATGAGATGGTCGTTTCACAGGAACTGGATTAACCTTTGGGTCAATGGAGCTTCCCGACAAGACCCCCCACTCCCCTCCACTGTCCCAGGATGGAGCTCCTGCTGAAAGGAGAGTTCCCTGAGTGCCCATTCCAGGATTTGCAGATCTGGGTCAGCATCCTGGCTTCAGGGGACAACTGAGGCGGGATTGAAACAGACACCCACAGAATAGGCGGAAAGCAAACTGCTCGTCTGATAAGGTCCTAGTGTCAAGAGCATACAAATGTAATGGCTGTGTGTGATGTCAGAGGGGTAGTAGATTGGGGGAGGGGGTATCACTTTGTGAGGGGTGTAAATGTCTAACTATTACATTGTTTTATACACCTGACACTAAAAAAAGAAGAAGAAGAAGAAGAACTCTTACAGCTCAACAATAAAAAGAAAATTCCCCAACTGGAAAATAGACTTTTATCCAAAAAGACATTTACACCGATGGCCGTCAGCACATGACAAGATGGGCAGCGTCATTAGCCAGGGGCTCCAGCAAATAAAAACTGTCACACTTAAGAAAAAATGTATATTCTTTAAATTTTAATACAGAGTGACATATATGCATACTCTCTATTTATCAGGTGAAGCTAGTTTAGTGTGCTTCTAAAATCATTCTGTATTTTTACTAGTTTTTCTCTGCAACTGTTATAATTGGGAGAAATAAGATTAAATTTGGCGCTATTGAGGTGGATTTGTCAATGACTCCCCAATAGAACCATAAGATTTGCTTTAAATATTTTAAAGCTTATTTCTTTACAAGTTTAGATTTGTTATAGCTTCTCATTGAATCAATCCTTACAATTATGTATTGACCCTATTTATTAATAATAATGCTCTTCTGATCCAATTATAATGATAAAGTTCTAAAAATCACTATTTGCTTAATATATGTGTTTTCGTACCTTCATACCCTTATCATGTAGGTGTGTCTCTGAAACAAAACATAGCTGAATTAAAAAAAATTTTGATCTGAAAAATCCATCTAGTCGCTTAAGATTTAGTCCAATAATATTGTGACTAATATTTAACTTGCTTTCTCAGCATTCTTTGTGACTTTTCTTTGTGCAGAGAAACTAAGATGTGGGTAGAGGAGAGGTGTTTTCCTCCCTAACACTACTCTCTCCTTCCCATCGCTCTTGGCGATGCCCAGATGCTCAGAGCAGCCAGCTCCCATCTTTCTCCTTATCGCTATGGAAACCGTGCATTGCTCTCCCCAGCTGGAAAGCCTTCCTCCCGCCCTCCTTCTACTGCCTCCCTCCCTCCTCCCTCCCTCCCTCTCTCTTTCCTTCCTTCCTTCCTTCCTTCCTTCCTTAGCAAACTCTTACTTATAACTTAGGTCCTGGCAGAAAGTCACGCCCTCTCAGGAACCTGGTCCAACTCCTCCAGCCAGAGTGGGTATTGTGTGTGCCGTTCTCCCAGCGTAGTTGTCATGATGGCCAACCACTAACCTGTACAGTAACTTCCACTGAACACGACTCTCTCCCTTATCTGAATATTTTCCATGTGACAGCCTCTGGAATACAAGTTCCACGTGCATTAATTCACTTAATGCTCACAATCCTTTGAGATCGGTACTAATAATATTCCCATTTTAGAGGTGAAGAAATAGGTTGAAAGATTGTGATAGGTCATTTTATGTGTCAGCGTGACTGGACCACAGGGCGTCCAGATAGCTGGTTAAACGTGAGTCTGGGTGTGCCTGTGAGGGTGTTTCTGGACGAGATTCACATTTGAACTGTGAGCTGAGTAAAGCCATGGGCCTCCATGTGGGCGCCCCCCCCCCACTCAGCTGAAGGCCCAACTAGGACAGAAAGGCTGACTGGGGGAGAATTCGGTCTCTCAACTTGACTGTTTTCAAGGTGGGACACTGGTCGCCACTTTGGACTTAGACTGGAACTTACACCATCAGCCCCTGTGGGTCTCCAGCTTCAGATGGAGGTCTTGGGACTCTACAATCATGCCTGTGATTGCATCCTCCTAATACCGTGTTTCCCCGAAAATAAGACCTAGCCAGACAATCAGTCTAATGCGTCTTTTGGAGCAAAAATTAATATGAGACCCAGTATTATATTATATTATATTATATTATATTATATTATATTATACTGTATTATATTATATTATTATATTATATTGTATTGTATTATATTATATTATATATTATATTATATTATATTATATTATATTATATTATATTATATTATATTATATTATATTATATTATATTATATTATAATAAAATAAGACCGAGTCTTATATTAATTTTTGCTCCAAAAGACGTATTAGAGCTGATTGTCTGGCTAGGTCTTATTTTCGGGGAAACACGGTATATCTATCCCCTATCGGGCTGTTGCCCTGGAGGACCTAACTAATACGAAGATACTAGGAGACTTGTCCACAGCCGAACAAGTAACAGCTTGTGGACATTCAGAATTAGGGGGTATTTTGAAATTTGTACACTGCATTGTATCTTAAGGATGTTTTGCAATATCACGCCAATACTGAGTAATAACAGGAACTAAAAGATAAGAAGCATTTGTAAAGGAAGAACATGGAAGCACAGAGAGCTGACAAGATGGCTCTGGAAGGCCGAGGGGCCACGGCCGGCGCTAACTCCGAGCCCCTGTCCCGAGGGTGTGAGCGCCACCTGTGCGCTGTCCTCTGCATGGAGCTTTGTCTTGTGCCAAGTGCTTTGTCTCCTGCATTTGGTGACAATGGCGCAGTGAGGCCCACAGATAGCTGTGCTTCTAAATTCTCAGCTGGGAACCCTGTAACAAAAGGCAGATTCACAAGAGAAAAACAAATAGAAGTTTATTAGCAGGTACACACTAATAGGAGGAGAAACCCAGGGAAAAATGAGCGGCTCCGGCTGATGAGGTTGAAGAGGGGACGCCAGGTCTGGGAGGCCACCAGGAAAAGCACAGTAAGCCAGGAAGGTGGTCATGCAGATGAAGTCACTGACGATAGGGTGGTTAGTCACCCTTCTCTTCTCGGTACAGAGAGGGAGACACCCTGACAAATGCAGATTTCCTTTACAAACCTAAAAGTCCCCTACAAAAGGGTAACTGCCACTCTGTTTTCAGAGCTTCTCCTGTGTCCGTTGTTTCTCAGAGTAATCGGTTCAAAACAATCTTTATGCCAAGAGACATACTTTAGGGTGGCGTGTTCTGCCTCTGCAGTGAAGCCCTTCTCGTACGTACATCCCTCCTCCTTGGGGGACCGACATCCCCTGCGAGTTCAGGCTCTGGCTCTGTGGAATTGTTTGCCTCAACTTGAGAAAAGGAGGACAAAGAACAGCAATGGCGTGTGAGGATTTTCCAGGCATTAGGCCGGGGATAGACCTACAGCCCAGAAGTGACTAGCAGCGAGGAGGCGCGGCACAGCCCGAATGCCAGGACTGCAGGCTCTGGGACGTGATGGCTACTTCAGGCTCGGTCATGTCACAAACTGTGGGTCCGTTAGGAAGCTATGGCAGCTGTCTGGGCTCAGTTCTCTAGCCTGCAAAACAAGGGGAGTAATACTACTTACGCAAGGGGGTGGAAATTACAGATGAAGAACGTGAAGGACTTCACACTTAGCAGACCTTTAATAATTGAAGCAACTCTTCTTAGAGCCTGAAGTTTGGCTGGGTGATGCAGCCACGAGTGACAGGGGAGGGGTCCGGATGGCAGCACCTCAGGAACTCGGTCACCTTCCACCGCAGGGAAGCCTGGTCTCCCGGGCAGACCTGGGACTTGGGACTCCACCCTGCTGGTAGTGAGAGCTATAGTCCTCTGCAGGTGGGGAAACGCCCGTGTCACTCACTGCTGTGGCCTGTCCTGTTCTGGTTCCCGCGTCTCCCTTACTCACAGAGCCCCAGAATTGTCGGACGTGGCGGTGTGCCCACAGGAAGCACACACCGTTCTCAGCTCTCTAGCCGTCACGGGTGGTGGTGACCAGCTCTGTCCGAGGAACTGGCATGCTCCGATGGCCTGCGCTCTTGGCCCTTCCTCCCAGAGCTGAAAGCTGCCCAGGTACAGGCGGGAAGTATGTCACTGGTGAAACGTGGGAGCCCTGCACCAGCTCAGAGCTGCCGCCTCCTCACTCCTTGCTGCACAAGGAACATAAGGCCTGTTGTGAGCCTGCTCCTTGCTGCGTCCGGGGTGACTTGCAGCCACGCACATTCCTGTTTGAGAGGCTTTTGGATGAAAAAGGGGGTGCTATGGCAAGTGACCTCACAGGGAGATCTGACCAAAGCTTCCTAACTGGGCCCCGTCATGGTGGGTGGTCTCGCCCCAGGCCTGTAATTTCTTTAGTAAAAGGTTTATCTTTGCCTTAAGCAGCCCTGTCCATTGTTTCTGTTTATCTATTAACACACCTTTGAAAGAAGCCTTAGCCACCCTTAAACAAGCACATATCTCATTAACTCTCCTGTAATCCCAGCCCTGCCTTACTTTCTCCCACCTTTATGTATGTTCCCTTGATTCCAAATGCATAAAAGAAGCTGTAAAACTGTCGTTCTCCAGAGCATTTGAGATCTTGCTCCCTAGCAAATGTCATCAGCTTGGACTCCAATAAACTCATAAAAATTCTCTACAGGTTTGGATGTTTTCTATGTCGACATTCTTAAATTCTTCTAATCTCAACATGCCTAAAGCCCATGCTTGTGGCTCTTTCCCCAATGTCAGAGAATTCAGCTCAGATACAATCAAAAGAAAGACTCCTTTTTGGTTTCCAGAGCCTGGAGGAGTGCTGTGTTTGCTCACACAGAACAGGGACCAAGGCAGAGGGCAAACCTCAGGAGGACAGGGTGCCCCTTCCCTCTGGGCGGAGAGGAGGTGTCATTGAGTGGAGACCAGTTGGCCTGCAAGTTTGCACTCTGACGTGACTTTCACAGAGCCAGGCCTGCTGGCTGACTGTTTGGGACATGAGGTTGCTGAAAATGAACAACCTGACCTCATTTGTATGGAAATACTCCTGTCTCCCTGTGGCAAAGGGCCCAGCCCCACGCTCCTTGGCCGCAGTGCACCCCCATCTGGCTTGCTCTGCTCCCTGAAGCAGTCACCTTGTTTAGGGGCTTCAACCAGCCCCCAAAGGAAGGACATCTTGCCGTGCGACAACATGAACGAACCTGAGGGCGTTACACGAAGTGAGATGAGTCAGGCACAGAAAGACAAATGTTGCATGATGTCACCTGAGTGTGAAATCTAAAATGTCGAGCTCAGTGGGTGTCAAACTCCTAGGTAAAAGACGAGACGAGTACGTTCTGGGGACCGAAGTTACAGCATGGTGACTCTGGTTAATTACACTGTTCTCTATACTTGAAAGTTGCTCAGCGAGTAGGTCTTCAGTGTTCTCCTCCTGGGAACAAAAGGGAACCATGGAGGCGATGAGTGTCCATAAGTGGAGGGTGGTAACCATTTCACAAGTACAGCTACGCCAAAACGTCATGCTGTGCACCTCAGACACACAATGTCCATCCGTCAACTATATCTCAATAAAGCTGAGCAAGAATAAATTAATTTTTTTAACAAGGAGCATACGATACAGCATATAGATGCATGTATTACAAAGTGTACCTGGAATGTGTGCTGTCATTAACCAATGTTACCCTAACATTTAATTTAAATGAGGCGGAGCCTGCTCTGTGAGCCGCCCTGGGCCTAGGGAAGTGTGGGTGGCCGACCTCAGGCCAGGGCTCTGGCCGGCCCCCGTCATGGCAGTGGGGCCTCAGCGTGTGTCTGCCTGAATGTGCGTCTGGCACAGGTGTGTGACTACAGGCTATTACACTGTGATTTCAGGCTGGTCCCAACCAGCAGTGACTTCATTGTCCTGCTGATTATGGGACTGAAGCCCTTCTATTATCGGGGAGGCTGGATGGACAGACGCACTTGTCCTGCTGTTCCGGTTTTGCTCCACTTCCTGTGGGTCTGTTACTACAAAGGACTTATCATGGCAGGAGATGGGGTGCACCCTATGCTGTGTCATGTGCTCTCCTCCCTGAAATGTTATGGGCGGTTGTAACGATTTTTATCTCACACAAATGAACAAAGTGATGGAGAAGTTTCAAGGAAAGCGGCTACGATCATTGGAGACGGAGAGGCCGTCTTAAAAGTGGGGGAACAAACATTCATCAAGCACCTGCCAAGGCCAGATGTTGGTCAGGGGGCACCCCAAAAGTCCATGTCATGTGACCTTGGCTTGAATACAGAAAGGCAGGTGTTATTATTCCTCACACTGTGTAGACGAGAAATCTAAGGCTAAGAGGGGTAAGTGGCAGCCCATGTTTCTTGGGCAAGGCTAGCTGCCCCCACACATAAACCCCCAAATCTCAGTGTCTTAATCCAAGGAAGTTAATTTTTGCTTAGAAAAGTGCAATGTTACGTTCCTGGTTGTTAAATGAGGTCGTGCAGGGGTCCCTCGAGCTCCTCACCCTCCCACCAGAAAGGAAGGAGAGAGGCCTGCCCTCTGTCAGAAGCTTCCAGAGCCAGCCTGCAAGAAGCCCATTTCCCACTGGCCAGACTCTGTCACGTGGCCGTGCCCGCCAGGAGGAGAAGCTGGGTGCACAGGATGTGGTCTGCATGAACAGGTGGTTGTCAGGGCCACATTCCCCACCTCCGTCAGCCCGAGTCCAAGCCCCTGCTTTCTCTCGGACTTACGCTTCCAGACCCAGGGTCCCCCCCTAGAGAGCGGAGCCAATGCCACAGTGAAAGAGAAAATGCCTGCGGAAGGGATTTGGGAGCAGTTAGGTACGTGCAGGGGTACCAAGAGAAAAGGTGGTGGCTTATGTCTCCTTCGTCCTTAGTTAGGGACTGGGCGTGTCACCAAACAAAACGGGGCACCTGCTCACTAGGCGGCTGTGGCCGTGAACAGAAATGGAGCCCCTGCTGGCCTGGCCCGGCCTGCGCAGACGTCCGATCGCGCACTGGCCAGGCCGTTCAGTGAAGCGTGACCAGGGCAGCACGGGCGTCTCGGAAACCACAGTCTCGCTAACTTGGCAGAGAAACCTGAAAGAGAAAAGAATATGAGTTGCTTGCTGTAAGGGAGCAATAAATAACTGTCGTCCATCTTCAAAGCAGCTTTCAAAACTGAAGCACGGTGCTGGCTGCGGGGCTGTCCTTTGATGTTGGAACCTCCAGACACGGCCAGGATTCCCTTGAGAGCACGTGCACCATTGCTAGGAGGTGACCAGTTGTATATTTGAAAATTCCAGTTTGTATTCCTTCCTTCAATATATTAACCTACAAAATAAAAAAATAAAAGTGAGAGGCAGCAAGCATTGATCTGAGCTCAATCAGAACAGCGATTCAGGAAGCGCTGATTCAGGCAGGAGCCCAGATAATGTTCCGATGAGGAGACAAAGGCGATGGTGTGTATGAGAAGGGGACGGGGACAGTGACATCCACAGATGGAAGGTGTTGCTCTCCGTGTGGATAACATGACATAGTGACGCTGATTGTAAACAGTGTTTTTAGTTTTCCGTGCTGTCGTCATCAGTCCGGCAGTCATACTATCTGTTTTTTTGGGACACTGTTTTCGTAGGCCCAGTTCAAAGGTTATTTTGCCCTGTTTGAACATCCCAGAAGTCTAAGGCATCAGACGTGCCAAGCGGTTCCTTTGGGACGGCAGCTGCAGCTCCATTTCAAAGTGGTTTTGTTTACATTACTTTTTTACAACACCACCCCAAAAATAGGCGAGAGTGGAAGTGACTGCTTGATTGACAAAGTGGAGAAAGCCACCCTCTGTGTGATTTTCATGGCTAATTGGCCCGAGTCCCCAGGAATGCTCTCTGCTTCCTGACCATGAGGCTCAGATTCCCAGCAGACTGTGGCCAGGAGACCGTCCAGGTCAACTTCGGGGTCACCTGAGGCTGAATTAGCATATGGCTCTTTAGAGCGGCCTCCAGTTGCATAAGGTTTTCTAGAGACAGAACTGAGATGTCAGTAGAGGAAGAAAATAAAAATCCTGCAGGCCACAGGTCATTTACTATTTTCTGAGTTGGCTCATCTTGGCAGTGTGGGTCCAGAAAACAGAGTGAGGGCAGGGCTTGTTGTGAGGGCAGGGCTCGTCCGCTGGCTGTCTAAGGGACAAGCAGGAAGGCTCTGGCCGGTGGCTACGGACACAGAGTTCCCTGATCAAGGACCTGAGCCTGGAGTGCTTCCCTCATGGCTTGATAAGCCCCGATCTAGTCTCGTGCGTGGCTCCTTATTTCCAACTTACTGAGCATGGACCCAGCTTATCAACACGGTCTTCTTGTTTAAAAAGCAGAATCCAGGAGCCGTCTGTGAGGCATGATTCGAGAGGCACCAGAAAATTCCCACTTACCGCTCAATCTTTCTCTGCCATGTTTCCTAAACCTGCCCATTAGAAATAGATTCTAGTAAGACCTTGAAGCATTTCTGTCTCAACAGAGCCTGATAAAAATGCCCACGGCCCCGAGAACGTCCTCCCAGGAACCGTTCTCATAAACACGCTTCAGCTTTATCAGACCACACCCCACTGTGACAAGTATTTGGTGATGCTCCTTTGTGATCTTCAGATGGAACTCACACACAGCACAACCTCTTTCAAAAGCAATAGGCTGCAATGCCCTCATCTTTACACAAAGGAGAAGTAAAAGGAACGTAATTGTGATGGTTAGTTTTATGTGTCAGCCTGACTGGACGTTATCTGGGTGTGTCTGTGAGGGTGTTTCTGGACAAGAGCAGCAGTTGGGTCAGTGGGCTCCATAAAGCAGATGCCCCCCACCATGTGGGTGGGCCTCGTCCAATCTGCTGAAGGGCCCGATAGAACCAAAGGCGGAGGAAGGAGAAATCACCCTTTTCCCGCCTCACTGGGGAACCGGGCCAGCTCACCTCCCCCCCTCCTGGCCTCAGACGGGCTGCCCCGTGGGCTCCCCTGGGTCTTCAGGCTCGGGCTGAACCTCACCACAGCTCCCCTGGGTCTCCAGCTTGCAGACGGCAGTCATGGGACTTCTCAGTCTCCATAATTGCATGAGCTAGTTTCTTTCAGAAATATGAATATGAATGTAAAAATATAAATATAAATGTACATATAAATGTAATTGTAGGTAACTGTGAGTGTAAACTGCTCAGTTGCCGTAACCTGCGAGGTCTGCTGAGCACTCTCGTGCTGACCGGCCACACCCCAGATGCAGACCTGTACCCAGAGATCATGCGGCCAATCGAGTAAAGCAAAGGAGTGAACATTTCAAACAGAATCAAGTGCAATCTGCCTTCAAGTCAGGTGTTTGTACATTCCAGGTCAACTCCATCACGTTGAGACTGCGTGACTGGAGTTAAAGGGTGAACAGGCTGAGGCTCTGTGCTTGCACAGGTGGCAGTGGGTTGGCACCTGCAGGGATGTCCCATTCTCAGGAGTGGCAGCGTCCTGCTCCTGGCCCAAGCGCCACATCATTGATCACTGAGAAGATAACATGCTGACAGTGTCCCCTAGGGGGCGATGTCACACCGGTTGAGAAGCAGCTATTGGCACCATATGGTGAAATGATGGTCCCCAAGAGAACAGAATGAAAAAGAAAAGGAGGCCACTAGTGGGCTCCTAGAAAGGGGAGAATGTGCTGCAAAGGAAGGTGGGCAGCAACCAGGCAGGATGCAGGTGTAAGGGTCCCATGTGGCCCGTGGTGAAGTCATGCCACATTTAAGCACATACTCATTGAAGAAGTTTCTGCACAGTGGTTGCCCACTCACGCTAGTACCCATGATTTGGATGGGGCTGCACGTGCTCTCTTCCCACCATCAGCCCACACGACTCAGGGTCCAAACTGTGCCAGACGGGCACCTGGAAAATGCCTGATGATGGCACAAAGGGACACGTTTTCGTGTTTCAATAGAGAGTATTTGTAAGGCTAGGGACACAAGCAGGAAGGGGGCTGCCCACCCCCTTACTGGGAGACGTCATGGGGGCTGCATTGGTATCCTGGCCAGGCTCGATTTGGGACCCTTTGGCAAGACCAATCCTTGCCTTCAGGCTTCAGGCTGAGGTTCTTTCTAAAACATCTGCATGATCAAAAGTATTAATTAGTCCATGTCTTCAAAAGAACTAAATAGATCTTTACAGCAGGCTTTAAATAGCATCTACTTCTAAATTGTTGTTTAGAAGGAGGAAAACCCAGACCACAAAAAATGAGTAGGGAACTAGCTGTCTTGATAAAGATCTCCTAAGTGTCAGGTGCTTTCCAGGCACTTCCCTTTGACCTTCCAAACGTCCCTGCTGTAAGGGACAGGACGGTAAGGAACTCCTCCCAGGGGTACAATCAGGAACTGCCCGCAGGGCATCCAGGTGGAGGGTCCTCAGGTAGAAGAAGGTCCTCAGGTAGAAGGGCTTGAGCAAGAACCATGAATTCTCAGAGCTTTTTACCTGACTTCCTATTTCCTGGGGCCAAAAGAGACTTAACAGAAAATGAGAATATAATTTTAGGTAGAGAATCTTCTCAACTTCAGCTCTGGGTATTTTGCAGTGAAGTTCGCTCTCCCTCATTCACCTAAAACCAGTGAAATGTCTGGGTCACTCTCATTCAGTTTGCAACAAGCACAGACTGAACTTGTCGGAAGTGAGGTCTGGCTGAGCTCCCCCTTCCTCAAACCAGCGTGGGAGCACTGAGCAGCGTCCACACTCCCTAAGGATCCCCCCAGGGCTGACATGCTCCCAGGGGGTCAGCGGGCAGGTCGCCTACGCTCCAGCTTTCTGTGCAGAAACCCTTCATATCAATACAAGATGTCTTTCAGTGAGGTTTCAAACTGTGTTCTGCAAAGTCGGATTAGACCTCAGAAGAGGCCATTCAGAAGCCATCTTATAGCTAAGCTGGGCGTCTACTGGGGTCACTGCTAAGACAACAAGCAGAAAAGTATCTTGCTGCTAAATGCTGTCATTGTTTTACATTTGGCAGCATCAGAAGAAGCATCTTCAAAGTCCTGAGACACATTCTTGATGAAAAAGCCGAGTTGGGTGGGAGCCGCGAGGCCTCCTCTTGCTTACAATGCTGACGGGGAGCTGGCAGCTTGGCCTGCAGTGCACCTGGTGAATCGCATCTCAACTGCAGGTAAAGTGTCCAGGTATACATCATTCCTTGAGCGACAAACTTGTTTCTTGCTACACTAGGGAGAAATGAATGTGCAGCTTTTTGGCATATGTCACAAAATGTGATTGAACATTTGTATTTTGTTTCTTAAATTATTAAAAACATTAAGTGAAATATAACATAAATAATAAACATTTAACATATTATGACTCCAATATAATTGGCACATAAACAAAAATAGTTTTATTAAATATACCAGGGCTGCCAAAAAAGTATATACAAGTGGACACTTTGGTCAACGTTGCTCAAGCAGTAGTTCACCATAATCAGAAGTGTCTGGACGCTGATGGGAACCACTTTGAGCACCTCTTGTAATTGCAGAAGTCAAGCATGACTTGTATTCACCTTTTGTTATCGGTATATATTGAGTATTACAATTTTAATACAGTTTTCCTTTCTGAAAATGTGTATACATTTTTGGCACCCTCTGTAGACAACTAAACATCATAATGAAATCAAGAAAATTTAATCATCTATACAAATTAAAGTGGCATACTATTTCGTATTTTAACAAAAGTTCTCAATGGTGTTCTTATTGTGAGAGAAGCATGTTTGTGTGTGTGCAAATTTTCCAGAGTTAACCTGTTACACTGCACATGGGTTCATCTTTTTTTTGTTTTTTTGCATAACTCAAATAATTGAGCCAATGGTCTTGATTTTAAAATGTAAGTACTTTAGATTTTAAGTTTTTAAACAGTGGTATTATTGTAGTATGCCAACAAACATACTGGTATTTCAGTACTTTAAAACAGTGCTACATATCAGAATCTCAGAATATAAAAAGTACATGCTGCTATCATTAGCAATGTGAAGATTTAGGGTAAATGTAAATATCTGATAGTTATTTAAAATTCATCAGTCACCATTTCCTCTTTGGATGTCTCTTTGAGGTGAATTACAATCTTAATTGTGAGACATATTAAGGAAGGGAATTATTCAAAGCAGAAAAACTTAACCTGATGGGTTTCATTACCTCCTAAAGAGTCTACCCCTGAAAACTTGGGCAACAGTTGAAGGAAGACACAGTCAGGAAAACGAGAGGGGAACTCACCAAAGGGCTAAGTGTTGGTCTCTATCATGCCAGCTCCGCCTGTATTTTCTATTTGTGGTTCTCACTGTCAAATTCTGGAATTTCTAAAATAGCACAAGTGAAGACTCATGAGTGATAAGTGGCAGATGCATATCCAAGGGAAAGAAATGTCTTATACTCTGGCAGAGTTTCAAGTCACTAAAACATCAGGCACCTAGACCTGCTTGCTTTGCTGAACACACACCTTCTCTGTTTACACTCCCTCCATGTTTCCTATGGAACCGGGTGATGACAAGATTGGTTATAGACAGAAAAACGACATGGGGTTGACCCAGCGGAGCCTCACCATTTTGGGGGGGCGTTCTTGGAGTCAAACTTGGACTGAGTTTATCATCATGCCCCATAAATTAATCAAACATTTACTAAAGAATGCAATTGTACAAATGTACTGAGTGCTTTGGCAAAACACGTGCACTCGAAAAATGCCCTTCCGGTTCCACTTACATTGCCATCATCTATTCACATGGATAACTGCATCTTTTCCAGAAAAAAAGTAAAATTGTAACTCAGAGCGTTTTGCTAACCAACCAAGGACAACATGGAAGCCGAAAATGTGACTCCTTAAAATGACCAGAACAGGGCTTAGTCGCGTGGGAAAGGCAAATGCGAGAGCCAATTGGGTTGAAATTTGAAGAATGAAAGCTTTTCCAGTTTTTTTTAAGACAACCTAAGAGTATAAGATGCTAATTGTTTCAAGTAATTACTGTGCCTTTTGAAATCAAGTGGAAGAGCAGTTTGTGTGGAAAGCAGAAGACATGGTACCCCAGAGGAGCTGAGAAAATGCCATCGTGCTCTCTGTGGGGTCCCTGACCCCAGGAAGTGACTGAATGTCCTGTCTGGGCACCACACCTCTCCATGGCACGTGGCCAAGCTCACCGCTTCCGAGTAACCTGGTCCCGACATGCTCTAGGGGCTGGTGTTGGGTTTTAAAGCTGTGCTTTTGGCTTCCTGTCTGAAGCTGAAAATTTGCCTGAAGGATGGATGGGTCATATCTTAGTCATCAGCCAGAATGTGTTCACTTTTAAAGGCATTTTAAAGGTTGCTTATTATTAGCGATACAACAGAAAATGTCCTTGACAAGTGCGGGGGAGTTCATCCCCGGAGGCACCGGACAGAAGGGGGTGGGATCTGAGGCAGAGCTGATATCATCATGCAGGCGAGGGTGTCAGGCGCTGCCTTCCTCCATAATGCTGTGTGATCAGACACCCGCTTCCCTGCCTCTGACAGCAGCAAGGAGGACGCAGACGCGGGGGTTTGCCGGGCAGAGGTTGCATCAGCTGGCAGAAACCCCGTCTCCCCTGGGGCCTGGACACCCAGGGCATCAGAGTGCTCTCGGGAGACAAACATTTTAGTACCTTCCTTGAGGCCGCTGGGTTTTAATGTCAATGGCTCTTGACAACAGCCTCGGTCCTTCCCTAAAGGACCACAGCATGAGACAGGTCATGTGTGCAGCTCGGCTTCATTTTAGCCACACGAGCCCTCTTACTGGCCGCCGGTGTCTTAATGGACGAGCACGTGGAAATGTTTGGGTCTCTGGTTTTCACTCCAGTTTCTACAGAAATAATGACTTTGTCAGAAGATTTCTAGGAACATCGTGACTGGGACAATGGCAACCAGACTTTGTTTTTTGACCAAAAGCAAAGAAATTTCACCCGCCCCCTCGGACCCATTCTGACATCCAGATGTCTGAGGTCATGAATCACCTGACTTCAGACTCTCCTGTTCCCCCTCCCCTGACATGGAAGAAGCCTGAATTCTGTGCTTCCTCAAGGTCATTCTTGAGGAGGCTAGTACGTCATCTTTTCTAGCTTTTCAAATACAGTCACTCACTTCTTGCCTCAACTCCTTGTTGCTCGACCTACTGGCTGTCGTGCAGCAAGCGGCTTGAGCTTTCACTCAGTTACACCGTAAGCAAAGAGCGTGAAGTGGGAGCCGCGAGGCCTGGCTCTAACACTAATGCTACGTAAGCTTGAACAAACCCTGCACCTCTCTGGGATGGTCACCTCACCTGTGACATAGGGCTAGGACTCCTTTCTCAGGTGTGCGAGGTTGGGTTACTAGCCCCAGTTCTTGCACCAGCCTCAAAAGGACTGTGGGAGTTCCCACCCTTTGCCACATGACTTTGCAGTGTCTCCCAGGAGACTGATACTGGGCATGACCACGGGACTCGCCTACCAGAGGGACATGGGCAGAAGGGTCTGTGTGTCAGCTCTGGGAGGACACTGCGGTGGTCCCTGTGTGTTTCTGTCACTCTTTCCATGCTCACTTGAACATTCCACCCCGAGAAGATATGCCCGGCCAGCGGCAGACCTTTAGCTGCAGCCCCAGGGTGGGGGATGAGGGCAAACCTGGAGCCCAGCCACCCAGCCAACCCAGCAGAGCCCAGTGGAGACCATCTGAGCCACTGTTGCCTCAGGGACCCCTACAGTGAAAAGCAATGCTTATTCTTGGAAACCACGGAGTTTGGGGCTGGTTTGTTACCTGTTAACTATGACAAGTGCTAACTAACAACCCAAGCCCCTTCACAGATTTGTTGTGAGGTTATCATAAAACAGTGAATGCAAAACTGCTTTGCAAACTATTTTCGTTAAAAAAAAGGTATTTATCCAAAGTAAACTCTCTATAAAGGCTGCCATTTTTGTTACTGTACCTTGAAGCATTCTTGACACAAAACAGTAACTCAATAGACAGGGTATTAATTGAACTGAAGGATGGACGGATGGATGGATGGATGTTTGGGTGAATGGATGGAATAAAATATATGTGTAATAACCTTGGAACTTCTACCATAGGCATTTTTTTCTTGGATCTAAATAATTAACTTCTGTTAAATATAAATACCCCTGAGAAAGATACATTTTTGTTTGTTATAACACTTGAATTGGAGGATGTTCAATGCTTGATAGTGGAGTGATTAGAAAAATTGTAAAAATCCAGAGGTGAAGAACAGGCATCTAAGAGGTAGAGCCCCCACTTTGGCCCATGGCTGGTCTCTGTGGAACCTTTGGCAAAGGCCTTGGGGGGTTTACTATAACCAGCATTCTACCTCAGACACGTTTCTTAAATAAAGTACATACACAGAGGTAAACACTCAAACATGTAGATCGATGTGGTCCTGTGTGCACTTACATAGGCCATATCTGTGTCTGTCACCTATCGTCTATCATTTTCAAGCTCTTTTTACAGGGAGAGAGATTTTCTGGAATGACCAGGAAACTGATGGTTTTTTCTATCTGTGTATCTCCTATCTCTATCTATCTATCTATCTATCTATCTATCTATCTATCTATCTATCTATCTATCTATCTATCATCTATTATCTATCTATCCATCCATGGGGACAGAGCCCCAGAGAGCAGTTTCCAGGCTCTCGGCCTCACGTGGAAAGGTACTGGCTCAGGTAGTAGGTGGCCATTAGCTGTGACTAGTTGGCCGTCAGCTGTTACCGGTTAGCCACTAGCCACTGATATAACTGCCGTGGCTACGCTAGCAAGCACGGATTGCAGTCAGCATGTGAGGTTGGTTGGAAGAAAAGCAGACGGCAGGTTGCGGATCGTGTGTCTCCTGCTTCCTGTGTCTCCAACCCAGTCGCCAGCGAGAATATAGTGGTGTGACTCCCTTACCTATGGCTCCGTGGGTGTTCCTTTTTGGCCTCACCATGTCCTGTGTTCTTATGTGGAGAGTGGGACCAGAGACCCTGCATGGCACAATCTATCATCTTCTATCTCTTTATGCAGAGAGAATGGTTGGAACCACTAGGGAACTGATGTGGTTTGTCCCGAGCTCTCTGCTCCGGGAGGTAAAATACAGAGCTTTGTGGGAATTATTCAAATTGTTCTGAATTTAGGCACAAAACATGTGTCATGCAGGGTGTAAGGCGGGTCTCTGCTCCCACTCCCCACATAAGAACGCAGGATATGGTGAGGACAAAAAGCAACACCCAGTGAGCCATAGATAGGGGAGTCACACCACTATATTCCGCACCTTTCTGCAATCCACGCTTGCTAGCTCAGCCACCATCTTGCTAGCCCCCATTTGCTGCTAGTGTAGCCATGACAGTTATATTAGTGGCTAATGGCTCACTGGTTACAGCTGATGACCAACTAGCCATAGCTGATCGCCATCCAATCATGGTTGATGGCCATTTACTACCTGAGCCAGCACCTTTCCACGTGAGGCCGAGAGCCTGGAAACTGTACTCCTGGGTCTGTCCCCACAATGTGTGCTTCGATGAGGCAGTGCCCAAAAATGTGGGCTAGAGCCTTTGCTTCTAACATTGGTGGTGCAATGTTGGACAGAACATAAAGTAAGGGAGTTGGGTTAGGCGAACTCCAAATTCTCTGAAATTTGACTATTCGCTATAGCTTATAAAGGCAAAAAACAACAACAAAAAAACGAAACAAGAGAGTGTTTACCTGAGTAGTCATTTGGTGATCGCACTGCGTTAATGCAGGCCTGGCCCTCACACGCGGGCACAGTTCCTTCAAAGAGTCTCCTGGAGATCGTTAATTTTGAGATCTGCCCAGTGATGGCTCCCATATCCACATCTCCCCCCTCCCCCCATCCCACTATCCCAGTGCCTGGATAGGGGCATATTTGCTAAGAAACCTGCAATTCCAAGAGGATGAACTGAATGCAGGGTGTGGTTTGATTGTGAGAGATTTGCGTCCTGGCATAAGAGCCTGAGTAAGCCACAGGCTGCCAGGATACGTTGCTTCTGGAAGTTTGTTTGTGTCGTTTCCTCTGTTATTGTTTGTGGTGGTCAAAGTTTCTCTAAACTTGGATGCTCCTGGGGCCAAACGCAGCCATCTGGATGTCTTTTGAAAACTCCCATCAACCAAATGGCGTTGCATGGACCACACTCACTCTTCAAAGGAGGACAGGTGTCAGCCTAACACGGCAATGGCTCTTCAGCTATTTATAATTGGGGGTGTTTGTTCCCTGGTTGGGGGCAGCAAGGAGCATTTGGAGACCTCCCCAGTGGTGGCAGTGTTCACGGCGTGCCTCTGTCCCACCCCCATCTGTGCAAACTGTGGTTTATTTATAATTTTAGATTGGAGAAGCAGGCTCTCTCCCCTGTGGTCTCCCCGGGTTACTGTAGATGGCAAACATGACAGCATGCCGCCAGCCCAGGTCCTGGGTGCGCGATGCAGATGGCCAGGAGGTGCCATTGCTGGGCCCTGAGTTGTCCTCGCCGTGCCCTCATGCCTTCAGCTCGGCAGCACCTCTCACCTTAGGCAGCCGTCCCCCCCATGGTGCCCGCAGGGCTGCTGAGTTTACCTGCTCTTTCTGAATTCTGGGAGCAACTACTGTCTATGTTGCTGGTCGGGCGGGGTTTCAACCCTGGGCTTTGGGGACATAGGAGCACGTGGTCCAGGTTCCAAAGCTCCACTGCACCGTGGTCTCAAGATAGAGACACTTGTCGGAGCAGGGCCTTGGCTGTCATTTGGCCTCGTGAGAGAGAGCTGTGGCCTTGTCCTCATGTCCCTGCCGCCTGCCCCAGGGACACTCAGCACGCGTGACCCCCACCCCCACTCGCTGCAGGAACGCCAGGCAGGAAGCGAGGCGGCCAAGCCTGTCCAGACCCAATACCACGTGGGTGATCTGCGTAGGAAGAGGGCGGGGCAGGCGAGGACGTGTGGTGCAGGACAAGCCTTGGGACAGGAGCGACCCCCTCGCCCCCACCCGCTTTAGACTGTGGCTCGCGGGTGTCTGGGCTGAGCCCCCATTCCCTAATCCCCTGGGCAGTTTGGCTGGGACAGCTGTTGGTGGGTTGGGACCCCTGAGTCTTCTTCCTCTGGCTGGGGCGCCTGGGTCCCTCCCGCCTCCTCCACTGCTCAGGGCTCAGGGAGGAGGGAGCTTCGGGGAGATGGCAGGTTGCAGTGGGCTTGGCAAGGGGAAATGGTGGGGGACCACGAAGAGTGCCAAGCTCTGTGCAGCTGGGCTGCTTTGAGCTCCCTCCCTCCACCCCTCCCTCCCTTCGCCCTCCCTCCAGGCTTCCCCACCACAGTCAGCGGCTGACAAACGGGAGCCCTTTCTTAGCTTGTTTTTCTCCTTTAAAATGTCAAGCTACTCATTATCCAGCTGCACCCCCCTCTTGGCAGCTTGCTGAAGAGCAGAGTGAACGTTGATTTGTGCCTGTGTCACAAGTAGAATCAATAAGCCACCGCACTGCCGCCCAGGGACCTTGGTCTGCAGGACCATTGGCCGTTGCGGGGAGAGCATTAAATGGTGGGGCCTCCTGCGCAGGGCTTCGCACTCAGGTGGTGTTTGGTCAATGCTTCTGGCATCTGATTGAAACAGGGACACGAGTGAGTCTGCGCCCGACTTTCCTCTCTAGTCTAACTTTATCAGCACCTGCTGCTTCCATGCTGGGACTGGACCCTCTTCTGAGACCTCAGAGGACACTGAGGGTGCCGCCGGGCACAGACCGTGGGCTCTGGGGTCAGGTCAGAGACCCGCGAGCCATGTGGCTTTCACCTGGAAACCAGGGGCCTTTGCCTCAGTTCCCGCAGCTGTAAATAGGACAATAGGAACAGTGTGAGCTCAGGGTCCTTTGGAGGGTGCAGTGAACGAAAACACATCAGGTTGTCAGAACGACGCCTGGATCGAGAAAGCACTCGGGCCTTAGCTGTCACACCTCTGTCAGCCCCCTGTATGCTGCTGCCTGCCTCTGGTCCCTCCACTGCCCTCTCAGTAGATGCCTCATACCCCTGACTCTCCTCGCCGCCCTGCAGACCTGAGCCCGGCCCGGCCCATCTCACGTGGACACTTGGGTCTTGGTCTTGGTCTTGCTCCTGCAAGTGACCCTGAATCAAAGGAGTGTGGAGGGGCACCCGGATAAGGGCAGCCACAACAGCGACTGTTGTCTACACCAGAGAGCAGGCCCTTTACACAGGCCACTTCATTCATTTCCCCAAATGGCATGGGCGGCATTGTCACACCTACCTAGAGATGAAAACTAAGGCCCAGAGAAGGAAAGTCATTAGCTGAGGCCACACAGCACAGGTGGGGTTGGAAGACAGCCCTTGCATTAGCCCCCGGACACCAGTGTATGCCCTTGGCATGGCCCCCACGAAGGGCAGGGGTCCAGGTGGCTCCTGGGCACAGGACTCTATTCTCTTGGCCTGAAGGCACCTCAGGATTCTGAAACCTCCCCGCCCCTGCTCCCCCCGACCACCACTGCGTCCCTGCTGGCACCTGGTTAGGGCCGTGGGAGAGAAGCATCCACCCTACTGTGCACAGCTCCTTGTGGGCAGCCGGCACCCTGCAGACAGGTAGGGAAGAACTCATGTGCACATTTACGTCCCCAGGATGCCGAAGGGCAGACATACCTCCCTGTTCTTCTGGCCAGTCCATCAGAGTCTCTTACACTCAGGCCTTCTCTTCTCAGAAAGAAACCAAAAGTCTGTACTCTGGATTCCCGAAGAAGGCTTGGTCCTCTCGGAGCTCAGCTCCTGCATCAGCAGGGAGCATGACCCCATCGGGCAGTCACAGGAACAAATAGATTGGGGGCTCACGCGATGGTGCCCAGGAAATGACAGAAAGCTGTGCGTTTGTCCACACTTTACACATCGGATAAGCCAAGTGGGGTTATTACTCCCCCCACAGACCAGATGAGGTCCATCCCACCTGATGGGGTGCAGTGTCGCCCCTCCTGGAATGACCAGCAGAACGCCCATGCACCGTCCCTGCCCTTTCCACAGCATCAGCAGACATGGCACGAGCCCTCAATGGTGCTTGCACAGATTAGCTAGTGATCAGAGTCAGGTCAGCTGGTCGGAGGAGGCCTGGGAAGGGAGCTGACATTCGACGAGGCCTGCATCGCCTGTTGCTCCTCTTACTTGGGGCACTGGCCTTGTTCACATTCAGAGCACATGCACGGTGGCAGAGGGAGCTCACAACAGTCACACGAATGAGCCCGTGCTCTGTGCCAGCAGCTGTACCAGGACCCTCACTTCTGTCATGACTCTGTGAGATGGAGCCACCGTTTTGCAGATGACACCAGGGACAACTGAGCCAGCGCCACCAGACCCCGTCCCCAGGCCAGGACCCCTTCAGCGCTGCGGGTCGGAGCCTCGTACAGACACAGGATCCCCCCTCCCCTGGGGATCTGATTCGGTCTGTCTGGCCTGGAGTTCAGAAATTTATACTGAAAACCAGCACACCCAGGAGTCCCTGCTGACCCACCACTGTCTTCCAGAGTCTGAGGGACAAGCTCTGGTGCCATCGACTGGTCTTTCCCCTCAGCAGAACCTCAGGCCCCACACTCGGTGCTTGTTTAAGTCTGGGGATCCCCGGGTAGAGGCTATCGCTCTGATGAATATAAATGATCCGCCTAGCATGCTGACGCAGTCCCTTAGCTCGTCCATGAGGCATGGTCAGCAAGGCGTGGCTGCCCGGGGTGCTTAGCTCAATGCCTGGCTCACGGTGAGAACTCAGAACAATAGCTTCGCTGCCAGCAACGACGTGGACGTTGCAGCATGCCTACTCGTTTTTCACTTCCTATTTCCTTTCATGCTCTTTGTTTGCAGTGCGCTGTGGTGGCTGCTCCCTGTGCCCTGCCCCTGTTCCCTTGCAGCCAGATGACCTGCAGTCACAAGCCTGGTGGTCACCCCTCCGGCTACCCCGTGCTGGGCTTGCTCCTGCCAGTGTGGTGGCAGGGCTCAGAACTAGCCTGGCCTTCTGAGCTGCTGTACACCCCACACACATAGCAAGTCCCAGGCCACTGTCTCTTCTGAGAGGCCTGCACCTGCCTGCGGCCTGGAGCTCAGGTGACCAGCAGCCTGAGGGAGAGCTGTCCAGTGGACCCACTGTGAGAAAGAAAGCGCTGCTGCTGTGAGTCCCTAAGAAGCCAGGGATGTTTGTTACACAGCCAGAAACCTGACCAATGTTTGTGGGCAGGCACTGACTTTGTTCAAAATTTACACGTACAGAAGTGTTTACAGTGACACGTCTCCTCCAACCCCGTCCCTCAGTTTCACGGTTCCACTATCCCAAGACAACTAGTATTATTATTATAACAATTCTTAATTGTGTGATGATTGTATATAATCTTAGGGAAAGGCATTAAAAATAATGGCACTATGTGGTCCTGCAAACTGTTGCAAAATGAGCTGGAAAGAGATCAGAAGTGGATCAGATGCAATGTCATTATCTGAAAACTCCCCTGGCCCCATTCCTAGCCAACCTTCCTACCTCCAGAAAGAAAAGGAAGGAAAGAAGGAAGAAAGGAGAGAGGAGGAGAGAGATGGGGCGGGAGGGGGGAGGAAGCGATGCAGAGCGGGGGTGACGGGAGCCTGCTTCGCGCCTGTAGGAGGAGGCACTGACATCGGTTCAGATTCTTCTGTATGATAATTACAGCCGCTAAACGCTAAGCAGTTCACCTTGTCAGCGACGCTACACCTGTGTGCTGTTTGCATTGGGTAATCGGAGCAGTTGGTCCCCTGTCCCTCCCTCGAGCTCCACCGAGAATGACAGCAGGTGAGGTGAGCTGCTGGGGGTGGGGACAGGGAGGCGACCGGTCCTGTCTCCTGTTGGCTGCTCATGCTGGTCCCAGTTTCTGTCGGTGTGTCATGGTTGCTTGATTCTATCCCCTTCTCCCTGCACTCACATGTCTCTTGTTGAGTCTCTGTGTTTACAGATCTAAGAGTCATTTCTGAGATGGTAGCCTGTCAGATTCACCTCCAGTTGTCCCCACCCAGGCCACAAAAAGACTCTAACGAACGCGTTAAATAAAACGTGGAGGGAAGAGAGGAACGCGCACAAGCACGCGGTCTTCTCACCCTGTGGTGGCTCCTCGTGCAGAGTGGGAGGGCGTGACCATGATGCCCTCCTTGCTAAGGGCACTCAGGGTGTCCCCTCACTCGGTCCGGGATCCTCAGATTTTGTCGGGTCGCGGACCTTCCCTTCCCTGCTCGCTGTCCTTACGCCATCACCCCTCTCACTACGCAGCTCACAGAGGGTCCGTGACTGCCGGCTACACCCATAGGCTGAGGACTTTACAAGGATCCGAGGAAGGTCCCTTGCCCTCACCCCGTGCTGCGAGCCCCCTCACTGCTGCAGCCTAGCCTCCCACCTGGTGGACGAGATCAGGCTCAGAGATATTTATTGAAGGGGATTAAAAAATGCCCCTCCACTGACACCAAATGCTCTTTATTTCAGTTCATGGTTTTGTTGGGCTGTTACCATCACAGGTCATTCAGGATAAAGGGAGATCCCGGGGCCAGAATGGCTGATGATGTCATGGGATCAAGTACATGATGTCAGAGCTTACAAAGCCAACAAGGCGTAAGTGCCCTCAGAAACATGTGGCTCAGGATGGTTGGGGGAGAGGAAGGGCCTGGGAGGCGCAGGAGGGGGCCGCGGGGGGTGAGGAGTGTCCTGGGCGGCCTGGATCGAAGGAGGGCTGACTCTCATGAAGAAAGTCAAAGCAATCTCTCTCTCTGTCTCTCTCTGCCCCCTCCACCTCTGTCTGTCTGTCTCTGTCTCTCTGTTTATCCTCCATCACCTCTGTCTTTCTGTCTGTCTGCCACCACCTGTCTCTTTCTGTTTCCAACTTCAAAGAGACTTCTTTTACTGCTATCTCATAAGTACATTATTTTTATTAAGATAAAATCCATGTAACAAAATTCACCATTTTAAAAAAGAAATTCAGTGATGTTAGTAGATTCACAAAGTTAGCGCCCCTCTGACTCCAGAACATCTCCATAGCCCCAGGAGGAACCCCGCTCCCCCCGCCCCAGCCCCTGGCGAACCGTTCCGCTTTCTGCCCTGTGAATGCGCCCAGGTGCCTCGTGAGGGAACCATGCAGCACTGCTTTTCTGCATAATGTCTTCACCTTGCCTCCATGTTGCAGCCTGTAGTCTTAGCTCCGGCTGCTGTAACGAAACGCAGTTACTGGGTGGCTTAAGCAGCAAACATTTCTCCCTCACAGCTCTGGAGGCTGGACAGCCAAGATCAATGTGCAGCCCATTTGTGTCCTCACGTGGTACAGAGAGATCACCTCTCTGGGTCCCCTTCATAAGGGCACGAATCCCATCATGAGGGCTGCACCCCATGAGCTTGTCACCTCCCAAAAACCTACCTCTAAATACCATCACATCAGGGCACAGGGCTGCAATATATGAATTTGGGGGGACACAGACATTTCCTCCATGTCACAAGGATCAGAATTCCCCCCACCTTTTAAGGCTGCATAATATCCCACTACATGGCAACCCCACGCTTTGTTTCAATGCTGGTCAAGTTCCTCGTTAGGAGATGTGAACAAAGCCTTCCGAGCTGGCCTCTCAGGGTCCACCCGGTGGGTCACCCGAGTACAAATCCTCCTCAGTGAGGTCTGCTTGGCTCCCTGCAGGGCCACACCATCAGCCATTTGTTTTCATTCATTCATTCATTCATTCATTCATTCATTCATTCATTCATTTATGTAGTAAGTGCTCCTCAAGTTGCTGCAGGCTTTTGATTACTTTCCAGAGTTCTGGAAAAAGCAGATGAACAAAACACACAAATAAAAAAACGGATTCTTACCGTTTTTGCCATATTTACTTGCTTTTATGGAGGGCAGAATATTGGAGTTCCCTACTCCACCCTCTTCAGTGATTCCTACATTTATTATTGGCTTTCAACTTCTAGCTCTCTAGTTCTTAAAAGCTTTTTATTTTGTAGAGTTTCTACCATAAATCAAAGTAGATAGCACCATTAACCCCAAATGCTCGACTCAGGTTCTGTCTACGTTCCCACCCACTCCTGCCTGCCTGTGTGGTTTTGATGCAAATCCAAGGCATTGCCGTGTCACCATTCATCCTCCCTTTGATGGATAAATATCCTTCCAGGATAAATATGGGCTCTCCTAGCTCACTCTCACCACAGTTAGACTTACCCATCATCTGTCCAACAGCAGAAAATAATGAAAATACACCTCAAACCTGGGTTCAAAGCACATCAAAGCAGCAAGGAAGGCTGGTGAAATGCTCCCACAGTCTCCTCCATCTCCCCACTGATGGCAGCGCCCGGGCCCTGCGCCTGCTCTTTGTTACACACGCCCTCCTTTGTTGCCCAGTTCACTCCTCCCTGCTCCTCTCTACAGCACCGATGTGACACAAATGCCTGGACAGCCTGTGACGGGTCCTGGTCTCCTTGTCTGGCAGCTCCTGCTTCAGCGACGCTGGTGATGGAGAACAGCCCTCGTGTCAAAGGTTCTTCCTCGTCCTGGGCAGGCTGAAATCTGTGACCCTGTGACTTGTTAAGTTGCTTTTAGTTCTGCCTTTGGGGGCACTTACAATTGGCTGTCTTTGTTTTGGTTGTTGTTTTCATTGATCAAAGTGTGGTTGTTCCAATATTTAAGGTGAGTGTCACATTTTCTTGAAACTTCCCTTTTCCAGACTAAACATTCCTAAGTGGTTCCTCCGATTTCCTATGGATTTGGTTTCTATGACTTAAATGTGGGTCTTCCACAAAGAAATGGAAAGACATTCCGTGCTCATGGATTGGAAGAATCAACATAGTTAAAATGGCCATATTACCCAAAGCAATATACAGATTTAATGCAATCCCCATCAAAATCCCAATGGCATTTTTTAAAGAAGTAGAACAAAAAAATCATCAGATTTGTTTGGAACCACAAAAGACCCGAAATAGCCAAAGCAATCTTAAGAAAAAAGAACAATACTGGAGGTATCACACTCCCTGACTTTAGCTTGTACTACAGGGCCACAATAATCAAAACAGCATGGTATTGGCAGAAAAACAGACACATAGACCAATGGAATAGAATTGAGAACCCAGAAATAAAACCACATAAATATGGACAGACAATTTTTGACAACGAAGCTAAAAACATACAATGGAGGAAAGACAGCCTCTTCAATAAATGGTGCTGGGAGAATTGGATAGCCACGTGCAAAAGAATGAAACTGGACTGCTATCTATCACCACATACCAAAATTAATACAAAATAGATCAAAGACTTAAGCATAAGACCTAACACAATAAACTGAATAGAAGAAAACATAGGTACTAAACTTATGGACTTTGGGTTCAAGAGCATTTTATAGATTTGACTCCAAAAGCAAGGGAAGTAAAAGCTAAAATAAATGAATGGGACTATATGAAACTTAAAAGCTTCTGCACAGCAAAAGAAACCATCGACAAAATAAATAGGCCACCAACTGAATGGGAGAAGATTTTTGCAAACAGTGCCTCCGATAAGGGCCTAATATCCAGAATATACAAGGAACTCATGCAACTCAACAACAAAAAAACAAACAACCCAATTAAAAAATGGGCAGAGGACCTGAAGAGACATTTCTCCAAAGAGGACATACAAATGGCAAATAGACATATGAAAAAATGCTCAACATCACTAATCATCAGAGAAATGCAAATCAAAACCACAATGAGATATCACCTCACCCCAGTCAGAATGGCTATCATCAACAAGACAAATAGTAACAAGTGTTGGAGAGGCTGTGGAGAAAAAGGAACCCTCATACACTGTTGGTGGGAATGCAGACTGGTGCAGCCGTTATGGAAGGCAGTGTGGAGGTTTCTCAAAGAATTACGAATAGAATTGCCATATGACCCAGCAATCCCTCTTCTGGGTATCTACCCAAAAAATCTGAAAACATTTAGAGATAAAGACACGTGTGCTCCAATGTTCATTGCAGCTTTGTTTAGGGTGGCCAAGACATGGAAACAACCAAAATGTCCTTCGATAGATGAATGGATAAAGAAGTTGTGGTATATATATACACAATGGAATACTATTGGGTGGTAAGGAAAGATGATATAGGAACATTTGTGACAACATGGATGGACCTTCAGAGTGTAATGCTGAGCGAAATAAGTCAGACAGAAAAAGCAGAGAACCATGTGATTTCACTGATATGTGGTATATAAACCAAAAACAACAAAAGAACAAGACAAACAAATGAGAAACAAAAACTCATAGACACAGACAATAGTTTAGTGGTTACCAGAGGGTAAGGGGGGAGGGGGATGGTAGATGACTGTAAAGGGGATCAAATATATGGTGATGGAAGGAGAACTGATTCTGGGTGGTGAACACACAATGGGATGTATAGATGATGTAATACAGAATTGTACACCTGAAATCTATGTAATTTTACTAACAATTGTCACCCCAATAAACTTAAAAGAAAAAAATTATCAGTTTCAATACTGTGATACAAAAAAGAAAAAAAAATAAATGTGGGTCTTCACCTTTACTCCTCTTAAAGCCTGCTTACTAGATTTTTAGGGCTTTTCACACCCCAATTCTGCCACCAGGAGTATTGGATACTATCACGTTCTCAGTAAACTTCCTCAAAGCCCAAGTTCTCCCTCTTTTCCCTGCCTGGGACCCTGGGGTGGACTGTGGGGCCACACAGGGGTGCCACCTCCTGTGGCAGGAGGTGTCCCTTCCTGGTCCTGGGTGTTTCCAGCTGGGTCCCCCGCAGATGGGCACGTGGCAGGAGGCCTGGCAGTGCTGGCCAGGGAGGCCCTGTACACCAGCTCCGGCTCACGCCCCTCGTGCGTTCCTCCACCACCTGGGCCCCTCAGACAACCCAGCTCCAACCCCCACCTCCTAGCCTGTTGTAGCAGCTGGCCGCATGCTCCTGTGGCAGCCACAGCCCCTCCAAAGCCCGGCGTGCCCCACCCCTCTGGGCCTTAGGTCCCTCCTGTCACTGTCACTTGTGCGGGGCAGTGGCTGCTTACTCTCCTTTCTCCCTTTCATAGTCAACTGCCTTTCTCTACCTACCAGGCTTCTGTATGAATTTCCTCTGTTCATACTGATGTGATCTCTGCCTCCTGAGTGGATCCTGACTGACTTGGGACATTTTCCCAGGATTGGTCAACTGCTGGTTGGCTCAGGTATGTCCAGAATCTAACAAACAAACCAGAGTACCCTTGGGGCCACACCACAACTTACACGAGGGAAGCCAGGACCCAATCCATATGACTATCCGAAGGTCTGAGGAAACAATGTGACAGGTGGCAGGTGTCTAAACAGCTCGGTGTAAACAGCCAGGAGGGAAGACTGGCATTCCTGGAGCCCTGGCCCGACAGGTGGGTGGAGTGGGCACGGAGGTGGGACTGGCTGACGGGCAGAGGCCAGCTGCTCAGAGCCACTGGGAGCCTTCACTCCCACCCCAGGGCTCCCAACAGCCCTGAACTGAGAAGCTGATTTCCCAAGACCCCTGATGCTGGAACGAGGCATTCAGGGTGAGGGAGACCAATGTGACCGTCACGGCAGAGTTACTTGCCACCCTGAAAACTGGCAACTGCCATTGTCATTCACGCATCTATTATTATATTTGCACAAGATGAGTCATTTCTGCAGCATGGGCCTGCAGGTGAGATGCACTCAGGACACTGATAAAGGTGGGCCTTCCCTCTGGTCCCTTGACGCCCACAGAGAAGCCAGCCCCCTGAGTGGCCCTGTGGCAGCGGCCAGACACCTGTTCTGCCTCTATGTCCTGGAAAGCCTCTAAAGGTACGGCTCGGACACTGAGGGCTGTTACGTAACACAAAGGCTTGAGGTTGCCCTGGGCCTCCTTGCCTCTGCTAAGCAGGTCAATAAGAGATAAAGGACTTTCTTTTTTAATCTGCCTTCTTGGCCTAGTTTTTAAACATCCCGATCATAAGTTACAGACGGTTGGGGAATGTCTGCCAGAAAGCGGGGCGCGTGAGCAGAGGGCATACTGCGTGCCGAGAGGGAAGACAGGGCAGCGCCCACACCCTGGCGTCTCCACCCGCGGCGTCTGGCAGGGGTAAGAGCAGCAGGCCGACCTGTGTGTCTCCCGCCAAAGGAGCCAGCGCCAGGGGAGGAGGAAGGCGGCAGGTACCAGCCCGGTTAATAGCATCCAGTAGCGGAGTGAACCTGACTCCACACATTAGGACAACTTTCTGACGTGTGATTGAAAACAACCAGAATACAGGGCGAATTCTTCCTCCGCCTTTGGTTCTATCGGGCCCTTCAGCAGCTTGGACGAGGCCCACCCACATGGGGGGGCATCTGCTTTATGGAGCCCACTGACCCAATGCTGCTCTTGTCCGGAAACACCCTCACGGACACACCCAGATATCGCCCTGTCAGGCTGACACGTAAAACCAGCCACCACGGTGAGTAAATCACACAGCACCGCGGGTCCGATGAAGCCATTGCGGAGCTCCAAAAAGGGAAATGAGGTTTAGGAGCCGCAGACGCGCAGTCTCTGCTCGCGGTGGACTTCCCAGGCAGGTTCTGTGCAGGAGCTGGGACCCGGGGGTTAGCGTCGCCCGCGCCCTGGTCAGTTTTCCCTCCACCACCTCGGCTTCGCTTCCCAGAGCTGGGGCACCAGACGACGAGCCTCTGAGGCCAGTGCAGGCTGTTCTGCTTCACCTGCAGGCCGAGGCCACATCTCACGTCCTCACATCAAAACGTCCAGTCCTGACACCTCGGGCTTCCCAAGCCCAAAGCACATTAAGAGAATTGTGTTTCGATGTTCTCTGAAGAATGTCAAGCTAAAAGTGAAAACTAAATTAAAATATTAAAAACCAGTGACCTACGAGAGAAGCAGTGTGTGTGTGTGTGTGTGTGTGTGTGTGTGTGTGTGTATGTGTGTGTGTGAATGAAGATTAAATGCGGTGAAAGAGGAGAGGGCTTCCCCCCAGGGTCTGCACCCCTGAACCCCCTCCTCTGCGCTCTGTAGGGGGTGGGCTGTTGGGTAAACCAAACAAAAGGTGGCCAGTGGTGCAGAGCGTGAGCTGGACGCCGTGCAGGCTGGCAAGCTCTGTCCTCGTTTCTTTCTCTCCTTCTGAGGGGAGCTCATCCTTCCGAGACCTCTGATTGGGGTGCCAGGCCATGGGACAGGGCCAAGTGTGAAGCTCCGTCCAGCCAAAACATTCTGGTCCTTTTGTGCAGAAAAGGCAGCGTGTGGGTGTCGCCTGCTGCCTGTACCCCATGGTCTTGGCCCAACAACATGTGCCAACAGCCCGACCAGCCCAGGAGGCTAAGGGGGGTCAGGACGACCTCAGACAGCCCACGGCCGGGCACTGGGGACACGCGGAACGTGCTGTGGGAGGAGAAGGGCACCTGGAGGCTGCCCACCAGCCCTGCTGCTCACCTGTCCAGGCCGTGGTGAGGTCCCAGTGTTCCGTTTGCTTTTTTGTGTCATGACACCAGCTGCTGAGAAATGCTGTGAGGACTTTTCCCTGAAGCCCTTCTCTGCTGAATCCAGGATCAGGAATGACCGGCAGGCAGCATCAGGCCTGGAATCGTATCCCTCTGGACCTTGGGAAATGCCAGGAACCAAGGAATTTTAAATGGAAAGCACAGAACTCCGAGAACCCATCCACGGGTGATGGAGGTGTGGGTGCTGCGGTGGGGGCTCCCACAGCCACCAGGAGCGGGTGACACCTCCCCCACGAGGACCACCTGAGGACAGCTGGCGGGGACCTGGGCATGGGGCCTGCTCTAGTCCCTCCTCAGGGCGGGCACCAGAATGCGCCATGGTTCCGCCTCCGCGCTCCTCCACACCAGGAAAAGCACCGTCACGGCACAGGTGCCCACGACGGGTTTGAGGCCTCCACGGAGTTGAAATGGTGAGTGGGTCTAGGTGTGCAGCCCCCGCTCAGGCTGGAAACTCGTTTGGCCAACAAATGGGGACAGAACAGCTCTCTGGGCCCCGTGAGGCAACGTGCTATCCGCAGCACACGAGGAAAGGCGCCGATGACACAGCATCAAAGCTTCCTTGGCTGCTCGCTGATTCTCACTCACTAAGGACTGTTTCTAGATGTGGAATTCCTTGAATCAAAAGCATTCCTTTTGCATTTATATTGCTGTTCTCAGAGATTAAATCCTCACTGCCTCCCCTTGGTGACAACCTGAGAAAATGTAAAGTCTGCATTATGGAAATATTAAGCACTACTGGGCATTCCTAATTAGGCCGGCCGCTTCTCTCCCAGGGCCATCCTCTCCTTTAACGGGAGTACAATAAACTTCACTAGCGCTGGAATTATGCATGCATGGCCCCAGACTCAGGCGGCCAGGCCTCCAGGACAAAGCAGCCCAGCCCGCCCTGTGTCGCTGGCACTTTTGTGTCTGCCAGCCCTCTTTTGTGATGTGGCATGGGAAAAATTTTAATGAGCCTGCCCCTCGCTCACTTGCTTGCGCAGAAAATCTTGTCATAAAGAGGCAGCCCCTCCCTCCACCTGGCGGGCGAGCTCACAGAGGACATGGCAGCCACCTCGTGCACAACCCCAAACAGGCCGTTTAATTTCCTAGGCAACGGCAAGTCTGAGCAAAACAAGATGCTGCAGGAGATGAATGTGATATAAGAGAGAGAGAGATTTAAAAAGCGGAGTAGGGAAGCTCTCCGGCGAAATGTCACGGCTGACAATTGTCTGCAAAAAGATGGAGAAAAGGGCTCTTCTCCTGCCAAATCCAGGAAGGCAGGTCCCCTGTGACAAGGCAGGTCCAGAACATGGGCTCCGCACCCCCTCCTCGTTCTAAACACTCGCCGAGTGATGGACCCAATGAAATCATTAGAACTGACAAGGACACAGAATCCTTCAAAAACGCGAAATCTGTCTGTGAGATAAACCAGGAAAATGTAACACATAGTCATTTGGACACACCACTAAATAACACTGCTCGACTGTACAGATAAACATTGGAAACACATTTGAGCGAGGTAAGCTCAGTGCTCACTGGGCACCCCTCGGAGGTGGTTAAATCTCTGAGGTCTACACAGCGGTCCTCGAGCCCCGTCGGGGGTAGGTGGTGCTGGCCTCCTTTCCTGGTTGTCACTTCATGTTCCGACTGGGGCCCCCCTCCAGCTGTCTGCGTCCCCTCCCCAGACGGTCTCTATTTCCCAATGCACCGCTCTTCCTGACACAACAAATGGAGATTTAAAAACAAGTCATTTTGGATTAGTGTGGCTCTGCTATGCAAGATGAATGAATGATTTCCTGCCAGACCTGGATCACTCTGCGTCCAGCAAGGGAGTGTGAGACCAGCCAGCCAGCTGCAGGGACACAGGGAGTATCCAGGGAAGGGACACAATAGCAGACGCATCCCCAGGGCCTGGAGGACCCAGCTGGAGCTCGTTGCTCTGATTCAGCCGGGAGCCAGGGGGAGTGAAGCGCTTTTGTACCTGTATCGTTTAGGAAATGCACAGGCATTATGTGTTTCAAGGCACTCAGACATTTTTGTTATACTCACAGATAAATTGTTATAATCTGAACAATGGCTTTGCACTGGGGGAAAGGGGTTCGAGGTTCTTTTGACAGCCCGTGACCTCATGTCAGTAGAAGTCATCAGCCCGCTGAAGCCTGTTGGAGGTTTTCAAACGCTGCTTGTAAATGTCCTACTCAGCTGTAAGCCCCATGAGGACAGGGCACAGTGAACCCTCCATCAGTGTGTCACACGAGGAAAAGGATGACCTCCTGTGCCGTTAATCTAGGAGGTGCTGTCTCTGCCGCTGCTCGCACACCTCCAGCCCTGAAATTGAAACCAGGCTGGGCAACTCCCCCGGTGCCCCCCCAGCTGCAGTGCAGCATTTGATAAGTGAGGTGCTTTCGAGTCTAGACTGATAAGCAGAGGAAGTTCCCAGTGTCAAGAGCAGGAGAAGAGAAGGGAGGTCTGTGGTCCGCTGGAGGCTGAGGGAGACCAGCGGCCGACGGGCAGACCCGACGCCAGACTGCGTCCAGTTCAGTCGTCCTGGAGGCTGAGCATTCTGCTTTCAGTCCCAACAAAGGCGACAGGCTCGTGTCCCGTGCACAGCATCAACTCAGGGAGCAGGGCCTCCACCAGGCTACTTCCGGCTCGCACTAGGAGCTTGCTACAATTCTGCCGCTCATGTTTACCTTAATCCTTCCCACGTCTGTTTAGGGAGTCAGCTCTTCAATTTAATGGGGTATTTCTTGAGAGCAAGAAAGATACTGTGAGATGTCCCAGGCTCTGCATCTCCCAGGAATTAGCTCACGTTTTCCAAAAGCGGGAGCAGTGTTCACCCTACTTCAAGATGGAAGCTTTGATAGCACCCCTCTCCTTTTGTGACTGTCATTTCTTTTATTTATCACATATAGAAGATCGTTTTCTCTTCAATTTGGGTTGCTTTCTGCCCAGGTCTGCTCACTTCAGAGTCCAGAATCAGGTCTCTATTACCCTCCTCTCTCACCATGCCCTTGGTCTGGGGCCACCCTCTTCTCCTGGTCTCCGTGTCTTTGGTGATAATGCATGTGCTCCCCGGGCTCTGAGATGCGCGAGCCCTGAGCACAACGGGCTCTGGCGGAGAATGCACGCCAGCACCTGGCCCAGAGCCTGAACCGGACAAGCACTAGCCCATGTTGTTGAATGAAGAAGAAACTACTTGACTTCTGTAGGGTAGACTTGGGTTTGATTTTCCGGTTTGTGGCACATGTCTGTAAAAAATTAGCTAGACTTTGCTTGGCGTTTTGATGTGTGGGGTACCTTCCAACGCTTTTAATAAAATGTCTTAGATGGTCCCAGGTGGTCTGCATGCTTTTAATTTTAAATATTTTACCACAATTTCCCCCAATTAATAACCGTGATCAGTTGCCCCTCATGTACAGTCTTACAAATCTTCCTTCTGCTTCTGTTCAACTTATTTTTGGAGATGACAGCTCAGAGTACCTTAGTTATTGAAGATTCTCTCTCCTCATGTGAATTTCATCATTTTGCAGAAATGTCTTTATATCTCATGAGTAGACCCAATGCTTTCTTAATGTCCAGCAATCCAGAAGAGCATAGAGGGTAAGTAAGCTGTTGATGGTGACCCCAGTGTGAGCACAGGAGAGGGGGGACACTGTGATGGGAGAGGCCAAAACATCAGTTTCTCCTTCAGAGAAAAGCTCCCAGCAAGTCAACACCCACTTACATTATCCAGGTAGCCACGGAAGGGCCAAGTGGGCCCAGGGTTCTCCCACCACCCACCCGAGCCCCCGGTGGGGAAGGTGAGCAGGTGAAGCCAGTCTCGGGCTGAGCCGTGCTTTTCTCATTGCATTGCTGCCAAAAGGAGGGCAGGGCAGTGGGAGGAGAACAGGGATCAGCCGTGAACTGAGTCAGCGAATCCTGGCTGAGGTCACACCTGGTAAAGCACCTTGCTTCGGAAAGCAGACGTGCAGAGCCGAGGCTTGCTTTGCGAGGAAAGGAGGAAGGAATGCCTGACCAGCTTTTCGATTCCCTCAGCTTCATTGTCTTTCAGAAACGTTAGAATGTTGGGGTGGTCTGCGCCCCTAATATTTTATAAACCACACCCTAAATCAGTGATTGGTTCTAGTTGTGTCTATATCAAGCACAGGGCATTTAAAATGGATGCTATAATGAAAGTTCTCGTTATCGATAAGAAGTGATTTAAAGTTTCTGTAAGAGAAAAGTGGAAGATGATAAAGCTGAGAAAGCAAATGTGTGTCTGAGTGTGCACGTGTACGTGTATTCCTGTACGTATACACATGTGCAATACACACACACGTACACAACCACACACGCTCACACACACATCTGCTAATATGTGTTCACAGAGGAAAAGAGCATTACTGTAACATAAGGGCCCCCAAACTGCTAACGTAACAGCACAGATGGAATTTTCAAAATCTCATGTTCTCACTTCGTCATATTAGAAACACAATCACGGCTCGGTGTTTGATAAAATCACACAACCCGCTGAGCTCCACACCAGCATTTCGTGGGTTGTCAGGAAAACACGCTTCCACACCAGTCTGTACGCAGTAGGAGACCATTTCTGCTGTCCTCTGGGTTCCTTGGTGTGCTCAGTCTGGGCGTGGATGGCAAGGAAATTGAACCTACGACGGTCTTGTGTTCCAGGACGGATCCTTCAGAAATGAAGCCACCCAGTTTATGGCTCCAGCATCATTATTTCTGTGGAAGTGTCTCTAACACCTACTTACTAATCACGAAGGTAAAGAGACTACCAGCTCTGCCTAACTCACCTGATTACTGAGGACTACTTGGGGTACCACACGGGAAAGCCTTGATAAAAGTATAGACGTATCATCACAAATGTGTCACAGGTGATGGTGAAAGCAGGCACCACCAGAGAGTGCTGGCCGGCATCTGCAAGCAAAGGAAATCATACTCCCGAAGGAGAGACACTTGGCCCGACCACGCAACTCTCCTGTGAGCCGAGCATGTGGGCCCATTAAGAACTGGTGTCTCGTCATCCGAGACGGAGCAGTGGGGGATCTGAGCAGGTGCTCTCACGAGCTCAGAGCCGGCCCCAATGCCAGTCAGGCATTGAAAGTGCCTGTGTACTTACATTGGCCTGAATTTCTTGAACGTTATGGGGTGGTGTGTACTCAGTGCCCTGCAGTCCTTGGTATACGGTAGACTCAGCACGTGTTTAATTATTGTACCCAAACCTGTTGGCTGCTTATGAGGGCAACAAGTCACCACGGAGGGGAAGAAATAGCATGTGCAGAGAGGCCACGGGCTGTACCCCAGACCGCCCCTCAAGGGGAACCAAGCCTGTGAAGGTGGGTTGTCCAATAGAACCTCATAGGACCTCATTCCAAGGGGCTGTGCAGTCCGTCCTTTCTTCCAAGGTTTCGGATGGGATCAGGCCCAAGTCCTCTCAACCCATGGATGACAGGGAACAGGCAGGGTGCCCTCAGGCTGCCCCGGGCCTTGGAAACCCCTCTTTCTTGAACCAATGTGAAGGCAGAGGCACCCTCCCCAGAGAAGGAAGACGGTCCCATTCTTGATTCCTGGCCACCTCTGCTGGAAATCTTCACGGTGGCCTCTCACCTCACTCTGGCAAGTGGCTTCTGTTGAATGGTGGTCAAATGCCTACTTTAACATTTTGTGGCTCATTCAACGGGAAGGATGGTTCCTCGTAACAAAATAGATGCTGGTGAAATAAGAGGGAGTGCACACTGAGCAGACAAGACCAAGACGTGACTGCCGAGCGGGTAAGACTCTGGCCTCATGGCGCTTTGCAGCCCACCAGGCTGCCACCTCCCACTGGTGCCAACAAATACCCCCAAGATAGGGCGTCGTGCTTCCCTTGGCTGGCAACTTCAGGCCCATCTACCAGGCCAGAGCCCATAGATGGAGCCTGAAGTTCCAAGGTAATGGGTGGAGTGAGGGTGGAGGGATGTTAGCCAGGCAGAAGGGAGGGCCAGCCTGGACATTTCCTCCCCAGGAGAGCAGTCCCTCATGCACAGGGTCATCCAGCATTGGACAACCAAGTTCAACCAAGGGGTTGCACAGCCCCTTGGAATGAGGTCCTATGAGGTTCTATGTGATGGCCCACCTTCCCAGGGGCTGTGTGAAAACAATCATTCACAAGGATACTAGGAAACTTCCATAGGCAATGATGCTTTTTGTTTTAAAGCTCAGGAAGGAGGGGGCTGTGGTCTTGGGGAGTCCGAGTTAAAGGAAGAATTTCATGAGCAAATATGGCCAAGTTACTAAGTCCACAGAAAGACAGTTGGTACCCATTGAACAATACTCCATAACAAGAGATTTGTAAGGAAAATGTAGGGCTTTTCTGTCTACACTTCTGTTCAGACTCTGAGCTATAATAAATGGAGACAGAATGAAAAGAAAACCTTCCATCAAATGTATTTTCAAGACGGGCATGGAGAACAATGAACGAATCACTGTAAGCGCCACAGGCGTCTTTGCGATAATGAATGAAGAAGCAATGGATTGTTAGGACAGTTCACGGGGAATTGATGGATCACGGCTCTTCAAACATTAGACTTGCCCAGTGACCTCTGACATAGTGACCTCATTTCAAAAGGAGGTCAAGCAAAGAAGGCTGTTAAAAAAAAGACAGAGTCAACTAAATGAACTCACCCTTGAAAAGATTGGAGATACAGTCTGGGAACTCTACTTTGAAGGAGAAATGATGGAGTACTACAGAAACAAGGGAACACTTCAACTTAAGAAAAAAGGGAACACTTGTCAGTGTGGAATGAAGTTCTCATCAGCACAGGCTGTGTCACCAGCGAAGGCACCACTCTCTCTAAAGCTCCACGCGTGTTCTAATCGCAAGGACCCCACTGTGGTATGAACGTGTCTTAGTCAGCTCAGGTTGCTGCTGTGTAACAAAGTGCCCAGACCAGGGGCTTGAACAACAGCCGTTTATTTTCTCACAGTTCTCGAGGCTGGGAGTCCGAGATCAAGGTGTTGGCCCCTCTGCTCTCCTTCCCCCTCCTCAACACAGGTAGCACTGTCCTGCATCTTGTGTTGGTGGTTCTTCTGAAGTTATTTTACAATGTTAGGTATGTGCTTATGGGCGCATGCAAGCCTAAGGAGGAACATTTTGTTTAGCTTTCACTGCTTTTGTACTTTATGTTTGAAAAGATAGTCTCGAAGCAAATAGTCATTAAAGTTGAGTCTCCACACCACAGCAGCTTGGAACTTGGAACTCTCTAGAAATGCAAATTCTTTAGTCCCTCCTCTTGCCCCCAGAGCTGCTGAAGCCAAAGCTGTGATTTGCATTTCTCTGATTACTAATAAGCCAACAGCCTCCTCTTTCCTTATTGGGTGTGTGTGCTCTCTTCTCTGAAATGCCTGGCAGGTTTTTGCCAAACTACTGCGTTGTTTATCATTTTCTAATTGATTTCAGTTCTTCATATGTTCTTGACAATGATGCATTCAGGTTAGGTGCATTGAGAATATTCTCTCCCATTTATATAGTCTGTGTTTTCTTTCTTATGATGAATGGAATCTGTGATGTTGTTGTAATCAAATGTATTAATGTTTTGTGGTTAGCACTTTTTGAGTCTTATGTAAGAAGTCCTTCCTTACCCCAAAGACACAAAGAATATGTCTATATGTTCTACTAAAGGTTTGAAAGTGTTTGCTTTTTACATATAAGCCCTGAGGCCTTTCAGAATTGCTTTGTATGTAGTACAAACCCAAGTTCATGAACTTTTCCAATGAACAGTTATTTTCCTGGCTCCACGTGTAACACAGTGTCTCTTCTTGCTGCTGAAATGCTGCAACTGCTCTGTCATAGGTCTAAGCTCTTACATGTGTGGGTTTCTTTCCAGGCCGCCGATCCTATTCCACTGGCCAATTTCTATATTCTTACAGCAGAGCGACTGTCTCCATTACAATAGCTCCATGATAAAGACGGACGTCTGGTGATGAGGTTCCTTCTCCCTGATGTGTTGACCATTCCTGAGCCTTTAATGTTTTACATATAGATATATGGATATTAAAAATATATATCTACTTACTGGGCTTGCATTGAGCTGATAGATTGATTTGGGGAGAATTGCCACTTCCAGCGTTACGACCTGAGACTTCCTGTAGAAACCCAGGGTTTCGGTTCAATTCATCAGCCTCATTTTCAAGCCTCAGCTCACATTATTCTCATATTTCTCACTAAGCACCCCCCTCCCACCTCGTCTCTCTTCTCCGTCTTCACACGTCACAGCCCAGCTGGGCCCAGTCCCTGCAGCTTCTCTGGGACCTCGGACCCACGGGCATCTGCTGTCCTATTTGCGATACCGCAGTGCCCTGAAAAAGGAAGCTCCTTTAGACGTTAGTATAATTGTTACATGAATAGTTTCCTGATTCCCTTTGACATGTTTTAGAAGGAAATTTATTTCCTTTTACCTTAAATATGTCCTCAAATTACTCTAATTCTTAAAATTGTCTATTATTTTCTGAAACCACAGCAAAGAAGAGGCAAAGGAATGACTTCTGAGAATTCCTCCCACAACGTCCCCTCCCAGTGGGTCCTCTGGGTTTAAAACGGTGAGGCTGCCACTTGCTAATAATGATTTCTCCCAACACCAGTCTACGGCAGTTCCCTAGATCATCACTGTCCCAGATTCTGCATATTTTTTGAGGTGAGAACCTCGTCCACAAACAACCAGTCCCTTTGGAGGAAGTGTCCTCTTCACATGATATAAGGTATAAAGCGTAAAGTACCAGATTGGAGAATCTAGAACAGACAATCACAGGTCACCTCAGCTGCAGTAAAGACACATTAAAAGTGACCCATAATTTTCGTTTCTGTTCAGGTCAGTCAAAATCACTAAGTTTGCTGTTCTTGAGTCACTGGTTTTGTCTCCAAAACAAACACATCTCCCTTCTGGTCATCACATAAGGGATATATCCAGTATTATCAGAATTCATAAATGTTAAAACAAATAACCAAATTTTAAGACAACAAAATGCTATATGAAAAAAACTTAGCAAATGTCTGTGTTTTTGAGATGCATTTAGTGAGCCATAATTGAAGTGCTAATGTCATCTAGTTTTCTTCAATCTAAAAATAAATTAGTTGGGGGAAACTAAAGTTGTGGATCAAAGACAATTACTGAGATTCTTAAGACTTGGATTTTCATGGTAATTCACGCAATAAAATGAAAAAAAAATCTCAGTTTTGACTCCTTAGGAAATTCGACTTCCATTAGAGTGGTGGTTAGGAAGCTGTGATCCTAAGTGCTACACAGATCACTAATTGCCCAGCAGTAAGAATTTGTTAAATACTCTAGTGCTAAACTAAAAATAACTCAGTCCCATGGACCTTTATGGTTTGGAAACTACATCGTAGTCTCAAAAGCGTAACTCAGTTTAGTAAATATTCACCAAGGGCATATGTCAGGCCCAGCCCTAAACCCTGAAGATACACAGATGAGCTCGACCCAGGCCCTGCCTCCAAGCCGCGCAATGCAGTGACTCCGAGGCAGCCTGGCTGACACCAATTATCGCTGTCCAAGTAAAAGTGTCCCTGCTCTTTGTTTCTAATGGCTGTAAAGTAGTTTACAGGCTCTCGGCCTCACGTGGAGGGGTGCTGGCTCGGGTAGTAGATGGCTATCAGCTGTGGCTGATTGGCCGTCAGCTGTTGCCATTGAGCCATTAGCCACTAATATAACTGCTGCGGCTACGAAGGAGAGCCGAGGAGAGTGGAGGAGAGTGAAAGAGAGTCGTCGGTGGGTTGCAGACAAAACGAACAGCAGGTCGCACGTCCAGTGAACCCAGCCTCCAGTGAGACCGTAGTGGTATGACTCCCCTACCTATGGCTCCGTGGGTGTTCCTTTTTGGCCTCACCATATCCTGTGTTCTTGTATGGGGAGCGGGAGCAGAGACCCCGCAGGCTTCCCCGCACGACACTTGGCTTCTGCATTAACTAGAGTGCTGATTAGCACAGTCTTGCTTGATGGCGCACAGCTTATCCTCTGTGCCTGTTGTTTATCTAAAAGATAAGGAGACGTGGGCCGACCTTGGATGGCTGATGGGGTGGGATGCAGGGCACCTGCCCAATGTCTTAGACCTCGGATCCCAGGCTTCCGTCAGGACAGACTACCGACCTTTCATCAGCTCAGTCTCACACATCAGTCAGCAAACACATCCCCGCCTTCCCTGAGGCGATGCATAGAGCAGGACCCAGGAATCCAGATGGAAAACAAGGGGTTATGGCAGGAAGGGTATCGCTGAGCAGGAGGATAAAAGGGATGGATTGGACAAGTGTGTCTGCCTACTGTCTTGTAAGGAGAACCTTACGTTCCATTCCAGACACCACAGAACACGGGCATAAACTCGGGGGTGGGGGTGGGGGCAGTGAGGCTGGCTCAGTCTCGGGGTGACATGCTGGTGGCTTTGACATAGCGATCGTGCTACTTGAGGTTTTGCCCAAACGGAACAACAGATTTTGCTGCGTTTGCAGAGATGCACGTCCCAGCTCATCTGGATTTTAAACATCTTTTTCTTTTCAGACCACCCCTCCATCACCCATCTTGAGTTTTTGGTTTGGACACTGTGCTGACAGAACATCATCTGTAAAAGTCTAGATGCGTCGTGATAGCATTTGATGATGGAAACATAGGAAGAGAAGTTGTGGGGACAGAGCCAGGAGTGCAGTTTCCAGGCGCTCGGCCTCACGTGGAAAGGTGCTGGCTCAGGTAGTAAATGTCCATCAACGGTGATTGCCATGAGCTGTGGCTAGTTGGCCGTCAGCTGTAACCAGTGAGCCATTGGCCACTAATAAAACTGCCGTGGCTACGCTAGCAAAAAATGGGGACTAGCAAGAAGACGGTGGCTGAGCCTGCAAGAGCGGATTGCAGTTAGCAAGTGAGGTTGGTTGGTTGACAGAGAAGTAGACGGCAGGTTGCGGATCATGTGGCTCCTGCTTCCTGTGTCTCCAACCCAGCTGCCAGCAACACTATAGTGGTGTGACTCCCCTATCTGTGGCTCCGTGGGTGTTCCTTTTTGGCCTCACCATGTCCTGTGTTCAGTGTGACACATGGCGCAGCGAGCAGGGTCTCCTGCATGACACATGGCGCAGCTGCGCCTTTTGTCATGCGGGGTGTCATGCGGGTGGCCTGCAGGGTCTCTGGTCCCACTCCCTGCATAAGAACGCAGGATATGGTGAGGCCAAAAAGGAACACCCACGGAGCCATAGGTAGGGGAGTCATACCACTATATTCTCGCTGGCGGCTGGGTTGGAGAAACAGGAAGCAGGAGCCACACTGTTCGCAACCCTCACTGCACCGCTTGCAGGCTCAGCCACCATCTTCTTGGTAGCCCCTATTTTCTGCTGG